>NC_134354.1:436676660-437017493 GCF_048569485.1 Anomaloglossus baeobatrachus
CTCTCTCCTCCCAGCATCAGCCTCTCTCCTCCCAGCATCAGCCGCTCTCCTCCCAGCATCAGCCGCTCTCCTCCCAGCATCAGCCGCTCTCCTCCCAGCATCAGCCGCTCTCCTCCCAGCATCAGCCGCTCTCCTCCCAGCATCAGCCGCTCTCCTCCCAGCATCAGCCGCTCTCCTCCCAGCATCAGCCGCTCTCCTCCCAGCATCAGCCGCTCTCCTCCCAGCATCAGCCGCTCTCCTCCCAGCATCAGCCGCTCTCCTCCCAGCATCAGCCGCTCTCCTCCCAGCATCAGCCGCTCTCCTCCCAGCATCAGCCGCTCTCCTCCCAGCATCAGCCGCTCTCCTCCCAGCATCAGCCGCTCTCCTCCCAGCATCAGCCGCTCTCCTCCCAGCATCAGCCGCTCTCCTCCCAGCATCAGCCGCTCTCCTCCCAGCATCAGCCGCTCTCCTCCCAGCATCAGCCGCTCTCCTCCCAGCATCAGCCGCTCTCCTCCCAGCATCAGCCGCTCTCCTCCCAGCATCAGCCGCTCTCCTCCCAGCATCAGCCGCTCTCCTCCCAGCATCAGCCGCTCTCCTCCCAGCATCAGCCGCTCTCCTCCCAGCATCAGCCGCTCTCCTCCCAGCATCAGCCGCTCTCCTCCCAGCATCAGCCGCTCTCCTCCCAGCATCAGCCGCTCTCCTCCCAGCATCAGCCGCTCTCCTCCCAGCATCAGCCGCTCTCCTCCCAGCATCAGCCGCTCTCCTCCCAGCATCAGCCGCTCTCCTCCCAGCATCAGCCGCTCTCCTCCCAGCATCAGCCGCTCTCCTCCCAGCATCAGCCGCTCTCCTCCCAGCATCAGCCGCTCTCCTCCCAGCATCAGCCGCTCTCCTCCCAGCATCAGCCGCTCTCCTCCCAGCATCAGCCGCTCTCCTCCCAGCATCAGCCGCTCTCCTCCCAGCATCAGCCGCTCTCCTCCCAGCATCAGCCGCTCTCCTCCCAGCATCAGCCGCTCTCCTCCCAGCATCAGCCGCTCTCCTCCCAGCATCAGCCGCTCTCCTCCCAGCATCAGCCGCTCTCCTCCCAGCATCAGCCGCTCTCCTCCCAGCATCAGCCGCTCTCCTCCCAGCATCAGCCGCTCTCCTCCCAGCATCAGCCGCTCTCCTCCCAGCATCAGCCGCTCTCCTCCCAGCCTCAGCCGCTCTCCTCCCAGCCTCAGCCGCTCTCCTCCCAGCCTCAGCCGCTCTCCTCCCAGCCTCAGCCGCTCTCCTCCCAGCCTCAGCCGCTCTCCTCCCAGCCTCAGCCGCTCTCCTCCCAGCCTCAGCCGCTCTCCTCCCAGCCTCAGCCGCTCTCCTCCCAGCCTCAGCCGCTCTCCTCCCAGCCTCAGCCGCTCTCCTCCCAGCCTCAGCCGCTCTCCTCCCAGCCTCAGCCGCTCTCCTCCCAGCCTCAGCCGCTCTCCTCCCAGCCTCAGCCGCTCTCCTCCCAGCCTCAGCCGCTCTCCTCCCAGCCTCAGCCGCTCTCCTCCCAGCCTCAGCCGCTCTCCTCCCAGCCTCAGCCGCTCTCCTCCCAGCCTCAGCCGCTCTCCTCCCAGCCTCAGCCGCTCTCCTCCCAGCCTCCTCCAGCATCAGCCTCTCTCCTCCCAGCCTCCCCTAGCATCAGCCTACCCCTCCCAGCCTCTCTCCTTCCAGCCTCTCTCCTCCCAGCCTCAGCCGCTCTCCTCCCAGCCTCTCTCCTCCCAGCCTCAGCCGCTCTCCTCCCAGCCTCCCCTAGCATCAGCCTCCCCCTCCCAGCCTCCCCCAGCATCAGCCTCCCCCAGCATCAGCCTCCCCCAGCATCAGCCTCCCCCTCCCAGCCTCCCCCAGCATCAGCCTCCCCCAGCATCAGCCTCCCCCTCCCAGCCTCCCCCAGCATCAGCCTCCCCCAGCATCAGCCTCTCTCCTTCCAGCCTCCCCCAGCATCAGCCTCCCCCTCCCAGCCTCCCCCAGCATCAGCCTCCCCCAGCATCAGCCTCTCTCCTTCCAGCCTCCCCCAGCATCAGCCTCCCCCAGCATCAGCCTCTCTCATCCCAGCCTCCCCCAGCATCAGCCTCCCCCAGCATCAGCCTCTCCCCTCCCAGCCTCCCCCAACATCAGCCTCCCCCAGCATCAGCCTCTCTCATCCCAGCCATCCCCAGCATCAGCCTCCCCCAGCATCAGCCTCTCTCCTTCCAGCCTCTCTCCTCCCAGCCTCCCCCAGCATCAGCCTCCCCCTCCCAGCCTCCCCCAGCATCAGCCTCCCCCAGCATCAGCCTCTCTCCTTCCAGCCTCCCCCAGCATCAGCCTCCCCCTCCCAGCCTCCCCCAGCATCAGCCTCCCCCAGCATCAGCCTCTCTCCTTCCAGCCTCCCCCAGCATCAGCCTCTCCCCTCCCAGCCTCCCCCAACATCAGCCTCCCCCAGCATCAGCCTCTCTCATCCCAGCCATCCCCAGCATCAGCCTCCCCCAGCATCAGCCTCTCTCCTTCCAGCCTCTCTCCTCCCAGCCTCCCCCAGCATCAGCCTCCCCCTCCCAGCCTCCCCCAGCATCAGCCTCCCCCAGCATCAGCCTCTCTCCTTCCAGCCTCCCCCAGCATCAGCCTCCCCCTCCCAGCCTCCCCCAGCATCAGCCTCCCCCAGCATCAGCCTCTCTCCTTCCAGCCTCCCCCAGCATCAGCCTCCCCCAGCATCAGCCTCTCTCATCCCAGCCTCCCCCAGCATCAGCCTCCCCCAGCATCAGCCTCTCCCCTCCCAGCCTCCCCCAACATCAGCCTCCCCCAGCATCAGCCTCTCTCATCCCAGCCATCCCCAGCATCAGCCTCCCCCAGCATCAGCCTCCCCCAGCATCAGCCTCCCCCAACATCAGCCTCCCCCAGCATCAGTCTCCCCCTCCCAGCCTTCCCCAGGATCAGCCTCTCTCCTCCCAGCCTCCTCCAGCACGCCGTGTTCCTGTGCCGACACTCACAGATCCGATCGCATACACTCACACTCACACACACACACACACACACACACACACACACACACACACACACACACACACGATCGCATACACTCACACACACCCGATCGCATACACTCACACACACCCGATCGCATACACTCACACACACCCGATCGCATACACTCACACCCACCCGATCGCATACACTCACACCCACCCGATCGCATACACTCACACCCACCCGATCGCATACACTCACACCCACCCGATCGCATACACTCACACACACCCGATCGCATACACTCACACACACCCGATCGCATACACTCACACACACCCGATCGCATACACTCACACACACACTGACGATATTGCACATACGCGCTCACACTCACAACATCCGGAGATACCACATGCTTCTGGCCATGTGATCCTCCGGCAGGTCCTGGAAGTTAACAGCACAGTATCGCGGCCGAGAAGCAAGCGATATCTCCGGATGCTGTGAGTGTGTGGATGCGATCTGATGTGTGTGTGTGAGGTGTGTGTGAGAGTGAGTGTGATCTGATGTGTGTGTGTGTGTGCGTTTGTGGATGTTCCGCCGCTGCAGGACCTTGATGCGCTGGTAACTATGCTACCATGGTTACCAGCGCATCACGTCCCCCACTCGCACGGGAGCCCACACCAGCATATGGCGGCAAACCCCAGCAATGCGAGGGTATGTGTCGGCTGGGTTGGCGGCGTACGCTGGTGTGGGCTCCCGGGGGTACAATACTCACCTGGGAGTCGTGTCTCCGTGTCAGTTTGGGGGATGCGTGCGGGGGGCGTGCGTGCATTGCGTGAGGGGGGCGGGGCGTGGCCGAGTTGCCAATACGTGCAGGGTGCCGGGGCGAGAGGCCAATCCGTGGGGGGGGGCGGAGCCTGTGCGAGCGGCCGGCCAATCCGTGTGGGGGGGGCCAGGGCGAGCGACCAATCCGTGCGGGGGGGCGGGGCCATGGCGAGGCCAGCGGCCAATCCGCTTTGTGTCACCGTAAGGACACAATTTTGGAGCAAGACAGACAGACAGACAGAATAAGGCAATATATATATTACAGACAGACAGACAGACGAGCCACAAATGCCAGAATGTGGTAGGTGGTTCTCAGGAATCCTGTCCTGTCTGATGACCACAGATTGTTGAGCTTCGCGCCAATGGCCTGGGTCTTGCAACTTAATTCTCTCCAACTCTACTGGAGTCACAGATTAGTTGGTAACATATGATCTGTGGTTACCTGCTCTTGCCGAGCATTGAAGATATTAGTCTAAGGCCTTGTGCGCACTAGGCGTTTTTGCTGCGTTTTTCACCGCGTTTTTGTGCTGAAAACGCAGTGACATTGCTTCCCCAGCAATGTCTATGGGTTTTCAGAAGTGCTGTCCGCACACAGCGTTTTTTTGTAGCTGCGTTTTTGTGGTGACCACAAAAATGCAGCATGTCAATTATTTCTGCGTTTTTCACTGCGTTTTTCACCTATTGAGTTCAATGAGATGTTCAACAACGCAATGAAAAACGCATATAGCTGCGTTTCTATGACTAAAAAAGCAGCTATAAACGCAAGGGGTGGGCAGTAAAGGGACATGTACAGGAAGAGGATTCCTTCTGTTGGTAAACACAGAAGCATGAATCCTGCCGGTACAGTCACCGCTGCGTCCACAACCCGCCCGGTGCCATGTCAGCTCCGTGCGGCGCCATGTCTGGGCGGGAGGTGGAGGCAGCGGCGAAAACAAAAGTGAACAGTAGAAAAAAAAAATGTCATATATACTCACCTGTCTGCAGACTCCCGGTGCCATGCCCGCTCCCATCTCCTCCCGGTACCGCCGCTCTGGCTGTGTGCAGTCTCCCCGGGGCATGTACGAAGCTTGCGGGACCTGGTGGTGGATCACCTGATGCAGTCACCTGATGCATCAGCTGATCGTAATTCTCGCGGTGTCGCCGGCTTTTTCACGCCCGGCTGGCTATCAGCTGATCCTGCCGTCAGGGGACTTCATCAGCTGATTACCGGCAGCTCCTGCAGCGATGGGACAGGATCAGACTCTCATCCGATCGCTGCAGGAGCTGCCGGTAATCAGCACAGACGTGAGTATTTTTTTTTTTTTTTCCACTGATGCTTCAGCTGATTGTGTAATCGGCTTTTATACAATCAGCTGATGTGTGATGTGATTCACGTCCTTTAACCTGACACATCATCTGATCGCTTTGCCTTCCAGCAAACCGATCAGATGATATTGGATCCGGATTGGACAGCGCGGGACCCTTGACCCAGGATTACTGCGGAGGGGGGTTCTTTATTTCAGTAAAGATGGAGTCACTAATTGTGTTGTGTTTTATTTCTAATAAAAAAAAAACACAACACAGAAAAATATTTTTATCATTACTAGAAATTCATGGTGGCCATGTCTAATATTGGCGTGACACCATGAATTTCGGGCTTAGGGCCAGCTGATAATATACAGCTAGCCCTAACTCCATTATTACCCAGTGAGCCACCCGGCATCAGGGCAGCTGGAAGAGTTGGATACAGCGCGAGAAGATGGCGCTTCTATGAAAGCGCCATTTTCTGGGGTGGCTGCGGACTGCAATTCGCAGGGGGGGTGCCCAGAAAGCATGGGCACTCTGCACTGTGGATTCCAATCCCCAGCTGCCTAGTTGTACCTGGCTGGACTCAAAAATTGGGCGAAGCCTATGTTATTTTTTTTTTTTAATTATTTCTTGAAATTCATGAAATAAAAAAAAAAAAAGGGCTTCCCTATATTTTTGATTCCCAGCCGGGTACAAATAGGCAGGTGGGGATTGGGGGCAGCCTGTACCTGCCTGCTGTACCTGGCTAGCATACAAAAATATAGCGAAGCCCATATCATTTTTTTTCTTTTTGGGCAAAAAACTCCTGCATACAGTCCTGGATGGAGGATGCTGAGCCTTCTAGTTCTGCAGCTGCTGTCTGCTCTCCTGCATACACTAGTTCTGCAGCTTTCTGTTCTCCTGCATACAGTGAACATTTTGAAGAAGGAAATGACATCAGACTTTTTTTTTTTTTTTTTTTTCATCAACAATCTTTAATGGCATTGTGCACTGATTAAAAACGCAGTGAGCAAAAACGCAGCAAAAAACGCACCAAATCGCGGTAAAAACGCATGCGTTTTTGTCGCGTTTTTTAGCCGCGGGTGCGTTTTTTTGAGATAAAAACGCACATAAAAACGCCTAGTGCGCACATACCCTAATGGTATCAGTCCGTTAGATCATTGTTACCAGTGATCTGTAATACAGGGACATGCAGAGTACACCTTTTCTACATGCCTCCATTCTGCTCATGTCATTATTCACGTCACTGGGTTTCCTAGAAATAACTACCGTATTTTTAGCTTTATAAGACGCACCTGATTATAAGACGCACCCCCAAATTTGGTGAAGGAATAGAGAATTTTTTAATAAATGGGGTCCGTCTTATAATGCCAGTGTCCGTCTAACAAATCATATAGGGTATATGTCCCTCATAGCCCCCCCATCCTAAAATTAGCCCCCTTTAATATAAATTTGGCCACCTTATATTGAATATAGCCCCCTTGTGCTGGCACACGTCCCCTGTGGCTGGCACACGTCCCCTGTGGCTGGCACACGTCCCCTGTGGCTGGCAAACGTCCCCTGTGGCTGGCACACTGCCCCTGTGGCTGGCACACTGCCCCCTGTGGCTGGCACATGGCCCCCTGTGGCTGGCACACGGCCCCCAGTGATGCCACATGTCCTCTATTGCTGGCACACGGCCCCCTGTGGCTGGCACACTGCCCCCTATTGCTGCTGCACATAGCCCCCTGTGGATCGCACACATCACCCTGTGTTAGATATCGCCCCCATGCTTCTGCTTTTAGTAAAATAAACTCTTTCCTTACCTTCTCCAGCACTGTCCTCCCTCGTGTCTCCCTCCGTGCGGTTGAGCTCCGGCCTCCTGCACTTCCTGGTTATCGGTGCCGGTCATGTGATCGGCACAGCAGAGCGATATCATCTCTGCGTGCCTGATCACAGCAGCAGGAGGGAGACCGGGGAGACACGCTGGAGGAGGTAAGTAAAGAGTTTTTTATTTTACTATGGGCAGCAGCATGGGGGCCATATCTAACACAGGGGGGCATGTGCGATCAAGGGGAGTACAGGCAGATATAATATGCGCCGCTCCCCCATCCCGTCACCGTGGTGCGGTTTCAGCACCATGGTTATGGACAGCGGCAGTGCATATTGTATGAGCGGGAGCAGGAGATCAAATGCTGCAGCCTTCACCAGCCTCTACCAGCCTCCCTCAGCCTCCAGCACCGCTTGAACGGCCCCCACCTCCCCTGGACCCTGCAGTATATAATCCGTATATGTAGATTATAAGACGCACCCCCTACTTTCACCCAAAATTTGGGGGAACAAAAGTGCATCTTATAAAGCAAAAAATACGGTAATATAGCAGTGATAATTTTTTTTTTTTTTTTTGGGAATAAGGTAAGAAGTTATTGATCTCTGTGGATCCCTGATTGCTGCACAGTGCTGTCTTGAATAGGGCAGCGTGCATTCATCCATTCTTTATGGGACTGCCGTGGACTGTATCCCTCTGCTATTTCCTACAGTCCATTGAGCGAGACCCCTTTTTGTATGGTTCCTGACCCCCATTCTCAGCAGTCAGATCCTTATTTGTTAGTAAGTTATCCCTTATCTTCACAGTGATCAGGAATAATTAATTCTTGGAGAAAGTAAGTAGCAGCTGAGTGGTTTGGGTTTTTTTGTGTGCAATATCTGTGTTAAGTCGTCATTTTAAAGTGAAGCTTGCTTTGGAGCAATTATATTTTCATATCTCTAATGTATGGTATATTTTTCTAGCATTGTTCTGTTTACAAATAACCGTAAACTCAAATTCTCCATTCTTTGTGCTGACCTTGCACTGACCTCTACTCTGTTTCTTTGCAGAGATTGCTGTAAGATGCTTTTGTGGTTGTTACCGCACATATTCATTCCTTTCCTATACTTGCTGTAGTCTCTGACTTGTGTTAGACAATAGGTGTATCTTCACTATACACTGTCACTTCACTGCCAGCATCATTCATCCAGATTGAAATATGTGAAGCGCATATGCTTGACTTTTAGGTTGTTAGCTGCCGCAGAGGATATGTGATTCACATAGAGGTTCAGGGCGCTGACGCAGCTTCTAGGCTCCCATCCCAGAAAGAGGGAACATTAAGACAGCTTGTGCTGAAAGGGCAACTGAATTGAGCTTTTAAAGTACAGTCAAAAACACTATGAAGAACTTTTCTAGGAAATTTACAAAGTACATTCAGCCTTCATTGGGCATATGTAATGTTTAATTTGCCCACTAATAATTTCATTTATTAGTTTTGAAGAACTCATTGTTTCACATATTACAAGTGTACTTGAAAACCTTGCCCCCTGCCTTAATTAGTGGAAAAGCCAGCAGGTTGCCCCTGTACCCTATGCTTTAGCTGTGGAACCCTTCTTTTGACCGTTAAAAAAAGATGAAAAGTTTTACATCTGGAAATGCTTTTTGGAAATGTTTCTCTATGCTTAAGATCAGTAACTATATGTTGTTATTGGTAATTGTATCCCATATATTCTAGATCTTTTCCAAAACTGTCAGTCTCTATTACCTGATAAAGAAGTAATGGTTTCTTAAAGGGTACAGGATTATTTTCATATAAATCTTGCGCCTATAATTTTATTGTTTGAGAACAAATGTTAAAGACTACGTCTGAGGCTGTAACATTGATGACCTATCTAATATATAAAGCTGTGTGTGTGTGTCCGGGATTGGCATCTGCACCGTCTCAGCTACAGCCACAAAATTTTGCACACTCACACTTCTGGACCCCGAGAGCGTCATAGGCTATGTTTAGAGGGGAAATTTTAACCCCGCGCTTTACAGTTATTCGCCAAAAAACCTGCCTCCATTAAAGCGAATGGAGCTGGAGCCACAGTGCAGCCAGAACTTCAGAAGAGTGCGCAGCCACGCCCTTATATGGAATGTTGGCTTGTCACAATGCAGCCAGGGAAAGAGACAGACACAAAGAGACAGGGAAAGAGACAGACAAGGAAAGAGAGAGACAGGTTAAGAGACAGACACAGACAGGTAAAGAGACAGACACAGACAAAGAGACACACAGGGAAACAGACAGACAGGGAAAGAGAGGGAAAGACACAGACAGGGTAAGAGACAGACAAAGACAGGTAAAGAGACAGACACAGGGAAAGAGGGAAAGAGACAGACAGGGAAAGAGACAGACAGGGAAAGAGACAGACAGGGAAAGAGACAGACAGGGAAAGAGACAGACAGGGAAAGAGACAGACAGGGAAAGAGACAGACAGGGAAAGAGACAGACAGGGAAAGAGACAGACAGGGAAAGAGACAGACAGGGAAAGAGACAGACAGGGAAAGAGACAGACAGGGAAAGAGACAGACAGGGAAAGAGACAGACAGGGAAAGAGATGGAGAGAGAGACAGAGAGATATATACAGAGGGGGAGATAGACATTATATTTACATTTATATCTATTAGTTTTTTTGTTTTTTGTGTGCAGAATACATTTTTGTTAATACATTCTATTTTGGTAACAGCAGTTATTAACCCGTGCGAAGCCGGGTAGTACAGCTAGTCCTTACTATAGGTCATTAATGTCAGATTGCTGGCTGCCACACCTGGCACCCCCGCCGATCAGCTGTCACTAGTGTCACCGCCGGAACAACTCTGTTATGGTCCCGATGTGCACAACTCTGACGACGGAATAGTGGCCACGGCCTACTACTGCACATCCACTCTATTGATTCGAATGTGGGGCAGATATGCAGTACCCAGTCATGGCCACTATAAAGTTAGTGGAGATGTACTGTGCGGCTCCAGAACTGAGTAGTTCTGGGCAGCGGTGGCAGTGGCATCGGGAACAGCTGAGCGGTTGGGTGTTGCACCACCACTGATCAGTCGTTGATGACCTATTCTAAGAAATAACTGGGAATAGCCAATTTATTTCAACACATGGGTTAGTGACAGGATTCTGTGACAATTACTAATATACAGTATATCACAATAGAGAGTACACCCCTTCACATATTTGTAAATATTTTTATATTTTTTTCATGGGAGAACACTTAATATATGACACTTTGATACAATGTAAAGTAGTCAGTGTACAGCTTGTATAACCGTGTAAATTTGGGGTGCCCTCTAAATAACCCAGCACACAGCCATTAATGTCAAAACCACTGGTAACAAAAGTGAGTACACCCCTAAGTGAAAATGGCCAAGTTAGACAAAGTATTTTGCTTTGGAATTTATGAAATCTTATCCACACAGAGGAGAAAATCTACAACGTAAACTGAGTAGTGACGCAAAAACTACAGTCGAAATGTCTTGTGTGAACGTTCCATAAAAAAAAAAAATTCCTTTTAAAAACCCCACTTTTGTGTTGATTTGGAAGCATTCTTTCCTATAAGAGCACTAGATCTTCAAGGCTGACTCCAGCATGGTTTTCTTTTTTAATTTCACCATTGGTTAGCTATAAGTAATGTATCATCAGTGTGTGCGTTAAAATACTTACCGATTGCTGTCTTCTCCAGTTTCCAGCTCTGCTTCGGTCTCTCCTGCATCACGTATCCGACTGTTACTTCTTTTCTTAAAGGGAACCTGTCACCAGATTTTTCCCTATTAAACCGAAAATATCACCTTCTGCAGCTCCTGGGGTGCATTCTATGAAGGTGCACCTTGTTGCTGGCCTCCTTTTCAGACCTCCAAAACAACTTTACAAAAATATTACCTTTTCGTATGCAAATGAGTTTGGTTGGCCAGATGGGTGGGCTCTATTTCGCCTTCTGTCCCCCCTCCTGCCGCTGTTCGCCATCCCCCAGTCTTGATTTGCATGGATAACGACGTCCCCATCATTCTCCACGCTGATGCCAAAGTCTCGCTCAGAGGCCACTATCGCGGGCCTGAGCAGAAACTATCCCTTTCGCTTGCCAGTGATGTATTTGCGCAGGCTCAAGACTATGGGCTGGTACTAGGTTGACGCTGGTGAGGTCATGCACAGCGCCTGCTCAGGCCCGCGATAATGGCCTCTGCTAACTGCGCCTGCGCGAGACTTCGGCATCAGCGTGAAGAGTGATGGGGCCATCGTCATCCATGCAAATCAAGACTTGGGGACGAACAGCGGCAGGAGGGGGGACAGGAGGCAAAATAGAGCCCGCCCATCTGGCTAACCAAACTCATTTGCATACAAAAAGGTAATATTTTATAAAGTTGTTTTGGAGGTCTAAACAGGGGGCCAGCAACAAGGTGCACCTTCTTAGAATACAGCCCAGGAGCTGCAGTAGGTGGTATTTTTGGTTTAATAGGGAAAAATCTGGTGACAGGTTCCCTTGAACCTCTTCACGACACATGACATACTGGGTACGTGATGGATCGTGTCAAGGTAATCACCACCGGCTGCTGCGGTGAGCCGGTAGTGAGTCCCGCAAATGTCAGCTGATTTGAACAGTTGGCATGAGCGGCTTTCAGGTGCGGGTGGATCCACAATCCAGTCTCGCCTGTTAACCTCTTAGATCATGCTGTGAATAAAATATCCCAACAACCATTGTGCAATCGCACTTTTCTTTGCAAATTTTCCACACTTGGGATTTTTTTCCCGTTAAACAGTACACCTATATGGTAAAACTCATGGTTTCACTTAAAAGTACAACTCGTCCCGAAAAAATAAGCCCTGATATGGCAAGATTAACAGGAAAAATAAAGTTACGGCTGCTGGAAGAAAGGGAGCAAAAAAACCCTGAAAATTGCCCGGGGGTGAAAAAATTAATGTAAGTCTTCTAGCCTCGAATCTCATAGACTCAAATTGAGAAAGTGACTTCCGGTCACACAGACATTTTCTGCAGGCCGGCTGGTCACGGCTACCATAAGATGGTCCAGGAGATGACCTGAGCTGCGCTGCAAACTGCTGAAGACAACAACTGTTAAGTATTTTATTGCACACACAGTACATGCATTACTGATGGGTAACAAATCGTAAAATAACATGAGAAAGCGCTGGAGTGGGACATTAACTATATGTATATACGGTGGTAATGGTGAACATTAATATTTCAGTCTGGTAAATCTAACTAAATGCTAAATTCCACAGTCATGCAATTTGTGTCATAATAAAATGTCAGTGTAGCTGCCACTGTGGGAGATTTATTAATACGCGCACATTATGAAGAGTGCGCTGGTCTTTCCTCCTGTGGAGCGGGCAGCAGATTAATGAACAGGACTCGTGCCTTGTTCCTGAACATGCCACCTGGCATTGTGGCTGCTTTCACACATCCGGTTTTAGCAGTGCGGCTAAATCCGGCTCTAAAACCTATGCAACGGATGCGGCGAAAAAAACGCATTCTTTGCATGTTTTTACATGCGGCCCGTCCGGTTTTTGCCGGTTGCGGCACGCTACTGAGCAGGCGCAGTGCAAAAAACCGCATGCGGCGTCCGGATGCGTTTTTTGCCACATCGTACCGCATTTGGCGTCCATAGGCATGCATTGGAAAAAGCGCCACATCGGCCAGATGCGGTGCGATGCGGGTTTTTTCGCCGGACAAAAAAACGTGCCAGGCAGCGTTCCATCCGGCCGCCATATGGGCTAAATATGCCGCATCCGGCAAAAACCGGACCGAACGCAAGGCCATGCGGCACAATCCGGCACTAATGAAAGTCTATGCGGAAAAAAATGCAACCGGCGGCAAAACAAACCGGTTGCGGTTTTTCTGCAAAGAGCCGGATTGTGCCGCACAGCAAAAACCGGATGTGTGAAAGCAGCCTTACCTGACACTTTTCTAGTGTCAAAAAGTGTCAGAAGATTTTCTTAAAAGTAATACAGGAGTCTCCCGACACATTCATGTGAGCTGGATAAAGGGGTCAAGCTTTTAAAAATACATTATATTCCCCCCAACTCCATACTTGTTTAATGTATTTTATTCTCTGAAAGCTGAGAACAGTGGGGCACACTTATCACTATAATTCATCCAATGTACTCCTGTCAACAAGAGAACCTGTCAACAAGCTCATGCATGGCAAAATAAAGGGATGGCTGTAATGGCACGGTTATACTGATTTAATACATACATTCTGGGGAAAAAATCGGCAGCCTATTATTTATTTATTTGTAAATAGTGGTCTCCGTGCTTTGGGGTGAGACAGTGGAAAGGGTGTTCTGCTCTGCCACATCCCCTCCACTGCCTCTGGTGTCTACTCTTCCTTATTTAAATTTTGCGCTGGAGCCGTCTCAGGCGCAGGCGGCACTTGCGCAGACTGATATCGCAGTGGGCTACAGTAATATGTTGTCACTTGCGGAGCATGCACACATTGAGATTTTGGCACATCATTGAGCAGAGATTTAAATCTGCGCATGCAAAGGCACCATTTCTGTGAAGGCTGTCAAGAGTAGAGTTGATCGAATCCACCAAAATCCAGGACCACTGCCAGATTGGAAAAAAAAAATCCGGATCCGCTCCGGATTCCGGTGCCCATATAAGTCTATGGGGACCAGAATCCGGAGATTAAAAACGTTTGTGGAGGGGATAGGGGGGAAGGAGCGCGCACGCGCGGTGTACTCACCCAGGCTGTATCATGGCAGCAAACTTCTTCCGGGTCACGCTTTTCGTTTCCGATGCCGACAATTCAATGTTCACAGTTTTGCCCGCCCACCGGCAGGTGTAATTGGTTGCAGTTAGACGCGCCCCCACCCTGAGTGGCAGCGTGTCAGCTGACTGCAACCAATCACAGGCTGCAGGACGGCCGGTGGGCGGGGAAAGCAGTGTGTCTGTGTGTCAGTATGGTGAATGTGCAGGTGTTTCAGAAACACATGCACGTTCCTGTCAGAAGTGTGTGGCTGTGCTGCGATGTCAGACTCTGCACGGCCTGCTGCTCTCTGAACATGAGCGTGCATGTACCTAGAAACACATGCACGTTCCTGTTAGAAGTGTGCGCGGCTGTGTCAGTGATGCTTTTTTTTTAATTTTTTTATTTTGTTTTTTATTAAATAAATTAAAAAAAAAAAAGACGTGTATCCCCCCTAATTTTCATCCCCAGCCAAGATAAAGCTGGCTGGGGGCTGGTATTCTTAGCCCGCAGTTGCCCGGTATTGCCGCATCGATTAGATATGACAATCCCGGTGCTTTACTGGCTCTTCTCGACTGCCCTGGTGCGGAGGCTATCGGGGTAATAAGGGGTTAATAGCAGTGCACAGCTGATACTAAACTCTAGGTTAGTGTGATAGCACAGGCGTCTGAGATACCTGAATCACACTAACCTATAAGTGAAAGTAAATAAACACAGAGAAAAATCCTTTTTTTTGGAATAAAGTTCAAAACACACACCCTCCTTCACCTCTCTATTAACCCCAAACACCCTGTAGGTCCGGCGTAATTCACACGAGTCCCACGCCGCTTCAGCTCTGCTACATAGCCAGCGGCCATAGAGCACGACCTGTGGCTGTGCAGACGATGACTGAGCCGCAATGACTGCACGGCAGGCAGATATTGTCACAGGCTGGGGGCGCATCTACCTGCAACCAATCACAGACGAGAAGACGGCCGGTGGGTGGGGAAAACACAAAGCTGTGTGTATACAATGCATAGTACAGAAAGTGAATGCATGACCCGGAAGCAGTGTGCTGCCATGACACTGGGTCTTGGTAAGAATGAAACGCTGTTTTATTCCTGTTTTTATTTCTTTTTCAATTATTTTCCCCAGTGCCAGATCCAGATCGTGCACCCGGAATCCAGGATCCGGGTCCGGCACTCGGGCATCTTTGAAACCGTGCGGATCCGGACTTTTACAGTTCGGATCCGCTCAGCCCTAGTCAAGAGATCAATCTGCGCAAAATTTAAGTAATGCAGAGGATAAAAATACCAGGTGCTTCGGAGGGGCAGTGGCAGAGCATAACACCATCCCACAGTCCAACCCCACACAGTCCCACATTACAGTCTCACCCCCAAGGACCAAAACATTTGATGATGACTTAAAACAAACAGGCTGAGCTCTTTACAAAATGTATTTATTAAATCAGTTTAACAGCGCCATTATAGCCATACCTTTAGTTTAATATCTATAACCCTGATGACCGGTTCTCTTTAACCTGTCAAATAGTATAGATAAATCTATAACCCTGATGACCGGTTCTCTTTAACCTGTCAAATAGTATAGAGAAAGAGAAGCTGAGCATAATAATAAGTTTAGCTTGTATTTTATTCAGCTCCCTGGTGTTTGTTTGCATGAGTCCATTGGGCGGTCCTAGTAGTGATTGACAGTTATCTCTGCGTACACAGTCCTACATGGAAGACTCAGTCACAGAGTAGGACCGTTCACTGGATTTCTATGAATACAGACATCAGGGATTTCAATGAATCAAATACAGGGTTTACTTAAATCTTTCACATAAAAATGTATATCAATCTGATGAGCTCCTCCTGCCTTTAGCTTGCAGAT
The DNA here is from genome assembly GCF_048569485.1 of Anomaloglossus baeobatrachus. Taxonomy (NCBI): domain Eukaryota; kingdom Metazoa; phylum Chordata; class Amphibia; order Anura; family Aromobatidae; genus Anomaloglossus; species Anomaloglossus baeobatrachus. Next base: position 436,692,109 of record NC_134354.1, read on the forward strand.
GAAATAACATTTCCATATGGCAACTTCCCTTCAAAGGGAATCTGTCACCAGGTTTCTACTACCCCCATCTGAGAGCAGCATAATGTGAGTGGAGATCCTTATTATAGTGATATAGCCGCCTGCTGTCATTTTGATAATACCTTTTGTTTTATCTGATGAAAAATACTGAGTATAACCCCAGGCCATACCACTGATTGGCAGCATTCTGCCCATGTACAGAGTACGCAGCTGAAAATCAGTGGTGGGGGGCGGGGTTAGACAGAGATCATGAATATGCTTGAATATCTGGCAGCAGGTTTACTTGTCCGCTAGTGGTCTCCTACTGATAAAACTGTGATTTTACCAAAACTACACTAAGCTGCCCAGTAAGTGACACATGTCTGTAATCAGGGTCTCTGCTTCTACATTATGTTGCTCTCAGATGGTGATAGTAAAAAGAAAAGACTGCATGCACCATATTACAACATGCCATTTATAAACATAAACATGAACTATACAAATGGGTGGACTATTAAAGTTGGAGCAATATTGTGTGATGTGACACAGATGTTTTCTTTCTTGTTCTCTGGGTAAGGAGGCCAGAATGACCTGTAAATTGCTACCTTGTGTGTACATCCTTGTTGACAGCTAGTGCTTTTTCTGCACTAAACATAGTCCAGATGGCATTTTCAGATTAGTGTTATATATGTTCAGTTCTTTTGAATGGGTTTTTCTAAATAGACCTGCCATGAAATCCATCGTTACTTTTATTGTTTCTGGATTACAATCCCTGCTGGAACTGTAACATTACTGTTTCTCTTACAGTTGGGTAGCGATCTTGGAGGTGGAATTGGAGGAAGCCCAGCGGTAAGATCATGGGGTTTTTTTTGGGGGGGGTTTTTTTAGTAGTAACCGCACCGACCCATTGTGACTCCATAAGAATGTTAGAATTGTAATTTTATTTAGGGCTTTCATAGAATGGCACACAGGACCCATATGTGACATTGTCCAGATTCCTTTTCTACTGGAAGAACACATGATGGCATAGCGGGGCTCAGCTGTAACTGATAAATGGTGACTGCAGGGAAATGGCTTATTTCAGATGTGCTCGTTTCCCAATACGTAGCTTTCCATCTTGTATTCTAATGACATGAAACAGTAAAAAAAACAAGACCTGCTGTCCCAAAAAAATAGAAAAACTTGTGATGTTCATCCACTAGGTTTAAATACATTTTCTTCTGGCAATTCCTTGAGGAATAGTAGGGAAATTTACATTATCAGGTTATCACCTTAATTTTTAAACGTATTTTTTAAAAAATCACTTTCCCTGTACTAGTTTTGTAGAATTTCCTCCTCCCAGTCTCTTATTTAACCCCTTCACGACCGCGGGCCGTAAAATTACGTCCTATTTTAACGTGACTTAACGACCAGGGACGTAATTTTACGGCCTAAACTTCATTTGATTGCCGTGGCCATAGCAACGGCTTTCAAATGATGTCCCCTGCTGTTTCTTACAGCAGGGGACCTTTGCTTGACCCCAGGGGGGGCGGCATCGCCACCCCCTATCGACGATCGATGTGATTGGCTGTTCAAATCTGAACCGCCAACCACATCGATCGCACTAATTTCGGCAAAAATAATGCCCGAATTAGTGCGATACTGTGAGATCCAGCTATGAGATGCCGCAGCTGCTGCAGCATATCATAGGTGGACCTCAAACATGTCGCCCCCAGCCCCTGTAGCACTGATTGGAGCGATCGTGCTATGACGCGCAATCGCTCCAATCAGTGTGCAGTGGGGCGGTCTGATCTGCCGGTGGCCGCCCTCCCCAGGCCTGTGCTGGCCTGCGAGCCCTCCCCCAACATGTTTGCAGCGTGCAGTGGCTGGTACTTGTGGTACCACGCCACCGCTGCTGCTGCCGCCGCCGATGTCACCGCCGCTCCGGCTCCACGTGAGTATTGCGCGCTTCCCGTGATGGCCCCTGCATGCTCCCTGATGTGCCGCCCTGCTGCGATCTGCCCCCTGCTGCGATCTGCCCCCTGCTATGTGCTTCCCTGCTGTGATCTGCCCCCTGCCATGTGCTTCTCTGCCGCGATCTGCCCCCTGCCAATGTGCTTCCCTGTTGCGATCTGCGATCTGCTGCACGTGAGTACTGTGCTCACTTTGCAGCCCGTGCGCGCTCCCGTGGTGCCCCTGCGCGCTGCCGTGATAGCCCCCCCCGCGATCTGCTCCCCCCAACCCCTCCCCCCCCCCCCCGACATCCCGATCTGCTCCCCCCGCGATCTGACTGCCTCCCCCATTATCTCTATTCTGCTTCTGCAGCTCCCTCTCCGGTCTCCCCCTCTGCTCTCCCCCCCCTCTGCTCTCAACCCCCCCTCTGCTCCCCACCCTCTGCTCTCAACCCCCCCCCTCTGCTCTCACCCCCCCCCTCTCCCCCTCTGCTCTCCCCCTCTGCTCTCCCCCGACGTCCTCTTACCTGTCTTCACCGGCCTGATCACATCTGCGTCCATCGCTGGGTCCTTCCTGGGCATTCTGCTGATCTGCCTGCTGTTCCTGTAAAGCTGTCCATCTCTCTGCCATCTGTTCCTCTGCAGCTCTTCTGGTCAGTGATCCTCCTGCTAGTCCTCTGGGTACTGTGAGTATAACTTTTTTTTTTTTTCCGTATCCCCTGTCCATTTTTACACCTCATCCGTCCGTGCGTCCCGCCAAGCGCTGATCAGGGATGCAGATAACGGATCGGCATCCCTGCTCAATTTTTGGCGTGACTTTTTTTTCCGTATCCCCGACGCTTTTTGTATCGCATCCGTCCGTGCGTCCCGCCGAGCGCTGATCAGGGATGCAGATAACGGATCTGCATCCGTGGTCAGTTTTTGGCGTGACTTTTTTCCGTATTCACGACGCTTTTTGTATCGCATCCGTCCGTGCGTCCCGCCGAGCGCTGATCAGGGATGCAGATAACGGATCTGCATCCGTGGTCAGTTTTTGGCGTGACTTTGTTCCGTATTCACGACGCTTTTTGTATCGCATCCGTCCGTGCGTCCCGCCGAGCGCTGATTAGGGATGGAGATAACGGATCGGCATCCCTGCTCAATTTTTGGCGTAACTTTTTTCCGTATTTGCGACGCTTTTTGTATCGCATCCGTCCGTGCATCCCGCCAAGCACTGATCAGGGATGCACATAACGTATCTGCATCCATGGTCAATTTTTGGCGTGACTTTTTTTTTTACGTATCCCCGACGCTTTTTTTTATCGCATCCGACCGTGCGTCCTGCAGCGGCCGATCAGTGCACTGCGTCTGTGCGTTTGAAAAGTCAAATGGCGCTCCTTCTCTTCTGAGCCCCGCCATGCGCTCAAACAATTACTTTCCACCACATATGAGGTATCTGCGTACTCAGGAGAAAATGCACAATACGTTTTATGGTGCATTTTTTCCTGTTACCCTTGTGAAAAAAAAAGCTACCTAGTTGAAGCAACCGTTTTGTGGTAAAAAATTTTTTTTTTCTTTTCACGGGTCAACGCTATAAACTTCTGTGAAGCCCCCAGGTGTTCAAAGTGCTCACCAAACATCTAGAACAATTATTTGAGGGCTCTAGTTTCCAAAATGGGGTCACTTGTGGGGGATCTCCACTGTTTAGGCACCTCAGGGGGTCTTCAAACCCGACATGGCGTCCGCTAACAGGTGCAGCTAATTTTGCGTTCAAAAATTCAAATGGCGCTCCTTCCCTTCCGAGCTCTGCCGTGCGCCCAAACAATTGATGTTTACCACATATGGGGTATCGGCGTACTCAGGAGAACATGCACAATAAATTGTATGGTGCACTTTCTCTTTTCTCCCTTGTAAAAATGAAAATTTTATGGCTAAAGTAACATTTTTGTGTTAAAAAGTAAAATTTTCATTTTTTCCTTCCACATTGCTTTGGTTCCTGTGAAGCACCTAAAGGGTTAATACACTTATTGGATGTGGTTTTGAGCAGTGTGAGGGGTGTAGTTTTTAGAATGGGGTCACTTTTGGGTATTTTCTGTCACCTAGGCCTCTCAAAGTCACCTCAAATGTGATGTGGTCCCTAAAAAAAATTATTTTGTAAATTTTGTTGGAAAAATGAGAATTTGCTGATGACCTTTGACCCCTTCTAACTTCCTAACGGAAAAAAAATTGTTTCGAAAATTGCGCTGATGTAAAGTTGACAAGTGGGAAATGTTATTTAGTAACTATTTTGTGTGACATATCTCTCAGATTTATGGGCATAAATTTTCAAAGTTTGAAAATTGCGAAATTTTCAAAATTTTCGCCAAATTTCCTAAATTTTCACAAATAAACGCAAAAAATATCGGCCTAAATTTACCACTGACATGAAGTACAATATGTCACGAAAAAACAATCTCAGAATCGCCAGGATCCGTTGAAGCGTTCCAGAGTTATAACCTGTCAAAGTGACACTGGTCAGAATTGCAAAAAATGGCCCGGTCATTAGGGTGTTTTAGTGGCCGGGGGTGAAGGGGTTAAACAGATGGACCTCCTTCAGACGTCTTGATTTTCTTCCAGTTGTGCCTTTTAACCACTAATATATGCCACAATAGCCTCAGCAATAAAGAAGAAACAGTGTGAGATACACAAGGCTGTGTTTGCTGTTTATTAAAGGAGCGGTCCGGTTAAGATAAGTTATTTATCCATAGGATAGCTGATAACTTGCTGGTCAGGACCCACAGCAATCAGCAGATCAGGAAACTCTTAGGCTATGTGCCCACGCTACAGGATTTACCGCGGATTTACCGCGGATTTTGCCGCGGATTTACCGAAAATCTGCAGCAGCAGCACTTCCAAGCCATTTCAATGGCATTTTGGAAATGCTGTGCCCATGCTGCGGATTTGCCGCGGATTTTGATCCGGAAAAGTCTGCAGCATGTCAATTGTTTGGTGCAGATTTGGTGCGGATTTTTGGCTTTGAATGGGGAAAAAAAAAAAAAAAAAATCCGCGGTAAATCCGCGGCAAATCCGCGAGTGCGGATTTGCCGCGAAAGTCGCGGATTTTCAGGCAAAAAAGTCCGCAGGGACATTCTAGCGTGGGCACATAGCCTAAGGCTATGTTCACACACTGCGTTTTTTACCTGCGTTTTTACCCGCGTTTTTGCTGCAGAAATTTCTTGAGAAATTCTTGTAACCTTTCTGCAGACATTCCCCAGCAAAACCTATGGCAAAAAAAATTAGCTGTGTGCACACTGCGTTTTTTTCTTAAGAAAATTATTTCTGTAGATTTTCTTAAGAAAAAGAATGAGCATGTCACTTCTTTTCTGCAGCTAACTGCGTTATTTGCCATAGATAATGGCACAATAACGCAGGGAGCAACCAGCGGTAAAAACGCACCAAAAACGCAGGTGTGTTATTGGTGTGTTTTTTTAACGCAGGTGCGCTAATCCTTCACTCTCAAGAAATTCCTTAAAAAAAATCCTTTTTCTAGTGTGCACATAGCCTTAGGCTGCTTTCACACATCCGGTTTGTGCTGAGCGGCACAATCCGGCTCAAAACCTATGCAACGGATGCGGCGAAAAAAACTGATCCGTTGCATACGTTTTTCCATGCGGCCCGTCCGTTTTTTGACGGATGCGGCTTGATACTGAGCATGCGCAGTGTAAAAAAAACGCATCCGGCGGCCGGATGCGGTTTTTGCCACAAGACACCGCATCTGGCGTCCATAGGCTTGCATTGTGAATCGCGCCGGATCCGTCGCGATGCGTTTTTTTTCGCCGCACAAAAAAATGTGCCAGGCAACATTCCATCCGGCCGCCGCATGGGCTAAATATGCCGCATCCTGCAAAAAACGGACGCAACGCAAGGCCATGCGGCACAATACGACGCTAATGCAAGTCTATGCGGGGAAAAAACGCAACCGGCAGCAAAAAAAAAAAACTGTTGCCTTTTTTCTGGAGAGCGCCGTATTGTGCCGCACGGCAAAAACCGTATGTGTGAAAGCAGCCTTACCGCCACTCTGTTACTATAGTGCTTCCGGAAAAAGCCAACCGCAGAGCGCTGCAGACCAATAAGCAATGAATGAGGCACAGGTCGCACATGCCCACTGCTGCTCCAGTCTAAGGCCACATTCACACGGTCAGGATTTGGTCAGTACCTGTAAGGCAAAACCAGGAGTGTGTGAAAAATCCAGAAGTAGTACTGTGTTTCTATTCTACTTTTCCTCTGATTGTTCCACTGAGTTTGACATACAAATACTGATGTAAAAACTGACCAAATACTCAGCGTGTGGCCTAACAGGGATAAAAGTCCCCGATTTTGCTAATCTGGAAGGGGGTGTCCCATTGGTTGGATCCCCAACGATCAACAAGTTATCATCTGTTCTGCAAATAGTGTATAACCTCTCGTAACCGGATAACCCCTTTAAATGTAGTGTTTTTGTGTTATTTTAAAACCTATAATTATGGTCCCTATGGCTAAAGTTGTATTTTTTTCCCTTGTAATGTGGGAATTAGTTAATTCTTGCACGCTAATTTGTGCTTGCTCGTTATTTTGGTATCTAATGATATGTGTCTAAGTCAGGAAGTAGCGGCTGTTAATGTTTTCACTCTTCTCAATGAGGCTACAGCAGCATAGACTTTACTAAACTGCCAGATTGCCTGCGAAAACGATGCTCTCCCCCACAACAGATTTACAGAGTGGCGTTCCATATTCTGGGCTTAGAAGATTTAGGACTGACCTCAGTCTGCTGCAGGGCTGCCTAAGGCTATGAGCACACCTTGGGGAAATTTCTGCACCAAATCTGCATGTTCTGACAGGAAAAATGCTGCTGCAAAAACATAGGGGGGAGGGGGGGAGGTTAATGCAATTTTTAGTACTTTTTTTTCATTCTTTTTGATGGTGAAAATGCTGCCAAAGGAAAAATTCTTGAATGTGTGCACAACACTTCAGATTTCTCAAAGACTTTGCTGGCATCAGGATTTCCTTGCAAATATGTGAAAATCTTCAATAAAAAAATGCCGCAAAAAGACAACATGTGCACACATCCTAAGAAATGCAAATGATCTCACAGCTTAGGCTGCTTTCACACATCCGGTTTTAGCAGAGCCGGCCAATCCGGCTCTAAAACCTATGCAACGGATGCGGCGACAGTACCGCATCCTTTGCATACGTTTTTTACATGCGGCCCGTCCGGTTTTTGCCGCTTGCGGCAGGCTACTGAGCATGCGCAGTGGAAAAAAACCGCATGCGGCGGCCGGATGCGTTGTGTGCCGCAGGACGCCCCATGCGGCGGCCATAGGCATGCATTGCAAGTCGCGCCGCATCGGCCAGATGCTTCGCGATGCGTGTTTTTTTGCCGGACAACAAAACGTGCCAGGCAACATTCCATCCGGCTGCCGCATGCGGCAAAAACCGGACGGAACGCAAGCCCATGCGGCACAATACGGCTCTAATGTAAGTCTATGCAAAAAAAAACGCAACCGGCGGCAAAAAAAAACAGTTGCGTTTTTTTCTGCAAAGCGCCGGATTGTGCCGCACAGGAAAAAACGGAGGTGTGAAAGCAGCCTTACATCAGTCTGTAGCAACAAAACTCCAAACAACACGGTTAAGTTATGTTCACATGGAGTTTTTTTAATGAGTTTTAGGTGTCGGTACACGCCAAAAAAGCAGAAAAATTATGTACAAAACACTTGAAAGACTTTTCCTATTCATCTCTGTCGTGAAAACACGGTTTGTTTTTTTCTGCTTCAAATTTTTTAAAACCGCTTGTGGGGGGAAGGGGAATTTTTTGAAGCACCTTCTGATAGAATCCGCTCCAAACTAGGCACTGTCCAATCACAAGGTTGCAAATACCTCTGGAGAAAAATGCTTCCAACCGGTCTCAGGGGATGGAAAATCTTCTCCAAATCCTCCCAAAGAGGTTTCTACCGGGAAAACTCATTTTTGTTCACCTCAAAAAACACTGTGCTATGAGCCGTATAAAGTAGTGTACAAAGTAGGCAGCAAGAAAGCCTAAATGTCACTTGCAATCCTAGTTTATTCACATAATTATGAAAAAAGGAACCCCCTTAATTTATTATTATTTTTACTATTTTATACTATAGTCTCCAATTCTTAAACTTTTATTAGTATTAATAGAACTAATCAGTTATTGAAGTTTCCATAAAGCCTTTTTGTTTTGTATAATCGCACAGGTTGGCCAGACTTTCATTCCTTCCTCCGTTCCCGCCACCTTTGCTCCATCACCCACCCCAGCGGTGGTCAGTAGTGGACTCAATGATTTATTTGAACTGTCTACCGGTATAGGCATGGCTCCAGGAGGATTTGCTGCACCAAAAGCTGTAAGTATCATCGAGACCATTTTCTATCAGTGGTTATTATATATATTGTGCCTTAGACGGTGTCTTCTATAAATCTTCGCAAAGCTTTTCCTTCATAGCTCATTGATCCAAGGTACAAATGTACTTAGGGAAGGGATTGTTCTGTATTATTTATTGTGGTTTTTCATTAATTTGTAACGTTTTCTTTTACGGAGCACAGCAAGTATTTCAGTTGCAGACAATTAGCTATTCATCCCCTGCAGTGAAGTTTAGTAAATTGACTCATTTTCTTCTTCAATTACCTGCAGTTCCTAGGAGCCCCACTAAAGTATTGACTACAGCCAGAAAGGCCACATCCAACAGAGAATATGCAGGCACGTCTTCCCCATTTAGTCTTGGAGCCCAACCAGGATACAATTTTTACATAGCAGCCTGCCTTCTTGTGTTTAGTTTTCTTACTTTTTTAGTTTTTAGCTAACTTTGCAGTGAATGAATAAAAGCCTGAACCTAGTTACTAGAGGCACTATCTTATCTCCCCCTTTTTGTCTCACTTGCATTTTGATTGACCTCATGCCTGTGGACGATCAACTTGTGCATGTTTCCTCACTAAGGAAGAGGAAAATAAGTCGCTGCCAGACACCATCAACAGCAACTTACAGTGCCTTGCGAAATTTTTCAACCTTTTTCAACGTTTCAGGCTTCAAACATAAAGATAAAAAATTTAAATTTTATGGTGAAGAAACAACAAGTGGGACACAATTGTGAAGGTGAACGAAATTTATTACTTATTTTTAACTTTTGTAAAAAATAACTGAAAATTGGGGCGTGCAATATTATTCGGCCCCTTTACTTTCAGTGCAGCAAACTCACTCCAGAAGTTCATTGAGGATCTCTGAATGATCCAATGTTGTCCTAAATGACTGATGATAATAAATATAATCCGCCTGTGTGTCATCTAGTCTCAGTATAAATGCACCTGCTCTGTGATAGTCTCAGTGTTCTGTTTAAAGCACAGATAGCATCATGAAGACCAAGGAGCACAACAGGCAGGTCCAGGATACTGTTGTGGAGAAGTTTTAAAGCTGGATTTGGTTACAAAAACATTTCCACAACTTTAAACATCCCAAGAAGCACTGTGCAAGCGATCATATTGAAATGGAAGGAGTATCATACCACTGCAAATCTACTAAGACTCTTCCGTCCCTCAAAAATGTCATCTCAAACAAAGAGAAGATTGATCAGGGATGCAGCCAAGAGGCCCATGATCATTCTGGATGAACTGCAGAGTCTGTCCATAGGACAACAATCAGTCGTATACTGCACAAACCTGGCCTTTATGGAAGAGTGGCAAGAAGAAAGCCATTTTTCAAAGATAACCATAAAAAGTGTCATTTAAAGTTTACCACAAACCACCTGGGAGACACCAAACATGTGGAAGAAGGTGATCTAGTCAGATGAAACCCAAATCAAACTTTTTGGGCACAATGCCAAACGATATGTTTGGCATAAAAGCAACACAGCTCATCACCCTGAACACACCATCCCCACTGTCAAACATGGTGGTGGTCTTTCAACAAGACCAGACCTGGGCAAGGGGCGGCCTGCGGGCCGGATGCGGCCCGCCTACTGTCTGTGAGAGGCCCGCCCATCTTAGCTCAGAGTTGGAGGCATGGCCTGATCTATGCCTCAGCCCCGCTCTCACTGCCGGGAGCTATGTATCCCGCAGTGCAGTGATAAGCAGCTGCCATGCCCCCAGTCTGCCGGTCACGCCCCCTCTTGCGTCCAGTTATGCTACTCTGGATGCTGGTCACAGTCTCTGGATGCCTTCCATGGAGTCTATGCTGCTAGCCACGCCCCTTTTGCTGTCGTCCACGCCTCCTCTGAATGCTGGACACATGCTGCTGTTGATGCTGGCCATGCCCCCTTTGCCTGCCCCTTCTACCCAGGGATCCTCACATGTGACTGGCTCATCTGCACAGCGGCCACTTCAAAAACGTCTGTTCTGCAACTGAGGTAAGTGCACCAGTAGCAGCAGGCAGAGAGCAGAGTGCATGCAGGAGGGGGGAGCAGGGGAGAGTCCAGCACTTGTGTCTTATCAGGTCCCTCCTGTGCCTGCAATAGAAGAAGCAGACACACAGGGGACTCAGAGAAGGCAGCCAGAGGAGCCCTCCGTCTCTGCTGCTACAGTGCTGCCTGCCTGTGCCCCCAGGTCCAGTATGTATGCTCCCCACTGGCCACCAGGGCCAGTATGTATGCTCTCCACTGGCCACCAGGGCCGGTATGTATGCTCTCCACTGGCCACCAGGGCCAGTATGTATGCTCCCCACTGGCCACCAGGGCCAGTATGTATGCTCCCACTGACCTCCATATTTTCATTGAATCTTTGTATTGTTTAACTTACTATTTGTTTATGGAGGGTTAGTGTATATACTATATACAGTACAGTGGAACCTTGCTTAACGAGTAACCCACTTAACGAGAATTTCGCTTAACAAGCAAAGCTTTCTGTAAATTTGTAGCTCGGTTTCCGAGAAAGCTTTGTTGTACGAGCAAAATACCGCACACACTTCTGGTTCCGTACATCCACCGTGCTCTGACCCGCACTTGCAGTCCACACAAACACACACGCACGCACATACAGTATTATGCTCACCTTACCCTCCGTTGCAACGCCGGCCTCATGGTTCTTGTAGTTCGCCGGTACATCGCGACGTCCTCGCGGCGAACTACAAGACCCAGGAGGCCGGCGATGGAACGGAAGGTAAGGTGAGCATAATATGTGTACCTTCAGTTCCATCGCCGGCCTCCTGGGTCCTGTAGTTCGCCGCTCCACTCCAGGCTGTTCATCGGCAACCATAGCGACGAATCAGGAACTTCCACTGTCAGACGCTACTCAAAGGCAGCGCGCTGGCCAATCAGAGGCAAGCAGCTCCTGCCTTTGACGTCAGCACTCTGGCAGCGGAAGTTCCTCCCTCGTCGTTATGGTATCCCGATACACAGCCCGTACCGGAGAACAGCAAGTCCCAGGAGACCGGCGATGGAACGGAAGGTAAGGTGAGCATAATGTGTGTGTTTGTGCATGTGTGGAATGGCACAATAGGGGACCAGGATGGGAGATTTAACAAGTTGTGGAACGAATTGTCTGCATTGCAATGATTTCCTATTGGAAATCTTGCTTTGCTGAACGAGTAACTTGGTTAACAAGCACAGTCCCAGAACGGATTGTTCTTGTTAACCAAGGTTCCACTGTATTGGATAGAACTGAGTTTTATTAGTCCGGCCCTCTAAAACCATCCCAATTTCTCATGCGGCCCCATGGGAAAATTAATTGCCCACCCCTGAACAAGACAATGATCCAAAACATGAAGCGAAATCTACAATTTAATGGGTCACAAATAAACATATCCAGGTGTTATAATGGCCAAGTCAAAGTCCAGACCTGAATCCAATCGAGAATCTGTGGAAAGAGCTGAAAACTGCTGTTCACAAACGCTCTCCATCCAACCTCACTCAGCTCCATCAATTTGCAAAGGAAGAATGGGCAAGAATTTCAGTCTCTCGATGTGCAAAACTGATAGAGACATACTGTCACGAACCACCGGGGGGGTCACTCAGAAATCCCCCGCGCTGGCTACCAGTACGTCACAATCGGGGGGTAACAAGTGGGGGTCACCCCTCCTTTATACCTCCCGACCGACAGACAGAGCACGTGACGCGCTCTCTAGCGCCCCTCTTATAGTCAGGCCAATTATGGAATTGCCCGACAATAAGCAAGGAGGCCGCTATACTACTTATGCCGATTATTGAAGGGTCCCCAGTGAGAGTAGGGTATATATTCCCCCGACCTCCGCGGGCGGAATATATAAAACCTCCCCGAATCTCACTGGCCTCCCCACAATAATCCTTGGCACAACTCGCTGCCACCAACCGCTTCACGGTAACTATTAGCCGAACACACAGACGTGGGATTCAAGATCGAGATAACAGAACAGCCCAAGATTAATTATATAATTTAATCAGCCTAAAGCACACTAGAAAATACAATATATACAATAGGGAATCTACAGAATATACATATGTCAGAGTACAGTTACAGATAAAGCATGGTTTACAAACAGGTATGCAATTCAATCAGTTACCTTGTGCGTCTGGCCACAGGGGGGCGCTGTAGACCAGGTTTCTAGGAACTCCCACAGATGTTTCCTGCACGTGACCCCCAGCGAAAGAACACTGGAAAATGGCCGAAGTAGGGTTATCAACCTGGGCAAATCCAGGTCCCCTCCTACCTTAGTGACCTCAGAGGGAGCACTGCTCCACCCCTGGCTGGAGTTATGGACAATCCACAACATGGAATATGGGCCATAACTTGGCCTGGGAGCGTCGTAGGCGGACGCCGACGCTCTCATTGTGACAGCTATGAATTTAGCTACAGAACGAGAGGTTTCATGACTTGTCTACTAGTTCCCCATTGGCTGATATCACGCCTGGGGTATTTCCCAAGCTCCCGCTCCCATAAAAAGGGTGTGCCAGCATCGTCCGCATGCGGAGACACCATTTTTATGGTTGCCATATTTATCGGAAATATGGCTTGCGAGATATGAACCATTTTTTACTGGAGTCGTTCTGTCTGGATACTTCCAAGCTTGCTAATTAGATAGCAGCTCCTACCACAGGGTCACGGCAGGGAGTCCTCCTGTGTCCATTGTTCCCACATCACCTAATCTCCATATCATAGGAGATGGCCATGGAGGTGTAACACCTTCACAGATGCTGGACATTGAGAACAAGAAGGGAGGGGGGCACTGCCAGGGAGTGATGAGCGATTATGACTGGAAGTCATAATTCATCTTCATATCCCGGGATTTGCCTCACACCTCCCCCCTTTTGAGGGCGCTAGGGGGCAGCACACTCCGGTGTTCCCCCGTGCGCCCGTCCGCGACCTCTCCTTGTCGGGACAGCCCGTCTGCGTTACCGTGGTCACGGCCCCTTTTGTGGCGAATGGTGAAGTTGTATTGCTGGAGCGCAAGGCTCCATCGCAACAATCGCCCATTCGTCCCAGAGACGGTGTGCAACCAGCTGAGGGGATTGTGGTCCGTCTCCACGATGAAGTGGCGCCCGTATAGATAGGGTTGCAGACGCTGCAGGGCCCACACTATGGCCAGGCACTCCTTCTCCATCGTGGAATAGGCCACTTCCCTTGGTAACAGCTTCCTGCTCAGGTACAAGACTGGGTGCTCTTGGCTCGCAGAGTCCACCTGGCTGAGCACCGCACCGAGGCCGAAGTCACTGGCGTCGGTCTGTACTACAAACGGCCGCGTGAAGTCGGCTGCCTGTAGCACGGGCGGGCTGGACAGGGCGTCCTTTAGGGCCTGGAAGGCTGTCTCGCAGTCCATTGTCCAATCGACTGCAGAGGGCAGCTTCTTCTTGGTGAGGTCCGTCAAGGGCTTTGCCAGGCTACTATAGCGTGGAACAAACCTCCTATAGTACCCAGCGGTCCCCAAGAAGGACATCACCTGCTTCTTGGTCCTGGGGGTGGGCCAGGATGCGATGGCCTCCACTTTCTCAGGCTCGGGCTTCAGTGTTCTCCCGCCTACCCGGTGACCGAGGTACTGGACCTCGCTCATGGCCAGCTGACACTTTCCCGGCTTGATGGTCAAACCTGCCCGGTGGATCCGCCTGAGCACCTGTGCTAGATGCTCTAGGTGGTCCTCCCAGGTGGGACTGAAGACGGCAATGTCATCTAGGTACGCGGCCGCGTACCCTTCAAGTCCCTTGAGCAGGGTGTTGACCATCCGCTGGAAAGTGGCAGGGGCATTCCTCATCCCGAATGGCATCACCGTGGACTCGTATAGTCCAAATGGGGTAATAAAGGCAGAGCGTTCCCTGGCCTTGCGAGTCAGGGGGATCTGCCAATATCCCCGGCTCAGGTCCATGATGGTCAGGTACTGAGCCCCGGCCAACTGATCGAGCAGGTCATCGATGCGTGGCATTGGGTACGCATCGGCGACCGTGACAGCATTGAGCCCCCTGTAGTCCACGCAGAACCGAGTGGTTCGGTCCTTCTTAGGGACGAGGACTACAGGCGAGGCCCAAGCGCTGTTGGATGCCTGGATCACCCCCAGCTTCAGCATCTCGTCAATCTCCTGGCGCATGTGTTGCTGCACCTCCAGGGAGACCCGGTATGCTGAACGCCGGATTGGGGGATGATCCCCAGTGTCCACGTGATGGACAGCCAAGTCAGTCCTTCCGGGCTGGTTGGTAAACAACCCCCGGAAGGGGTGTAGGGTGGCCCACAGCTGGGACCGTTGGTCCTCCAAGAGCTGGTGGCCAACCTCCACATCCTCAATGGATCCGCCTGCCCTAACCTGGGCTAGCATATCCAAGAGGGTTTCCGCTTCTCCCTCCTCGGGCAGGTTGCACACGGGGAGCGCACATGCCTCCCGCTCATGATGTGCCTTCATCATGTTCACATGGAAGGGCTTCCGCCTTCCACGGGCAGGGTCCAGGGTGACCAGGGACGTCACAGGGTTGAGCTGCTGGTACACGAGGTATGGGCCTTCCCAGGCTGCCTGAAGCTTGTCCTGTGGTACGGGGACCAGTACCCACACCTTTTGACCCACTTGGTAGGTCCTCTCACAAGCGTTCTGGTCGTACCAACGCTTCTGATCGGCCTGGCCTTGAGCCATATTGTCGTGTACCAGTTGCGTCAAGGCCTGCATTTTGTCCCGGAAGCGCATGACATACTCGATAACCGACACTCCAGGGGTGGCCAAATCCCCTTCCCAAGCCTCTTTCACCAGAGCCAGGGGGCCCCGCACACGTCGCCCGTACAGGAGCTCAAACGGTGAGAATCCTGTTGAGGCCTGTGGAACCTCCCGGTAAGCAAATAACAGGTGTGGGAGATACCGCTCCCAGTCACGCCCATGGGAGTCGACCAACATCTTAAGCATCTGCTTTAAGGTGCCATTAAACCGCTCGCACAGGCCATTAGTCTGTGGATGGTACGGGCTGGCCACCAGATGTCGCACCTGGACTTGCTTACAGAGGGCCTCCATCAGCTGGGACATGAATTGGGTCCCCCGGTCAGTGAGCATTTCCTGGGGGAAACCCACTCGGGAGAAAATCTCCAGGAATGCGGTGGCCACCTTGTCAGCCCGAATGGACGACAAGGCCACTGCTTCTGGGTACCGGGTGGCATAGTCCACTACCGTCAGTATGAAGCGTTTCCCGGAGCTGCTGGGGATGGCCAGCGGGCCGACCAGATCCACAGCCACCCTCCTGAAAGGCTCATCGATGATTGGCAGAGATACTAGTGGGGCTTTGGGGTGTGGCCCCGCCTTCCCCACTCTCTGACAGGTTTCACACGAACGGCAGTAGGCAGCCACATCGGCCCCCATTTTTGGCCAGTAGAAATGCTGGTTTAACCTGGCCTTGGTCTTAGCGATCCCTAGGTGTCCGGCCATCGGAATCTCATGTGCGATCCGCAACAACTCCGTCCGGAACGGATAGGGTACCACCAACTGTCGGTCCCTGGGCCACGCCTCCGGTGAACCCTGCTGGACCGTGGCCCGGTACAGCCGTCCTTGGTCCCAGACCACTCGCTCCGGGTCCGAGTCCGAGGGAGGCTGTGCCGCCTGCTCCTTAAGAGCTTTCAGGCTGTCGTCAGCTTCTAACGCTGCCTGAAACCCCTGACTAGATGTGGCCAGAATCGACGAGACTGTCACATCTTCGGTCAGTACCCCGGGACCTGTGTCCTGGCCTCCACCTGACTCGGCTGCCACTTGGTCAGAAGGGGAAGAGCTATCGGACCTCTGGGAGGCCCCTTGGCTTCCAGCACTCCCACTGCGGGTGACAGCGGCCACAGCCGCTGCGACCGTGGGTCGTGCCTGCTCCTCCTCCGTTCCTGACCAAGTCGCCGGTTCAGGCAGACCTACCTGGCTTCCTGACACCCCGGTTGTGGGGGAACCATGCACCGAGATCTTACCTGGGAGCACTTCCGCTCCTGGACCGGCCCCAATCTCACCTGCCTGTTCCCCTCCTGCAGCAACAGAACCCCGCTGTGAAATCTCTGGGGACCCCACATTTGCTGTGGTAGCCCCCACCCCACACACTGGTCCTCCCCCTGCAGCACCCTGCTCTCTGCTTATCCCTGCAGAGGGCAACAGATCCCAGCTCACAGGCTGATTACTTGTAGAGGCATTGTCACACCTTTCTCTGACCCCCTCCCCTGTCACAGCTGCAGCTGTGTGTGTGTCTATGGTGTCTATGCAAGCAGAAATATCAGAGTTCACTCCCTCCTCCCTTACATCATTCATAGATAACACATTAACATTGTCCGGAGGCATGTCAGTACTGGCTGAAGGTTCAGCCCTTGGTTGGGGCCCAAACTGGGAGGTTATCTGCCCCAAATCTGTCCCAAGTAGCACGTTTGCGGGGATCCGATCAGTTACCCCCACCTCCCTCACCCCTCGCCCTGCGCCCCAGTCCACATAAATGTCAGCAACAGGCAGCGCCGGGTCAATGCCTCCAATCCCGGAGACAGCGAGGGTTTTTCCAGGGATCAAGTCTTGGGGGGACACCATCTCAGGCCGCACCAGAGTCACCTCCGAGGCGCTGTCTCGCAGTCCTATGGTCACAGACCGGCCGACGGTGACAGGTTGGAAGCTGTCCAGGGACCTACCACCACCCCCACCCACACAATACACCTTGGGCGGCCCTTGGGACGGGGACGGAGCCGGGGCCTTGGGACGCTGAGGGCACATGGCCTTGAAGTGTCCAGGTAGGTTGCACTGGTGGCACCGTCTTGGCTCTGCCACGGGCCTGGAGAGGGGAGTTGAGGGGGACACCCCCTGCAGTCTAGGGGCAGGTGGGGCAGTCGCAGAATTCATCTTACCCCCTCTCCAGGTGCTGCTGGTGGCTGCTCTCCTGGCTTCAGGAGCCCGATTGTTGGTGTAGTCATCGGCCAGGGCAGCTGTAGCCGTGGACCCCTTTGGCTTCTGGTCTCGGATGAACTGGCGGAGATCCTCAGGGCAGTTCCACAAGAGTTGCTCCGTGATGAACAAGTCCAGGATCTCCGGTCCGGTGGAAAGCTGCAGGCCTTGGGTCCAGTGGTCGGCAGCTCGGGCAAGTGCCCGCCTGTGGTCAGCCCAGGAGTCCTTTGGTCCCTTCTGTAGGCTCCGGAACTTCTTGCGGTAGGACTCTGGAGTGAGGTTGTACTGTTGGATCAGGGCCCGCTTGATGGTGTCGTAGCCCTGATCTGCCTCAGCAGGCAAGTCCCCAAGGATATCCAGGGCCTTACCCCTTAAACGGGGGGTCAGGTATTTGGCCCACTGGTCCTTGTCCAGATGGTGCTGCAGGCAAGTCCGTTCAAAAGCAGTCAAGAAAGAGTCCAAGTCTCCATCCTTCTCCAGCACTGGGAATTCCTCAACACGGACCTTTGGAAGTTTGGTGTCTTGAAGGTCACGTGTGGCTGATGAGGGCCGGAGCTGAGCTAGCTGCAGCTGGTAGTCACGCTCTGCCTGGCGCTCTTCACGTGCTGCTTGCCGCTCCGCAGCCTCACGCACTGCTTGCCGCTCCGCAGCCTCAGCGTCACGCGCTGCCTGTCGCTCACGCTCGGCCATGAGTATCTCGTAGGTATCCCGGTCTCCAGCCTGGAGAAGGGCCATAGCCATTTGAAGAAGGCTATCCGAGCCTCCCAGGCTCGGTGGAATGGCACGTGGTGATCTGCGGCCCGCTGCGGAGCCTGGTGCTTCACTGTCCATTGCAGAGCGGAGGGCTGGCATCTGGCTCGTTGAGGACCCTTGGGTGAGCTGCTCCTCATCTTGTCCAGCAGTGCCAGGTTGTGCAATGTCCTCTGCAGAGCTGTTTTCTGGCGTCGAGCTCCTGGAGGACTCGTGGACAACCTCCTCATCGTCTCTGGCCTTAGCATCGGCCATTCCTTTGGCTTTGCTCCTGGTGCTCTCAGCCATTCTTGCAGACTTTTGGTCACTGACACAGAACTGACACCTGATGCCTCCACACACCTTACAGTATCTGCACTCTGACACTCTAGTGTTGAGCTAGTCTGAAGACCCCAGCAGCCACAGCTGCTGCAGGCAGTCTTTAGTGTCTGGGAGTATGGGTCTCACACTCACACACACTATTATCTCGATCCCACCGCTATGCCACCAATATGTCACGAACCACCGGGGGGGTCACTCAGAAATCCCCCGCGCTGGCTACCAGTACGTCACAATCGGGGGGTAACAAGTGGGGGTCACCCCTCCTTTATACCTCCCGACCGACAGACAGAGCACGTGACGCGCTCTCTAGCGCCCCTCTTATAGTCAGGCCAATTATGGAATTGCCCGACAATAAGCAAGGAGGCCGCTATACTACTTATGCCGATTATTGAAGGGTCCCCAGTGAGAGTAGGGTATATATTCCCCCGACCTCCGCGGGCGGAATATATAAAACCTCCCCGAATCTCACTGGCCTCCCCACAATAATCCTTGGCACAACTCGCTGCCACCAACCGCTTCACGGTAACTATTAGCCGAACACACAGACGTGGGATTCAAGATCGAGATAACAGAACAGCCCAAGATTAATTATATAATTTAATCAGCCTAAAGCACACTAGAAAATACAATATATACAATAGGGAATCTACAGAATATACATATGTCAGAGTACAGTTACAGATAAAGCATGGTTTACAAACAGGTATGCAATTCAATCAGTTACCTTGTGCGTCTGGCCACAGGGGGGCGCTGTAGACCAGGTTTCTAGGAACTCCCACAGATGTTTCCTGCACGTGACCCCCAGCGAAAGAACACTGGAAAATGGCCGAAGTAGGGTTATCAACCTGGGCAAATCCAGGTCCCCTCCTACCTTCGTGACCTCAGAGGGAGCACTGCTCCACCCTTGGCTGGAGTTATGGACAATCCACAACATGGAATATGGGCCATAACTTGGCCTGGGAGCGTCGTAGGCGGACGCCGACGCTCTCATTGTGACAGCTATGAATTTAACTACAGAACGAGAGGTTTCATGACTTGTCTACTAGTTCCCCATTGGCTGATATCACGCCTGGGGTATTTCCCAAGCTCCCGCTCCCATAAAAAGGGTGTGCCAGCATCGTCCGCATGCGGAGACACCATTTTTATGGTTGCCATATTTATCGGAAATATGGCTTGCGAGATATGAACCATTTTTTACTGGAGTCGTTCTGTCTGGATACTTCCAAGCTTGCTAATTAGATAGCAGCTCCTACCACAGGGTCACGGCAGGGAGTCCTCCTGTGTCCATTGTTCCCACATCACCTAATCTCCATATCATAGGAGATGGCCATGGAGGTGTAACACCTTCACAGATGCTGGACATTGAGAACAAGAAGGGAGGGGGGCACTGCCAGGGAGTGATGAGCGATTATGACTGGAAGTCATAATTCATCTTCATATCCCGGGATTTGCCTCACACATACCCCAAGCAACTTGCAGCTGTAATCGCAGCAAAAGGTGGCGCTACAAATTATTAACTTAAAGGGGATGAATAATATTGCACGCCCCCAATTTTCAGTTTTTTTATTTTTTATAAAAGTTTAAAATAAGCAATAAATTTAGTTCAACTTCACAATTGTGCCCCACTTGTTGTTGTTTCTTCACCATAACATTAACATTTTTATCTTTATGTTTGAAGCCTGAAATGTGGGAAAAGGTTGAAAAATTCAAGGGGCTGAATACTTTCACAAGGCACTGTATCTGTCAAGATGTCAAAATAGCATCAAGATGTCGGGACAGAGACTCTGATTCAGGAGATGTATCACTTACGAAGCGGTTTGCTGCAGTTTTGATAAAATCACTGTTTAAACTGGTATATATTTACCAGTTCTCTGAATGCTGAGCTCTTTATACCCTCCACCCACACCACTGATTGACAATCACTGGTGGGGGCATGGTTATACTGAGCTGTAGTTGTACAGCTTTCTTGTACAACATTGTTGCTTAGAGTTCATGCATGTGGAGAACTACATGGCATGAGACAACTAGTCCTCTATTGATAATCTCCTGTTGATAAAACACTGATTTTAACAAAACTACTGCAAGCAGCCCAGTAACAAATGCATCATTGGAATCTGGATCGGGCATGATTAATTTAAACCCTTCTTCTTTTATGATATCTGCTGTTGACCTAATGTGTATGACAGACCTCAGCAGTGAGGTCCTGAGCAGGCGCACTTTGATCTGCCCTGAATAGGGCAGATCAAAGTATTGTAGTGAGTCTGCGCGGGACCTCAATGCCAGCTATTGTGGATGACATAGGACGCGTCATCCACACTAGCTTCAGAAGGAGGACAAAGATGGCCGAAAGAAGAGGCGCGGGACCCTGAGAATGGAGACACCCATCCGACCAGTCTGCTCCGCGACGACCGTTAGGTGAGTATTATAATCATCCGGTGACAGGTTCCCTTTAACTGACACATAACTGTCGTGTACGAAGAATGTCCTTTGTTGCCTATAGCAACCAGAGCTCCTATTAATGATCTGTAGCAAATTAGAAGAAACAGAGCTATGATTGGTTGCTATAGGTCACCTGATATATATCCAGGCTAACTGTGAAAACAACCAATATATTGCCTCACACATTCAAACAGTAAGTAAGCGGGGCTTTTTTTCGGGATTAACTGTAAAGCGCGGGGTTAAAATTTCCCCTCAAAACATAATCTGTGATGTTCCCTGAGTCAAATGAGGTGTTTGTGCAAAATTTAGTGATTGTAAATTCAACAGTGCGGATTCCTTTAGCAGACTTGCATACGGACACAAACACTCAGCTTTATATATTCTATACCAGGGGTCTCAAAAACTCAGCTGGGGGAATGGGCCGCACATAGAAAAAAAATGGGGAATGGGCCGCCTTCTTTGCAGGACAAAGTGACATTTTTAATGATTCCATGTTTTTTTTTCTATACACCCTTTGGATCACTATTTTGAAAATTGTTTTGCTTGATTATAACAAACCTGCACCTTTTTGTTTAGCTAAGTTTATATTTATAATTATATATATCTCCTTGTGCCCTGTAGTATTGTGCCCATCCTTGTAGTATTGTGCCCATCCTTGTAGTATTGTGACCATCCTTGTAGTATTGTGCCCATCCTTGTAGTATTGTGACCATCCTTGTAGTATTGTGCCCATCCTTGTAGTATTGTGCCCATCCTTGTAGTATTGTGCCCATCCTTGTAGTATTGTGCCCTTCCTTGTAGTATTGTGCCCATCCTTGTAGTATTGTGCCCTTCCTTGTAGTATTGTGCCCATCCTTGTAGTATTGTGCCCATCCTTGTAGTATTGTGACCATCCTTGTAGTATTGTGACCATCCTTGTAGTATTGTGACCATCCTTGTAGTATTGTGCCCATCCTTGTAGTATTGTGCCCTTCCTTGTAGTATTGTGCCCATCCTTGTGCCCTCATCCTTGTCCCCTATTATGCCACTCTTCACAAGAGCAAAAAAAAAAAACAAAAAAAAATCTCACCTTTCCTCCCGTTCCCTCAGGGCTGCGTACCGATCAGTGTTTGCAGCGTTTTGGAGGCAGCATGTTTCAGCTGCGTCCAGAGCGCTGGGTTATACAGTACAAGCAGAGTGGATGGGATTTCTAGAAATCCCATTCACTGTGCGTGTACGGCCCGCAGCAAACACTGACCTGCGGTGCGGCTTTCAGGATCGCAAGGGTCCTCCGTACTGAGAATACAGCGAGGAGACCACCCTGATAGTGGGTATGAGCAGCTGCAGTCTCCTGTATTCTCCTGCGGAGGAGACTTGCAGCCCCGCAGTCAGGACTCGCTGCGTCCAGGACGCAGCGGGTCCTGATCGTGGACACATACCTGCTGTTGACAATCGCAGCTCTACGCTGGGAGCTGGCGCCGGCAGGCAGGGTTTTATAGTACAGTGGCATCATTTGCGGTGCCGCGCACAGGATCTCTGAGCACTATACTAATGGCTGTCGCCGGCCAATCAGATCAAAGGAGGTGACATCATACAGCGACATCACCTCCTTGCATCTGATTGGGCGTGTCTTCCATTGGTGTAGTGCAGACAGCTCCTCTGCGCGGCACCGCAAATGATTCAACTGTACTATAAAACCCTGCCTGCCGGTGCCAGCTCCTGGTATAGAGCTGCGATCATCACAGGGTCTGCGGGCCTCATAAAGCAGCCTCAGGGGCCGTGTGTGGCCCGCGGGCCACTTTGTTTGAGACCTCTGTTCTATACGGTATATATAAATCTCTTATAGACTTCTCTGGCACCCTACTTGAGATTGAGGACATTATTAACTAGGATTGATTTGTACATTGGCTTCAATGCAATATGTTTGGATATTTTAACAATGAAAGCTTTTTCTGCCTATGCATAGTAATGCCACCCAAATTGAATTCCTTGATTTCTATACATTTTGTAATGAATACTGTAAGAAATGCATAAAATGACTATCCAAGAGTTCATTCATATCCCACGTTCTCCATGTCACAAGCCTGGAAAGCAGGAACACTTAGACGTACCCCTTAGCTACAAGTGACTAGTAATTTAGATTTCTATATACTTGACATATAACATTAAAAACGAGTCTATTGCCAGAAATCAGGTACTACTGTTGCTAACATTTTGACTTTTTGCTCTCTGGGGTGAATTTTCCATGTAATAACTATGCTGTGCAATTCCTGCTAAATGCATTTGATAGAGGAAACATTGAGTCAGTTTGTTAATTGGGTAATGTAGCAGTAATTCTCATGTGTGCCTTCTTCTAGGTTTGGCTGCCTGCTGTGAAAGCAAAAGGACTGGAGATCTCGGGCACGTTTTCACATAGGCAGGGGCATATATACATGGACATGAATTTCACCAACAAGGCCCTGCAACATATGACTGACTTTGCCATCCAGTTTAACAAGAATAGGTAAGTAGAGATTGTTTAATATTTCTACACATTGAAAAATCTCAAGTATATTTTTACTTTTTTTTTTTTTTTTTGTGTGTGTGTTTACATGAAGATCACTAGGTTTAAAAAAATATATTATTTATACCGTATTTCTTTTTCGCTCCTAATTGGGAGACCCAGACAATTGGGTGTATAGCTACTGCCTCCGGAGGCCGCACAAAGTACTACACTTAAAAGTGTAAGGCCCCTCCCCTTCTGGCTATACACCCTCCCGTAGGAGTACGGATTCCTCAGTTTTAGCTTTGTGCGAAGGAGGTCACACACGCACGCATAGCTCCATTGTTTTTAGTCAGCAGCAGCTGCTGACTATGTCGTATGGAAGAAAAGAGGGCCCATACAGGGCCCCCAGCATGCTCCCTTCTCACCCCACTGTATGTCGGAGGTGTTTGTAAGGTTGAGGTACCCATTGCGGGTACGGAGGCTGGAGCCCACATGCTGATTCCTTCCCCATCCCTTTTTACAGGGCTCTGGGTGAAGTGGGATTTACTGGTCTCCAGGCACTGAGACCGTGCTCCATCTACAGCCCCTGGAGAAGATGCTGGATTGGAGCGGAGTACATCAGGGACATGGCCCTGCTTCCTCAAGGTACTCTGTGTCCCCGTGCATTTCGCGCTCACACCGCAGCATGCTGGGTGTTGTAGTGCGCCGGGGACATCAGCGCTGCGGCGCTTGTGCCATGGCCTCATTTCAGCTTCGCTGAAGCGGGCACACTTTTGGGGAACGGTCGCGCCGGCCGCTGGGACTGCGGCGCGGCTGACACTTGTGGTGCGCCGGGGACTTCAGCGCGGGCCGCGCTTTTACGGCGGCCGCGCTGATAACTCGAGTCCCCGGCTTTTGCGGCCTGGTTCCGTTCGTTCCCGCCCCCAGACCTGCCAGTCAGGAGAGGGGCGGGACGCTGGTCAGTGCATCAGCGCTGAGGGCTGGAGTCGTTTTTACATACTCCAGCCCTCACAATAGGCACAGAGGGGACACTGTTTCCCGCACTTTTGTTTGGGAACTCCCACGGGCCGCCCCTCTCCACAGACGCCGGCAGCCATTCCTGCTGACACGCTGAGCTGCAGAGGGGAGCCGGGGAGACCCAGACAAGGAATTCTGCGCCTCTTACCCGCTATTCAGCGGGCGGTAAGCAGCCCTCAGGGCTCACCCCCTCTTGTGCCAGTAGTAATCTTAGTATTTTGTTCCTGCAAATACTTTGTACTGCATAGCGCTGGTCGCCTTTTGGCTATAGACTCTCTCACATTGCAGAGAGCCAACAGCATGTCGTCCACAAAACGCAAGGGTGCCAAGGCACAGACATTATATGCTTCCTGTACCGCATGTGGGACTTTTCTACCGGCAGGCTCCAATGACCCCCATTGTGTGCAGTGCTCGGCCCCTGTGGCACTTGCACAGCCGGGACCTCTGCTGGACGTGACCCAGGGTGTACCACCTGTGAATGCTGTCCAAGTGACAGGAACTGAGTTTACAGCTTTTGCTGACAGAATGTCTCTCACTATGTCACAAATTCTTGACACATTGCGGGCTAGGCCTGTACTTCAGGCCACGGACACTGTGCAATCATTGCCCCCTGGTCCCCCTCAGCTGAATTACTTCCAAGCTCCGGGACGGGCACATACACCTCAGGGTGAAGACTCTGACTCGGACGATGGTCCCAGGCAACCTAAGCGGGCTCGCTATGAGAGGCCTTCACATTCATCTCAATGGTCAGGATCCCAGCGAGATGAATCTATGGGTGATGAGGCGGACGTAACTGATCAGGATTCTGATCCTGGGACCGCTCTCAATCTAGATACACCAGATGGTGACGCCATAGTTAATGATCTTATAGCATCCATCAATAAGATGTTAAATATTTCTCCACCAGCTCCTCTTGTAGAGGAGTCAGCTTCGCAGCACGAGAGAATCCATTTCAGATATCCCAAGCGTACATTAAGCACTTTTCTGGACCACGCTGACTTTAGAGACGCAATCCAGAAACCCCACGCTTATCCGGAAAGGCGTTTTTCTAAACGGCTTAAAGATACACGCTATCCTTTTCCCCCTGAGGTGGTCAAGGGTTGGACCCAGTGTCCAAAAGTGGATCCTCCAATTTCCAGGCTTGCAGCTAGATCCTTGGTTGCAGTTGAAGATGGAGCGGCACTTAAAGATGCCACTGACAGGCAGATGGAGCTCTGGCTGAAATCCATCTATGAAGCTATTGGAGCGTCGTTAGCGCCATCTTTTGCTGCCGTATGGGCACTCCAAGCTATCTCAGCCGGGCTTGTGCAAGTCGACTCAGTCACACGTGCTTTTGCCCCGCAGGTAGCACCATTGACCTCGCAAATGGCGGCATTCGCGTCGTACACGATTAATGCTGTTCTTGACGCTACAAGCTGTACGGCAGTGGCGTCAGCCAACTCCGTTGTTTTGCGTAGGGCCCTGTGGTTGAGACATTGGAAGGCAGATTCTCATTCCAAGAAGTGCTTAACCAATTTGCCTTTTTCTCGTGACCGATTGTTTGGAGAGCGTTTGGATGAAATCATCAAACACTCCAAGGGTAAGGACTCATCCTTACCGCAACACAGACAAAACAAACCCCAACAGAGGAGGGGTCAGTCTGGTTATCGGTCCTTTCGAGGACCGGGCAGGTCCCAATTTTCCTCGTCAAAAAAGACTCAAAAAGATCAGAGACGCTCAGATTCTTGGAGGTCTCAGTCACGCCCAAAAAAGACAGCCGGAGGAACCGTTGCCAAGACGGCGTCCTCATGACTTGCAGTCTCCGATTCCCACACCCTCGGTCGGTGGGAGGCTTTCCCACTTTGGCGACATTTGGCTGTCACGCGTCAAAGACCGTTGGGTGAGGGATATTCTGTCTCACGGGTACAGGATAGAGTTCAGTTCTCGTCCGCCAACTCGTTTCTTCAGAACTTCTCCACCACCAGACCGAGCCGATGCTCTGTTGCAGGCGGTGGCCGCTCTAAAGGCGGAAGGAGTGGTGACCTCCGTCCCTCTTCAGGAACAAGGTCACGGTTTTTACTCCAATCTGTTTGTGGTCCCAAAAAAGGACGGATCGTATCGACCCGTCCTGGATCTAAAGTTGCTCAACAGACACGTAAAAGTCAGGAGGTTCCGGATGGAATCCCTACGCTCCGTCATAGCCTCAATGTCTCAAGGAGATTTTCTAGCATCAATAGACATCAAAGATGCGTATCTCCACGTGCCGATTGCGCCAGAGCATCAGCGTTTCCTACGCTTCGTCATACACGACGAACACCTGCAGTTCGTAGCGTTACCTTTCGGTCTGGCAACAGCCCCCCGGGTCTTCACCAAGGTCATGGCAGCAGTAGTAGCTGTCCTGCACTCGCAAGGTCACTCGGTCATCCCGTATCTAGACGACCTGCTTATAAAGGCACCCTCTCAAGAGGCATGCCAACACAGTCTGAAAGTGGCACTAGACACTCTCCAGAGTTTCGGGTGGATTATCAACTTTCCAAAGTCTCATCTAACCCCGACCCAATCACTGACTTATCTTGGCATGGAGTTTCATACTCTCTCAGCGATAGTGAAGCTTCCACTGGACAAGCAGTGTTCGCTGCGGACAGGAGTGCAATCTCTCCTTCAGAGCCAGTCGCACTCACTGAGGCGCCTCATGCATTTCCTAGGAAAGATGGTAGCAGCAATGGAGGCGGTCCCGTTCGCGCAGTTTCATTTGCGCCCTCTACAATGGGACATTCTACGCCAATGGGATGGGAAGTCGACGTCCCTCGACAGGACTGTCTCCCTCTCTCAGACTGCCAAGGACTCTCTGCGTTGGTGGCTTCTCCCCACCTCATTGTCACAGGGAAAGTCGTTCCTACCCCCATCCTGGGCAGTGGTCACGACGGATGCGAGCCTATCAGGGTGGGGAGCGGATCACCGAGCGCTGGCGGCAGACGCCTTGGTTCAGGATTGGTCGCAATTCCGACTACCCTATGTGTTCCCACCTCTGGCATTGTTGCCCAGAGTTCTCCGGAAAATCAGGTCCGACTGCCATCGAGCCATTCTCGTCGCTCCAGACTGGCCAAGAAGGTCGTGGTACCCGGATCTGTGGCATCTCACGGTAGGCCATCCATGGGCACTACCAGACCGTCCAGATTTGCTGTCTCAAGGGCCGTTTTTCCATCTGAATTCTGCGGCCCTGAACCTGACTGTGTGGCCATTGAGTCCTGGATCCTAGCGGCCTCAGGTTTATCTCATGAAGTAGTTGCCACAATGAGACAGGCTAGAAAACCATCCTCAGCTAAGATCTATCACAGGACGTGGAAGATATTCTTAGCTTGGTGCTCGGCTCAGAGGGTTTCTCCCTGGCCATTTGCATTGCCAATTTTTCTTTCCTTCCTGCAGTCTGGGTTGGAAAAAGGTTTGTCGCTTAGCTCTCTTAAGGGTCAAGTCTCCGCGCTATCCGTATTCTTTCAGAAGCGCTTGGCACGGCTTTCTAAAGTACGCACGTTTCTCCAAGGAGTTTGTCATATCGTTCCTCCTTACAGACGGCCATTGGAACCCTGGGATCTAAACAAGGTTCTCATTGCTCTCCAGAAGCCGCCTTTCGAGCCTTTGAAAGAGGTTTCCCTTTCTCGGCTTTCACAAAAAGTGGTTTTTCTTGTGGCGGTCACGTCTCTTCGTAGAGTGTCCGAGCTAGCGGCGTTATCTTGCAAATCTCCCTTCCTGGTGTTTCACCAAGACAAGGTAGTACTGCGTCCAATTCCAGAGTTTTCTCCCAAGGTGGTTTCTTCCTTTCATCTCAATCAGGATATCACTTTGCCATCTTTGTGTCCGCATCCAGTTCACCAATTTGAAAAAGGTTTACATCTGTTGGACCTGGTGAGAGCACTCAGGATTTACATTTCTCGCACGGCGCCTATGCGCCGTTCTGATGCGCTCTTTGTCCTAGTCGCTGGTCAGCATAAGGGATCGCAAGCTTCCAAATCCACCCTGGCGCGGTGGATCAAGGAACCAATTCTTCACACATACCGTTCTGCTGGGCTTCCGATTCCATCTGGACTGAAGGCCCATTCTACCAGAGCCGTGGGTGCGTCCTGGGCATTGCGGCATCAGGCTACGGCTCAGCAGGTGTGCCAGGCGGCTACCTGGTCGAGTCTGCACACGTTTACCAAACACTATCAAGTGCATACCTACGCTTCGGCAGATGCCAGCCTAGGTAGACAGGTCCTTCAGGCGGCGGTGGCCCACCTGTAGGAAAGGGCTGCCTGACAGCCCGATCACGAGGTATCTTTTTACCCACCCAGGGACTGCTTTTGGACGTCCCAATTGTCTGGGTCTCCCAATTAGGAGCGAAAAAGAAGAAGGGAATTTTGTTTACTTACCGTAAATTCCTTTTCTTCTAGCTCCAATTGGGAGACCCAGCACCCGCCCTATTGTTCTTAGGGTTTCGTTTTTCGGGTGCACATGTTGTTCATGTTGTTTCTTAAGTTCTCCGATCTTGTTATCGGATTGAATTTGTTTTTTGAAACTGTTATTGGCTTTCCTCCTTCTTGCTTTGGTACTAAAACTGAGGAATCCGTACTCCTACGGGAGGGTGTATAGCCAGAAGGGGAGGGGCCTTACACTTTTAAGTGTAGTACTTTGTGCGGCCTCCGGAGGCAGTAGCTATACACCCAATTGTCTGGGTCTCCCAATTGGAGCTAGAAGAAAAGGAATTTACGGTAAGTAAACAAAATTCCCTTCTTTTTGGACTATAAGACGCTCCTGACCATAAGACGCACCCTGGTTTTAGAGGAGGAAAATAGGAAAATAAAATTTTAAGCAAAAAATGTGGTCATGACACTGTTATGGGGCGAGGATCTGCTGCTGACACTATTATGGGGGTAATGTGCCCAAATTCTCTACTAAGGTACCCCATCTTGGTAATGATCCTCCTACCTTGTATATAATCCCCATCCTTGTGTGTGTATATATATATGTCCCTGATCCTGGTATAGACCCCATCCTGTTATATACCGCCATCCTGGTATAGCCTCTATCCTGCTACATAGCAACATCCTGGTATACGCCCTCATCCTGCTATATACTGCCATCCTGGTATATACTCCCATCCTGCTATATACCCCCCAACCTGGTATATGCCCTCATCCTGTTATATACCCAATCCTGGTATATACTGTCATCCTGGTATATGCCCTCATCCTGCTATATACCCCCATCCTGGTTTATGCCCTCATGCTGCTATATACCCCATCCTGCTATATGGCCTGCATCCTGGGGCACAAAAAAAAAAATAAACGTTTATACTCACCTTTCCTCACTTCAGCAGCATCGCTCCTCCTCCTGTCTGTGTCAGCAGCAGTGCCGCTGACCTGTATGGAGCCATCACCGTTGAATGCAGCATTGCGATGTCCTCCTGTCTGCTGATGTGTGTGGAGAGGGGTGTGCACAGGGATGACGACATCGCTGTGCGCACCGCTAGTCTCCGGACACAGCATCGGCCGGCGGACATCGCGATGCTGCATTCAACGTTGACGGTTGAGTATACTTTTTCACTGCTCCCCGCGCTGATGATGATGCGCGGGGGGCAGTGAATATAGCTGCACATGATCACTCCAGGCTGTAGTTGACAGGGGTGATCACGCGGGCCGCCTCTTTACTATGTGCGCATCCCCCGCCCATCATCCCGCCCACCTGTCAGCGCCGACTTCACCGCTGAGGGAGGATGGGTGGCATAGCAATGAGCAGGCCCACGTGGTCACAGCAGGCGCTGCTACAGCCTGCTCATGCTGCTGATGACCCGCTCCACCGTAGCACCCTCATTCCCTGCAGCCATGCCCTAAATTCGGACTAGAAGACGCGACCCCCACTTTCCCCCAACATTTGGGGGGAAAAAAGTGTGTCTTATAGTTCATAAAATACGGTATATTACAGATAGTTAAATGTGCTTAAAGGGAACATGTCATGTCAAAAACGCTATTACCTGTAGATATAGGGTTAATCTCCAAGTCAATAGTGTTCTAAAGCTGTGTAGCCGCTGCACTGAAAGGCCAGCTACTGGAGAAAATTACTTTGTATTCCTCCCTGCAGCCTTCGGCTTTCCGTCATAGGGGTGCGGCTACAGTCAGACCTCAGTACATAGTAACCAGGCGCCGGCACAGACTGTCAGCTCTGTAATGATAGTCTGTCAGAACAGGGAAATGGTTAAAGCCGGCGCTCACTATGACTGAAACTGCACCCCTATGACTGAAAGCCAGAGGCTGCCGAGAGGAAAAAAGTTTGCTCTTTCTGGTAGCCAGACTTTTAATGCGGCAGCTTTAGAAAGCTCTTAGCCTGTAGGTTAACCCCATATCTCAGGTTAGTAGCATTTTTGTGACATGGCAGGTTTCTTTCAGTTAATAAATTATGTAATTTACTAATATACATGTGAAAGGTGCCTTGACCTTTCATCTGACACAGGACAGCATTTCCTCTGCTAGTACTGTTGCCAGAGATGTGAGTGAAGGGGGCTGGCTGAATGCTGATCTCCATAGCTGTGACAGGGAAGGGAGCTGACTTACCTAATAAGAGTAGCCAGTCAGCCCCCTTCACGTGCATAGATATGGTTACATGAAAACACAGGGAATTCTGTACTTTGTCCAGCACAGGGCTAAGCTGTTTGGAGCCCAAAACGTACTAATTTAAAGGGGTTATTCCATAAACCACCTATCTGTAGAATAACCCATACATGCATTATTGCTGGTGCTCTGACCACTGGACACCCCAGCTATTGTGCATGGTAAATGGCTCATTGGTGACATATTTTCTCTGATGCCCATTAACTATCTATAATGCCTATTCAAAGTTAATAAAGCAGTAGTCGCTTCCATTAACCCTTTAGGTGATTCACAGGAATGAATGTAAACTGGAAGAATGAAATGAAAAATCATATTTTTTTTGTTTACTCAAGAATGTTGCTAACAACCTAATATACTTCCATTTCTGGCATAACCCAAGGCTATTATGTAAATAAGAAAGCCGCGGAGACACCATCACGTGTTTCTCAACGCTGGCAGGAAACTAGCCAGGTCTTTCACCGGGAAGGAACAACCACGGGAAGGGCAGTCTCCAGTCAAGGAGACCACCTATACCAAACATGGTATCCATCCACAGACAGCCGTTTCGGGGTATTTGCCCCTCATCAGTGTGGAGTAGGAATCTGGCTAGTGGGGGCAATGCCTAGTAAAAGACTACTTAAGCAAGCATTGTTGACCTTAGGGAGATCAACATATCCACTGCGGAGACACCATCACGTGTTTCTCAACGCAGTGATTCTAGAGCATTTCCCCCTGGGAAGTATGCAAATAAGAAAGCCGCGGAGACACCATCACGTGTTTCTCAACGCTGGCAGGAAATTATGTGACCTGGAATTGCTATGGCAGCTATTGGGACGACACAATCGTGATCTTATGGTGCTGTGGGGTCAAAGAGGGAGTTTCCTTCCCCCCCCCTCCCTCTGTTAACCATCTAGATGCTATTTGTCATTATTGACAGCATCTAGACAGGTGGTTAAACGGCCATGATTAGTGTTAACCCTGATATTGGCCACTGCAGTAGGGTGTCAACTATATGATACAGCTGACACCCACCATTGGGGGATGCTATGCTTTATTTCTCAGGTCCGTAAAAAGGCATATTGGTGATCATTAAGGACTTAAAAGAATTTTTTGGCAAATTGATTTTTAGCCCCAAATACTTACATTTGAGCAAACACTATGCCCATATTGTGGGCCATTTAAAAAAACAAACAGAAAAAACTACTTTCTAAACTACCAGCTACATATAGAAGTCTGTGAAGGAGCAGCTTTTCTATTTGATCTCAGACCATTGTATATACCCTTCTAATATATCTTGCCATTGGTGTTAAACAGCAAATTCTCTAACTTGGGATAAGTGTTTGATGCGTAGAAGAGCCGTCCTCAGTTCTTCTTCCATGTTGACCCGTTTTCTTCTTTCCCAGTTGGGTTTTCATGAGTTTTGTTCTGTAGATCTATGATCTGCAGTAGATCAGTATAAATTCTAGATCCCTCTGAAACCTCTGTAGGAGAGGGTAGAGTCTCCTCCAATATCTGGAATGAAACTAAACAATGGATTTTTCCGTAAAACTTCAAAGATGAGCGTTGCCAGAGTTCTTTGGATGCCAATCTTTTGCTGCCATGTTTTGAAGTCCAGTCTGATAATTTTATGAATATTTCTCCACACAAAGCAAATATTTTCCTTTTATTTGTAAAATCTATTTCCTGAATAACCCATAGACTTGTAAATCTATTGCTATTACTCACAACCAGATACTAATAAATGTACTTTACCTCTTTATTGCAGCTTTGGAGTAATTCCTAGTGCCCCACTGGCAATACATACACCCCTCATGCCAAACCAAAGTATTGATATTTCTCTTCCGCTAAATACTCTGGGACCGGTCATGAAGATGGAGCCACTTAACAACCTCCAGGTAAATAATGGCATCGACTTTGCTATTGATAATTATTTTGCTCTGGCACATCATTGAGCTGGGATTTGATTTCACTGCTACTTCTGGATTTTGTTTTACTATAAAAATAAGGAGCCAGCTAACAGCAGACGTTGTGGGCCTAGACAACAATAAGAAAATGCTGTATGTGTCCAAAGATGGGACTCATACCCATTAAAGCATATTTACTGTACGAAAAAGCATCTCCGCTGGGAGTACTGGATCATGTATTCCCAGTGAGCCATCTGCTCGCCCTATTCATTTCTGCAAAAATCAATTAGTTTGTACCAACCAAGCCAGACATGGCACTACTGGCTGCCATCTCCTACATGACTGTTCTGCTCGCTTTTCCCTTGTGGCACCATTCCAGATTGGTGGCACAAATGCAGGTGGCAATATGCCCTAGTTTCACATCCCAAGCTGTGACAGTAATAATTTTCTCCTTGTGATCAAGTTTCTGGAATGCATCTTTAAAGTACTTAGCAGTGTATATAATTTTTGTATTACTTTCCTACTAAGTGATTGCTTTGATTGGATTTTATTTAGCTATAATAGCTGATCTTTTTAACCACGTGGATCAAAGATAACTAAACTGTTACTCTCCTGCTTCTTCACAAGCTCCACAAAACAGTTTGCAAAATAGCTCTATGGTTATGTCTAGGAAAACAGTCAGGTTCCCTCTTAATGTGGACCAAAATGGACATGGAGCACAGACTTTATTACAGTTCAGTGCTTATCATTTAACTAGCTGTAGTACCCAGGCGTTGCCCGGGATAGTAACTGTCTCTCTCCCAGTCTCTGTCTGTGTGTCTGTCTGTCTCGCTGTCTGTCTCTTTCCCTGTCTGTCTATTTCTATCTCTGTCTGTATTTGCATCAGTCTGTCTCAATCTCTATCTGTCTGTCTGTCTGTCTGTCTCTGTGTGTCTCTCTCTCTCTCTCTCTCTCTCTGTCTCTCTCTGGCCCGGGCTGTCTCTTTGGCCCGGGCTGTCTCTTTGGCCCGGGCTGTCTCTGTCTGTGTCTGTCTCCCTTTACCCCTCTCACCACCGACATCTTTTTACCTCACACATAAGCTTGTTATACTAACAGTTTATATTGTTCCTATTGCAACCACTGACCGTTGCTATTTATAGCCTGCAGCTCCCAGCTCCATTCAGTTTATTGGCTGCAGGATTTTTGTAGAGTAACTGGAAAGCACGGAGTTAAATTTTCCCGCCCAAACAGTCTGACGTTCCCTGAGTCACATGGGGCGTCTGTGTGAAAAATTTCGTGATTGTAAATGCGATGGTGCATATTCCTTTAGAAGACATACATACATACATACATACATACATACATACACTGAGCTTTATATATTAGATTTGTATATTGCAATAATTCACCTGTACCTGTAATCCCAACCCTCAGGTGTGCATGGCCAGCTTACTTCAGCATCTCTGCAAATCTTGCACAAGTGTGCTAGTCCTCTCCAAATGTCCTTTTCTAACCATTCACAGTGAAGCCTCTGGTGTACCCTACCAGCTTCATCAGTGCCCTGCACATTTCCAGAAAGCTATACTGATTCTCAGTAAGAGATCCTCAGAAAGGATTTTGTGCGCATGCGCAAGACTAGCAGTGGTGCTAGAATGACGTGAGCAGCAGGGAAGGATGTTGCTTCTGCCCAGGGAGCATGATTATAGGTTCTGAAACTAGATTAGTCTGAGGAAAGTGATGTCTCACTGGACTAGCTCATTTGCACATGTCGAGATAAGTTGTATTGGCACACCTATAAAGGTTCGCTTTGTGATGTCAAGGACGTTACTAAAATACAGCAAGGCCATGTGCACACTTTCATTATTTGGTCAGTATGTTTACCACAGTATTTGTAAGCCAAAAACCAGGAGAGGGTAACATGCAGAAGTGGTTCCCGTGTTTCTATTTTACTTTTCCACTGATTGTTCCACTCCTGATTTTGGTTTACAAATACTGAGGTAAAAAACTCACCAAATACTCAGCGTGTGCACGTGGCCTTACAGATACTGAGGTAAAAAACTTACCAAATACTCTGTGTTATGATGGTGGTTTAGGAAACTTGATAGTTTCCCTTTTAAAAGCTTTTTCTTTTTTTTTCTTTTCATTTTGCTTACAGAAACTATAGAGTATAATCAGATTATACTTTAATTTACTTTACTGAAATAGATACAATGGGAATAACCTCATCCAGGTACGGAAGCTGCTGTTCAAGTAACTTCTATTAATTTCTATGGGAGTTATGGTAACCACACAGCTCAGACATGTTTGGCTGCATTTGTTTCCCCACATTAAGTTTTTGAGCCAGGACAGCTCTTTGCATCGCAGCTGAGATGAGATTCACCCTTTAAAGGGAACCTGTTACCAGATTTTTCCCCTTTTAAGCTGCGATCACCACCAGTGGGCTCTTTTATAGACAGCATTCTAGAATGCTGTCTATAAGAGTCCATGCCGCTCTGTATAATGTAAAAAAAACCTTTATAATACTTGCCTAGCGGGGGATCCTGTCCGATGGATGTCGCTGCTCTTGGTCCAGCGCCTCCTCCATCTTGTGGGTTCGCCGTCCTCCTTCCCAGCCCCGTGTGCGTGACTCATCCTGTCTCATGCACACAGAGGCCTCCATTGCGCTCCTGCGCATGCTCACTTCTCTCTGCCCTGCTGAGGGCAGATTAAAGTACTGTAGTGCACATGTGCAGGTGGTCTTTGACCTTTCCTCACGCCTGCGCATTACAGTAATTTGCTCTGCCCTCAGCAGGGTTGATCAAAGTGCGCCTGCACAGGAGCGCAATGGCGGACTCTCTGAATGACGCAGGATCTGTCATGCACACAGGGTTGGAAGGAGGAAGGCGACTTAATATATATATTAACACAATATGTAGGAGGGGCCAGACCAAGAGCAGTGACGTTCATCAGACAGGACCTCCCCATAGGTGAGGATAATAAAGGTGTTTTTATGTTCTACAGAGCGACCTGGGCTCTTATATACAGTATTCTGGAATGCCGTGTATAAGAGCTCATTGGTGGTGACCGCAGGTCATAAGGGAAAATCCTTGGGACAGGTTACCTTTTGAGTTGCATTTATGCCAGTGTTTCTTTTTTTCGTGTAATGGTGCTCTTCATGGCTCTGGATTTCAGAAGGGCTTGAGGGGGAGCTATAATGGTGGAGTTCAATTTCTCAGGACCCTAATCCAGCGACCAGGTCAGAATTCCATGGCCGCTTTGCAAAACACCTCC
This sequence comes from Anomaloglossus baeobatrachus, assembly GCF_048569485.1. Classification (NCBI taxonomy): domain Eukaryota; kingdom Metazoa; phylum Chordata; class Amphibia; order Anura; family Aromobatidae; genus Anomaloglossus; species Anomaloglossus baeobatrachus. Next base: position 436,728,048 of record NC_134354.1, read on the forward strand.
TCCTAGCCAGAATCCTTGGCTCTTCTTTCGATTAGCCAGCCATGCTTGTCTTCATCATTTCGGCATGACGCACACACATCGTCACATCATGGCCCAGGTAATCTAAAAAAGAGCTCCTGGCAGGTAGGACAGGGAGATTCACATGTGTCTCGTCCACCATGGACTCTGCTCCTGTGAATTTATTCACTCGTCTCCAATTGAAAGGATCACATCACTGAAGTCAACTGAATAAACATGGTAATTAATCAAGATATTATTCCAGCATCATATCTTCTGGGAAAGACACAGTCAATTGGTTGTATTCCTTAGATTTTGCTACAGCAGGCTGGCAATGACATGAGGACATTCAGAACATAAGACACGTTCATTAATGTGACAGCAGTGCAAATAGTGAGACAACAGTACACCCTTCCCCCTCCACCCACAGAGCGGTTAGATGTAGGACATGTCCTTCCACCAGGACACCACACATTGGTTTATCATACCAGAGTATCAATAATTGTATGAGCATCCAATTCCTTGTGACATTTCTGAAAGTTTACTACCGCACTGGATCTCTGAAAAGTAATACAGTAATTCTGGTCTTCAGGAGGAGGGTTTGCAAGGTTATTGCAATGTATTGTTTTATTTATATCAAATAACTGAAAACTATATATTCCTTTTCAGAAATAATTCTGGACTAATGGTTCTAAGGTTAGATTTGCATCTAAGCCTCCGTTACAGATTTGCATCCCCCCCCTCACTGAAGGTTCGACCACCATAAGAGACCCAATAAGAACCCATTGTCGTAAAGGGATTCATCTATTAGTCATGTGATGGATCCACTGTTGCCATCCTTTTAATTTTCTGTTCCTATCACAGAACAGAAAAAAATGGATATGTGAATGCAGCTGTAAATCTAGCCTAATCCACTCCCGTCAGTAATAACCCGAAAGAGCCTTCATTTATTTATAGAACAGTGTATAAGTACAGATGTCACTTCTGTTCACGCGCTTCAGAGAATGATTTAGAAACCGTCAAGTAGAGATGAAGGGTTAATGGATGTTATGAACCCTTCAGATCAGCTGTGCGATCTCGGATGCCAGGGTCACAACGCTAGTTGTAAATCTAGCAAGTTAATTCTTGGTTCTCGCTCTTGTGTGTGATAGGTGGCTGTCAAAAACAACATTGATGTTTTCTACTTCAGCTGTCTCATCCCGCTACACGTTCTGTTTGTGGAAGATGGCAAAATGGGTAAGAGAAAATTTTGCATGCAGGGCACTCTACTGGGGAACATTTCATACGTCAGGAGCCTGGGTCACATGTCATTAAAATGAATGTAATTACACTTCTGGTTCATAGGATTTAACATTTTTCTTTCTGGTACCCTTCTTCATTACGGATGAATCTGTACTACACACATGAGCATTGACCACAATCATAATACTCAAAATAAGATCGACACTATACACAAATCAAGTGGAGGTTGTTTAGCAGTATAGCCCCATTGCGGCAATTCACTGGCCTGAATATTGAGAGTTCTTTTTCTTGCCCTTGAGCTTGTAGTTATGTAACAGTCACATTTGTATTGCTCATTATTAGTGATGAGAGAGCACTACCATTCTCTGGTGCTCGGTACTCATAACATGCAGTTGGATGCTCGGACCAAACTTTCCCAAAAATGCTTCCGTTCCCCATTGACTTCCATTATACTCAGTGCATGAGTTGAGCCCATCTGAGTATTCAACTGCTAGTTACGAGTTATGAGCAGCCGAGCATGGTAATGCTTGCTCATCACTACCCCCTATCACTGAATATGTTCATAGCGATCACATTCTGTGCACAGTAATCTACCATTACTCTTCCATCCTTTAGAGCGGCAAGTCTTCCTGGCCACATGGAAAGATATTCCCAACGAGAATGAGCTGCAATTCCAAATCAAAGAATGCCACCTAAATGCAGGTTAGTTGGAATAATGCACATAGGCTATTGGGGAACTCAGAGCTCTGCTGGGGTCTTGCTCATATTGTTGCTGATCTTTGAAGATCCAAATAAACAACCTCTAATGGACGCACATGGAAAAGTTTCATTGCTTATGTTATTTGCTTTGATCAGTTTGAGACTACATAATTCTTTGTTGTGTTGCTGCAAAAGTAAAAAGGAAATTACTGATCAGGGCTTCACCCCACTCACCGAGTGACATCTGTGCACAAATATAACTGATCAGGGCTTCACCCCACTCACCGAGTGACATCTGTGCACAAATATAACTGATCAGGGCTTCACCCCACTCACCGGGTGACATCTGTGCACAAATATAACTGATCAGGGCTTCACCCCACTCACAGAGTGACATCTGTGCACAAATATCTGATCAGGGCTTCACCCCACTCACAGAGTGATATCTGTGCACAAATATAACTGATCAGGGCTTCACCCCACTCAGTGACATCTGTGCACAAATATAACTGATCAGGGCTTCACCCCACTCACAGAGGGACATCTGTGCACAAATATAACTGATCAGGGCTTCACCCACTCACAGAGTGACATCTGTGCACAACTATAACTGATCAGGGCTTCACCCCACTCACAGAGTGACATCTGTGCACAACTATAACTGATCAGGGCTTCACCCCACTCACAGAGTGACATCTGTGCACAACTATAACTGATCAGGGCTTCACCCCACTCAGAGAGTGACATCTGTGCACAAATATAACTGATCAGGGCTTCACCCCACTCACAGAGGGACATCTGTGCACAAATATAACTGATCAGGGCTTCACCCACTCACAGAGTGACATCTGTGCACAACTATAACTGATCAGGGCTTCACCCCACTCACAGAGTGACATCTGTGCACAACTATAACTGATCAGGGCTTCACCCCACTCAGAGAGTGACATCTGTGCACAAATGTATAGTGATCTAAACATAATGTGAGCTAAAAAGTCATAGATTGCTTTATCCCTCGTAGTTGCCTTTTTACCAGCAAATACTTAGTAGTTTTTCTTATATATGTTGATGTCATGTTTTCATTGCCCTTGATAGGCATATTAGCCTGGTCTATTGCACAGTTCTATCCAGTAAAATAAACCCTGAAATCTGATATTCCCACTATTAATCAATATGCGCTGCCAGGATCCATTACCAAATAGATCGAATATCGCTTTATACAACATGAACCCTTTAAAATCAGGCACTGTGATGTTGATGTGAAGAAAAGCTTAAGACCGACGTACACATTTATACTGTCGGCCAAACCTGACAATATCAATGGTTTCAGCCAACCGTCTAATGCAGTGTTCCCAAATTCCAGTTTTCAAGGCCCAACAGATGACCTTTTCAGGGTTTCCTTAGTATTACATAGGTGATGGAATTATATTTTGTGCAATACTGAGGAAATCCTAAAAACATGACCTCTTGGTAGCCCTTGAGGACTGGAGTTGGGAAACTCTGGTCTAATGTGTGGGGGAAGATAAGCATCCAGAATAGCAGATTTTGTGCTGCCGATCCTTTTACTCTCTAGAGATGAGCTGTTGTCACAGATGTCTGGCAGCGGCTCTCCCATAGAGGACACTGGAGCGCTCAGCAGTGTATAAGAGAGGTGAGCGAGATGGCGGTCAGCCGATCAATTAGCTGAACTATAGTTTGGATGACCGCTATCTAACGTGTATAGAGGCTGTAGTCATTAGCACGAAAAGAAAGAATTGTAATTTTTGTCAGGGAAAACAATGTTTTCTTTTCATTGCAGACCGGATTTGGTCCTCGGGCCTTGCGTTTCATATCCCTGACCTACATTATGGAGGGATAACTTATTTTTCCTGGAAATTCCTTACTTTCAATATTGCCAACAACGCTTTATGTAGGGATTTCATTTATAGGAAGGTCAACTCTCAGCAATCCTGACATTGTAGGTAATTGAGAAAATTTAGCTCACTACACTTCACATATTTTTAGATCCTGTAACAAGTCTCTGGCTTGTCAAGTATTCTTCTCAGAAAAAATAACTTGTCCATTGCAAGGGAAAAAAGCCAATCCAATCTTTATTCAAGTCAGATTCCAATAAAAATGTAGTCCAGGGATAAGTTGTAGGAAATCAATACAGCAGCTTGCGTATTTCAGCCGCTACGTGTACGTTTAGCTATAGCATGACTAGCTATGACTAAGAGCATGTGTAGCACTCGAAATGACTAAGCTGCTGTATTGATTTCCTACAACTTATCCCTGGACTACATTTTTATTGGAATCGGACTTTGGGAATAAAAAGATTGAATTGGCTTTTCTTCCTTGCTTTAACAAGCTCATTTTTCAAGAAGAGTATAAATATATTGATAAGTGGGTATTGACATTTAACTGGTCAAAGAGGTGTGTCCCTGCACAATCCGTTACTGGCAGCACTGTGTGGAAAGCATCACTGTGTGCAGGCACAGACCCTGATGTGACTGCAGACTTGTAAATCCTCAAATTGCTCGCACGGTGTGTTGCCCGCGAGTAGGCGAGATGCATACTTCCGCCCACATTCCGGCCTCACTGCAAGTGTATTGAACGACGTACCCACCTACCGTGTTTTTCCAAAAATAAGACACTGTTTTTGGAGGAGGTCTTATACTTGGAGAAACACGTTTGGGGGGGTAGGTTTACCCCCCAAAAAAAGCAGACCCCCCCCCCTCACTTCCAAGGAGAATCATACTCACCAGACCAGGACGTCTGCGTGGCTCCCAGGTCCTCCTGTGATCTCCGGTGGGTGCTGCACGCCGTCCTCCCCTGCTGCTGGCTGACACACACACCCACACACACACAGAGCCGATCGCACACATCACATCACGTCCAGCGCTTCCGGCCGCAGGGAATGATGAGAGGAAGTCACATGTCTGGTCGCAGGTCCTGTTCTGCAGGTCTTTGTGCTCCACCGCACTGCCTCTCAGGATTCTGCCGGAGAGAAGAGATCAGTGTCGCTGGATGTGGTGAGTATGTATGCGATCCGATGTTTGTGTGTGTGATCTGATTATGTATGAGATTGGATGTTTGAGTGTGAGATCTGATTGTGTGTGTGAGATCTGATGTGATGTGTGTGGGTGTGCGATCACTGCAGGTCCTGCCGCTCAGCGTCGGGTGATTACGGGGTGCCCGCTGTATATAATGAAGTGTCCTGCAGTATCTGTATCTTTTTGCACGGACACTTCATTATTGAACTACGACTAAGGCTTATTTTCGGGGGAGTGTTTATATTTAAGCATTGCTCCGAAAATGCTGAAAATCCCTGCTAGGGCTTATTTTTGGAAAAACACGTTATCTAGTCTAATTCTTACCAGGAGTATGCATACCACATACTTGCTGCCATGTGACCACTGGTCTGGGGCAGAACAATAGCGGTCGTAGGGGTCGCATTGCGACCAGGCCCGGGTGTTCAGGAGGACATCAGCCAGTGGTGCAATGGAGGCCACGCGACCGCTATGGAGCCTGTGACTCAGGAGAGCCCAGTGCCAGCGCTGGCAGCAGGCCCCTCGCCAAGGATCACACTTTCAATTGTATCGGCATCACAGATACCAATAAATATCATCAATTAACGTATCTCTTCGAGAATACTTTAGTTTTTTAGCGATAAAAGTATTTACATTGATTTTTCCAGCTAACACAGTGTCACACTATAATTTTATAGTGCGTATTTCGTATACGATTTTCATCATTGTTGTGGATCAGATTTTCATTAGTGATCGGTCAGTGCGCCAGCTTTTACCGTAGAGTTTCATCAGAGTTTTGCTCGTATGCAAAATAAACTGGTTTTTTTCTCAGGCTTCGCTTACCAGCCAATGAAAATTGGATGGCACAAGGATGCACCTAAGGTGCAATCAGTCCGCTCTGTTTTTTTTCTTTCATTGAAACCTTCATTTAAATAAATGAGTTTGATTAAAATCAGATCTAAAGGCCGCTTTACACGCTGCGACATCGCTAAAACGATGTCGATGGGGTCACGGAATTCGTGACGCACATCCGGCCGCTTTAGCGATGTCAATGCGTGTGACACCTACGTGCGATCGAAAATCGTCGCAAACACGTGCAAAATCTCTAATCGTTGACATGCTCCCCTATTCCCAATTATCGTTGCTGCTGCACGTATGTTGTTCGTTGTTCCTGCGGCAGCACAAATCTGTGTGACACCACAGGAGCGACGAACATCTCCTTACCTGCGTCCACCAGCAATGCGGAAGAAAGGAAGTGGGCGGGATGTTACGTCCTGCTCATCTCCGCCCCTTCGCTTCGATTGGGCAGCGGCTTAGTGACGACGCGGTGACGCCAAACGAACCGCTCCCTTAGAAAGGAGGCGGTTCGCCGGTTACAGCGACGTCGCTAGGCAGGTAAGTAGTGTGACGGGTCCGCGCAATTTTGTGCGCCACAGGCAGCGATTTGGCCGTGACGCACAAATGATGGGGGCGGGTACGCACACTAGCGATATCGGTAATGATATCGTGGCGTGTAAAGCGGCCTTAAAATAGTTCCTGGAAAAATGCTGGAGGCCCCCCATTGACTTCCATTATGCTCTGAGCGTCCCACTGCTGGTTACGAGTACCAAACACCCGAGCATGGTTGTGTTCACCCATCACTAATCATAACCCCCGGAGTGGTACTTTCATTATTTGGTTGTTGTGTTATGTTTTTCTACAATTTTTGTTAATTTTAACTTGTAAAAGTATTTTCTGCTTGTTGTTTTTTTTTTTTTGTGGGTTTTTTTTTTTTCGGTGTGACTTTGCTTCTGCTCCGATCACAGGCTAAATTTGCTGTTTTCTTCATTGCTAGCTCAGAATCCTGTTCCTCATTTTCTCTTCCGAGTGTTTCTTTTGCGTTTCCCACCATATTTAGTGTCTTTATGGATCAGTCAGTCCTTTCTCTCCTCCAACATGATGAAGAATAGAGCGAGTGCCTCGTAGCTGATTCCAGTTCAGCGGCTCCGCTTAGAGAGTGCGCGATGCCAGCTAAAAATAGCACAGGTCATGTGACAATCGGCTGGCATTATATCTGCGAAGAGTTATTAACCCATGGACTCCTAGGGAATTCTCTGCAGCATTGCGAGAGGCTGCAGGATTCTTCAGCACAGAACAAAGGCTCGCACAGCAGTGCAGTGTTTGCTGTGCTATGGGACTGCACACAATGGCTTGCTCTTTACAAGATCAATTTCTGTGGCTGAGAACCTATGAATGAAATGTTATTCTGTTAGCGGCGTCTCTCGGCCTGCAGCAGGGGCATGCCATGGCCTGGAACAACTCTAATCTTTGGCTATTGGAAACTGGATGTGTGTAGATGAAAGATGTAGGTTCTAAAATACCCAAATAAAGCCAACCCCAGCCAGGCCATAGTGTGCCAGGGGCACTGCGGATTGCACACAGCTATCAGTATATCTTTGTACATAGCAAAAGAATGTAATGGGCGCTGATGAGAAGAGTAGGGTTAAAGGGGCTTTGAGTATAAGCCATGTGCTCCAAAATATAAACGCTCTTTTATTGTACATTTCTAAGACCTCCGCTTGTGTTGCTTTTACATAGCTTCCCTATGAGTACTTCTTGCTGTGGATCTGCTTTGAGGATGGTGTTAAATATTCATTTATACATGGGTTTCATTGCCTTCCTGAACCAAGCTGACGTGCTCATGGCATCACAAGCGTTTATTATTAGTCAGCTGCATTTACTGTCACGGAAATGCAGCGTCCTATCCACGTCTGTTTAGTTGTTATAAGTGGGTCACCATTCAGAAAACATTACGGAGTGCAAGATTACAAATGTGAAAGTTTTCAGAGAAAATGACTTCTATCTATTTTCCAGTGATTGCCATTAAGTGAAATTTTGTCATTGAATGTGACCATAGTTAGTACACATTTTTTTAAACAAACATTCACATTAAAAACACAGATGTACAGTATAACAAGAAGAATGAATATTAATGGGAACCAGTCACCTGATTAACACTGCCCAAACCACAGGCAACATGAATCCCAAGCATGGCTGCCCTGATCAGCCATTTATAGTCTATCTGAAAGCCCTCCACTGGAAAAAAAAAAGTATAAATTGGATCTACTTGAAGGATAGTGGAAAGATCTCCTGGTTTTGACTTAGGCTAGTTTCACACTTGCGTTTTTTTCCTTCAGTCGCAATCCGCCGTTTTGGAAACCAGCGGAATCCGTTAACAGATTCCGCTGCTTCCCATAGACTTTTATGGACGCCGCATTGCGACTGATGGTCCTGCGTTGCATCCGTCGGGCGGAAAGAACGCAGCATGTAGTGTTTTTCTGCACTTCCCTGAGCGTCAAAAAAACGCAATGTGCTGGATTCCGTCGGCGTCCGTCATTTTTATAATGGAAGCCTATGGTGGCGGAATCCGTCATTTGCCGGATTCCTGTGACTCATCCGTTTTTACACAACTGCGCATGCTCAGTGGAGTAATTGTTGAAAAAAAAAAAAAGCTACAACGGATTCCGTTGTTTTGCAGCATCAGTCGTGCCACTATATGCAACATCCATTACATCCGTCACACAATGCAACGCGACGGATGCCGCACAACGCAAGTGTGAAACTAGCCTTACAAATACTGAGGTAAAAAACTCACCAAATATTCAGCATCTGCACGTGGCTTTACAAATACTGAGGTAAAAAACGCACCAAATACTGTGTGAACGTGGCCTTACAAATACTGAGGTAAAAAAACTCACCAAATACAGTGTGTGCACGTGGCCTTACAAATACTGAGGTAAAAAAAAACAATACTCAACAAGTGTAAATGGCCTTCCAAATATTGAGATAAGAAACTGAAATACTCAGTGTGCATGTAGACCAACACTAGCAGGTATTTCCAAATTTGGATAGACTGCTTTTAAAAGGAATGTATCACCAGGTTTGTTTGTTTTTTTGCCTCATGTGAGAGCATCATGATATAGGGGCAGAGGCCCTGATTCAAGCAATGAATCACTTACTGGGTTGCTTGCTGCAGTTTTTTGCTGAAATTACTGTATTTCCTCCTTCATCCTTCAGATCAACAAGCTCTCTGAATACTGAGCTCTGTACAACCCCTCCCACACCACTGATTGGCAACTTTGTGCCTCTGCACAGTGTACAGAGAGAGCTGCCAATCAGTGCTGTGGAGAGTAATTCAGAGCCCATGAATATGGAAGACTACAGGGCACCAGGTTTACTAGTGCTCCTGTAATAATGTCCTGATAAATGAAAGATTTTATCATAACTACATTATGCAGCTCAGTAAGTGATAAATTGCTGGTATCGGGGTCTCTACGGATTATGCTGTTCTCCGATTTAGGTGGAGACAGATTTCCCATAAGGGTGATACAGTGGCCCGGTGGTGACAAGGCGTTATTGGACAGAGGTTCTTTACTTGTACACACGTATCGCCATACAAGTGTATGGAGCCACTGCTCGCAGCCAGGTTCAGAGAATCAAAACTGGAACAAAATGTGTCCTATTACACAATTCAGATTTCTACAACAGTTTTCTTTGTGAAATTCTGCTATTTTGAGCTCTGCTAGACTAGTGGAAGATGTTTCGTACGTTCTTCATTCTCTCGTCTTTCGGTGATTTCCTGCATTTTTGTTCTGAAGCACTATTCATTATTGTAGTACAGTCTTTTTATACCTCCACGTTTTTGGTAACTGCTTATTGTAATTTTTTTTTTATAGTGCTCTAAAGATGAATCATTTTGACAGTTGCTTTATTTTGGAATTCCATCGTTCACCGGGCTCCTTTTGTGTAGTGCATATGCGCTGATCAGACCTTTTACTATTGTACAAAAGGAGGTGCATACTGACTTTTCCTTCCTTTTTAGACACGGTTTCCAGCAAACTACAGAATAACAATGTTTACACTATTGCAAAGAGGAATGTGGAAGGGCAGGACATGTTGTACCAGTCCCTGAAGCTTACCAATGGCATCTGGATACTGGCAGAGCTGCGAATCCAGCCTGGCAACCCTAATTACACAGTAAGTGTATGATACGTTTGATAGTGGTGATTAATACCGTATATAATGTTACCTAAGCTACACACTTAATACAATGAGTATGCTCATACTAAATTGTTTTTTTGTAGCCTCAGCCATTCATTGGTTATGAAATTATGGCCATGTTTAGACATGCAGTTTTTTCCCCATTTATAATTGCTATGTACATAACAGTGTTTGAAGGAGTAAAATGAGTGGAGACATCCTGCACTCCAAATGAAAAATTCCAAACCATTATAAGTTGGTGTACATGTGCCCCAACGCGTTTCTAACTAACACTGCTTTCAGTCGTCTCGTGCGTTAGCCATAAAATCCATCAATGCATTACTATCTGAGTGAATAAATACGTTTTAAAGGTGGGCACTTGATCCTTCTTATCATTTGGATGCCTGGAGCACTTTTTCCATGCACACAGAGAAAGAAAGTATAGGCAGCTGGTATCATTTGCTTGCATGTGCCGTATACCCAACAGCCAATTGGGAATTTTACATTGCATGTCAACAAAGTTGTGGAACATTTGAGAGGTAGATTTCGGTGCAAATCTGAAAATTTGTGTCAAATCCTACATTTGTAAACCCCTTTAAGGGGATGTCCTTAAAGGGGTTGTTCACTACTTTGACATTGGTGGTCTATCCTTAGGGCGGCTTTGCACGTTGCGACATTGCACGTGCGATGTCGATGGGGTCAAATCGAAAGTGACGCACATCCGGCGTCGCAGTCGATATCGCAACGTGTAAAACCTTTTTGATACGATGAACGAGCGCAAAAGCGTCGTTATCGTATCATCGCTGCAGCCTCCGACATTTCCATAATGCCGGTGCAGCGACAGGTACGATGTTGTTCCTCGCTCCTGCGGCAGCACACATCGCTGTGTGTGAAGCCGCAGGAGCGAGAAACTTCACCTTACCTGCCGCCGGCTGCAATGAGAAGGACGGAGGTGGGCGGGATGTTTACATCCTGCTCATCTCCGACCGTCCGCTTCAATTGGCCGCCTGCCGTGTGACGTCGCTGTGACGCCGCACGACCCGCCCCTCTAAGGAAGGAGGCAGGTCGCCGGCCAGAGCGACGTCGCACGGCAGGTAAGTGCGTGTGAAGCTGCCGTAGCGATGATAATCGCTACGGCAGCTTTCACTAGATATTGCACGTGCGACGGGGGCGGGACTATCGCTGCAGCATCGGTAACACATTGTTACCGATGTCGCAACGTGCAAAGCCCGCCTTAGGATAGGTCATCAATGTCTGATCAACCGAGGTCCAACATTCCGCACTCCTGCTGATCAGCTGATCTTGGTCCCGGCAGCAGGCGGCCGGAAATGCTCAGTTCTGGAGCTATCCTATCAAGTGATAGTGACCGGGTACTGCACATCCACCTCCCATTCTAATTTATAGGAGGGGGATGTTCAGGACCCGGCCGCAGCTACTATCACAAGACTGAGCAGCACCAGAACTAAACATTTCTGGCCGCCTGCTGCCACTACTGGGACAGAGATCAACTGATCACCGGGGGTGCGGTGTGTCGGACTGTGGCCGATCCGACATTGATGACCTATCCTAAGGAGCACTTTGCACACTACGACATCGCAGGTGCGATGTCAGTGGGGTCAAATCGAAAGTGACGCACTTCCGGCGTCGCTCTCGACATCGTAGTGTGTAAAACATTTTTGGTACGATTAACGAGCACAAAAACGTCTTAATCGTATCATCGGTGTAGCCACGGTCATTTCCATGAATTGGGAAAGACCGATGTTACGATGTTGTTCCTCGTTCCTGCGGCAGCACACATCGCTGTGTGTGAAGTCGCATGAGCGACAAGACATCTCCAACCTGCATCCCGGCCGGCTATGCGGAAGGAAGGAGGTGTGCATGATGTTTACGTCCCGCTCATCTCCGCCCCTCCGCTTCTATTGGCCGCCTGCCGTGTGACGTCGCTGTGACGCCGCATGACCCACCCCCTTAGGAAGGAGTCAGTTCGCCGGCCAGAGCGACGTCGTAGGGCAGATAAGTGCGTGTGAAGCTGCCGTAGCGATAATGTTCGCTACGGCAGCTATCACCATGATATCACAGCTGCGACGGGGGCGGGGACTATCGCGCTCGGCATCGCAGCATCGGCTTGCAATGTCGTAGTGTGCAAAGTGCCCCTAAGCCATCAATGTCAAAGTAGTGGACAACCGCTTTAACTGCTCACATCTGCATTAAGAGGTGAGCCACACTGACAACTTCACGTTTACACATACGGTACATGTCAGCGCGCATGCACAATTAGGTAATCGTGTACCTATCCCGTTTGAGTATGACAGTTGTATGACGCATGCTGATATGGCCCAACAGGTATACGCAGATGTGGACGAGACTTACAGCAAACAACCCCTTTTAAACACTTTATTCAAAACTGACAAGATGTGAAAGTCGCACCTTTTTAGTGGAATTTTTTTTTAACTTTTTTGAAATGTACCTTCTTTGACATTAATGCTTCTTTTCCGTGCCATTAAATGTGCAGTAAAACTTGTAGTACAAATCACATTGTATGCTATGTAAAATTTCCCAAAATGACTAATCTTATTATTCATTAGTTTAAGAAATTTGCACTTTCACAACCAGAAAATATTTGAGATTAGAGGAGCCATCTTAATGAAGTATGGATTCTATTATATATACTTGTCAGCTTTCTGGCAGGAAATGGTAAATCTACCTTTCGTGGCTTTATTAATGTGAGCCATTCGAATGACAATAATAGTCAATGACATAATCAGCATTTTTCTAATCGAATAGTAATAAAGAGCAGTAACCCCCTAGTAACTAATACTTCCATCATGTCCAGTGGATTTCATATTCTAGGCCTGCAGACAGTCACTCGAATATAGGCACTATATATAGGAGCCTATATTTTATTAATGACCAAGGTTGTAAAGTCGATGAGCACATACATAGCTCAGTCTCTCGAAGAACTCCAAAAGAAATGGTATGCTGACGAAGAATCGTGCCTGCAGGAGAGCGGGGGTGACCTTGGATTCCCAGAAGCCCTGCTGGGTTACTAGCAAATCCTTATGTGTTCAGGGAACACTTCCTTTAATAACACTTTACGGAGGAATTATTAGTAGTACAGCTTTGAGTTTTCTATGCCTTCTAGTGAAATTGTTAGTAACCCTCATTATCATCTTGGCAGTTTTTTACAGCACTTATGCTTAGTTACTGGCCTTTATGACATATTTAATATATATATAATACTTGTGAATTACAGAAGCTACATATTTAAGTTGTATTTTTTTACATTTTGGTATTTGTTTGTGATGTTCATATTAAACAGTCTTGAAATGATTACAGTTTTTACACTGATAAGAGTACAGACAATTTGCTGACTGTATCCTGCAGCTCACTTTTCAGCTTTATTGTGTAGACTGGGACTGAGTCATTAGACAGTGGAGAAATGGAGGATTTCTACCTTATTGTAACAAGCCTGTTGGGGAAATGATTTTTTAACACTTATAAGGCTATGTGCCCACGGGCGCTCGTACCTGCGGATGTATCCGCAGGTACGAGCGCATGTTTCCCGCAGCTGCCTGCCGGCGTCCGCAGTTATTTTTAGCTGCGGGAAACATGCGGACATTCATGCGAATTACCAGCGGACATCCCAGCCTCTATCTCCATAGCGGAGGGCCGGGACATCCGCAGGTAATTCCGCATGAATAATTGACATGCAATTATACCTGCGGATGCGGACATCCGCAGCATGTTTGGCAGCCGCACTTTCCGCAGCGTGGACACAGCACTCTCCATGTCCCATAGGATAACATGGGGAGTAACTGTGCATGCTAAAACCTGCGGATTTATCTGGAAAATCCGCAGGTTTTCCGCGGCAGAATCCGCACAAACAAGCTCCCGTGGGCACATAACCTAAGTGTTACAGGTTTTCTTCCTGCACTTCTTAGTATACCTCTCTTACAAGCTAGGTGCTGCGCAGCATTGATACCGGTATCCAAACCAGAACACCCACCAGGTATTGCACAGCACCATTTGAGACCACTCTCAACCATCTTGCCACCTCCATTGCCGGTCATCCTACCGGAGTACCAACCCTTTTGGTCTCGTTCGGACTATATTATTTTCTAATTTTATGCATATAAGCACTACAGCCATCTACTCCCAGCGATTGTTTGAAAGAAGACCGCCATGATTGAAACATCATGAATATTACATAGCTTTAAAGTGAAGCATCCATCCTTTTTTTCTTTAATTTTGGGCACTTAAATAAACTTTCAATTTGCATTTCATGAATGTGCAGTGTATAGATCTATATCTCTTACAAGCTGCACAGCTTTTCTGTCCACAAATTGGCTGCTGGTGGAGGGCATTGTGACCAGGGCTGTCAATCAACCTCCACCAATTGTTCAAGCTTTCCCTTGTAAAGTGTTTTTCAATTGAAGGAGGATGATGGCCAGGAGAGGTCATCTCACTTGACATTTTGAGAAAAAGAGGGCATAGTCTGCGGGGACGGCTGCACTAACCAGCTGGTGACGTTTCACAAAGGAGGAAAACCTGAAACACTTACATATTAGTAGTCACCAAAAGATAATTTGCACAACGCACATATTAAAATAACTATAAAGTGGACATCTTATTTAAAGAGCTGTGTAGTATTGGATGCTTGAGTAAGGACACATACAGATGAGTGTATTAAATGTCCATGCACTATACGCATGCAGAATGGGTAACACGGACAGCACACTGAGCGATGCAAGTCAATGGGGTAGTTCATATAAACATTTTACACACAGACCTAATAATCTGCATGTAAACAATCGCAGTACGCATTACTTTGATCCATATTTCTGATCAGGCATGTCATTTATACAGTGCCTCGAAAAAGTATTCATACCCCATGACACACATTTTCACAATACACACACAAACTTTAATGTATTTCTTTGGATTTTTATGTGATACATGCTACTTTGTATTGTTATATTTGTCAAGTGAAAAGGAAATGATACATGGTTTTCTAAATATTTAAAAAATGTGTGAAATTGTGATTTGCGTTTGTATTCAGCCCCCTTTAGTCAATTTATAGGACCACATTTTGCTGCAGTTACTGTTGCAAGTCTTTCAGGGTATGTCTCTACTAGCTTTGCACATCTAGAAGCTGAAATGTTTGCCCAGTCTTTGCATAATAGCTGCAGCTCACAGAGATTGGATGGAGCATCTGTGACCAGCAATTTTCAAGTCTTGACACAGATTCTCTATGGTATTTTGGTCTGGACTGTGACTGCACCATTCACACAAATGAATATGCCGTGATCTAAACCATCCATTGTAGCTCTGGCAGTATGTTTAGGTTTTGTTGTCCTGCTTGAAGGAAAAGCTTTGCCTTAGTCTCAAGTCTTTTCCAGCCTCTAACAGGTTCTCTTCCAGGAATTGCCCTGTATTTAGCTCCATCCATCTTCCCATGAACTCAGACCAGTTTCCTTGTCCCTGCTGAAGAAATGCATCCCAACAGCATGATGCTGCCACCACCATGTTTAATGCTGGGGTTGGTGTTTTTAAGGTGAAGTGCCGTGGAGTATGCAACTAATAATTGTCTTGTGGACAGAGTCTCTTCTTCCTTCCCCCCCCCCCCCCCCACACCCCCGTGCTGTGGAGCTTCTTCTGACTGACCACGGGCCTTTTAGCTACTTCTCTAATTAGTGTCCTCCTTGCTTGGAATGTCTGTTTAGGTGGACGGCCTTGTCTTTGTAGATTTTCAGTTGTGCCATACACCTTCCATTTTTGCATGGTTTTAACAGTGCTTCGTGAGATGTTCAGAGCTTGGGTTATATACATATATATATATATATATATTTTATAACCTAACCCTGCTTTACTCTTCTTCACAACTTTATTTCCTTTGTTTCCATTATGCTGTTTGATCCCTAGTGGTCTCAAGCAAACCTCTGAGGCCTTCACAGAACACCTATAGTTATGAGAATAAGTTACACACAGGTGGACTCACTTTACGAATTAGGTGACTTCTGGAGGCAGTTGGTCACTCAGGATTTTATTTAGAGGTATAAGTCTACAAGAGGCTGAATACAAATGTATGTCACAATTTTCAGATTTTGATTTTTAAAATATTTAGCAAAACAGGCATCCTTTCCTTTTACACTTCACAAATACATGCTAGTTTGTGTTGGTATATAACATATATATTTATATTTTTGGGAGTAATATGAAAAAAGGTGCAAACATTCATGGGGTATGAATAATTTTTCATGGCAATGGGTGCACAAATAACTCATTGCATACTTGATACCATCATATGTCATACGTTTTTCGCAGATCCATCACAATTCTTAATGTAGAAAACTGTATTTTGCCTCTTGTCATTTATTAAATTGTTCATAAAAAGAATACCATAACAGATATTAAGATCATGCATTGCATATTGATGATAAACCTTCCAATTTTTTTTCTGTATGGAAAATGGACAATTTTCTATACATCCTACCTGTTGTCTTAATCCGGCCTAAGGCTGTGTGCGCACGTTGTGTTTTTTCCTGCGTTTTGGCTGCGTTTAAAACTGCAGCGTGTCATTGTCATAATGCATGCGTTGTGCTTCCCCAGAAAAGTCTATAAGACAGTAAATTCCATGCACACGTTGGTTTTTTAAACGTCGCGTTTTGGATGCCAAATATTTGAAAAAATCGATACGTTTAAAAAAATCAGTATGTCACTTTTTTGTGCGTTTTGGTTGCATTTTCCATCCATTGAAATCAATGAGGTGTGTCAAAATGCAACCAAAATGTTTAGCTGTGCGCCTACACTGCATGTTTGTTGCGTTATGCATGCCTTTTTGACAAACAAAACTGAGGTCTCTCTCATTCTTTCTCTTTCTCTCTCTCTCTCGGTCTCTCTGTCTCTCTCTCTCTTGGTCTCTCTCTGTCTCTCTCTCGGTCTCTCTCAAATTCAAATATGCTTTATTGGCAGGACCAAAATACAATTAGTGTTGCCAAAGCAAGAGAAATACAGTAAGTGTGGTGGGAGGGGATCAGGGTTATGGGGAGTTGGGGGCACAATTTGGGCTTAGAAGCCTTATGTTCCCCTCAGCTTATGACATGTGGTGACATATTGGGCGGCGATCTCCACCATTGATTCCTCTTTCCCCAGTAGGAAGCGGAGTTTCATCTCCTCATCCATGGATGGAAAGTCTAGGGTACGAGTGGTAAGTATCTGAAAGTGGGAGGCCCTCACTGCTGAGTATTTGTCACAGTGCAGCAGGAAGTGCGCCTCGTCCTCCAGAGCCCCCTGCTGGCAGTGCTGGCGCACAGTCTCTTCTCTCGCGGCTTGTATGTCTGTCGGTGCCGCCCTGTTTCCACCTCTAGGCTGTGGGCACTCAGTCTGTACAGGCTCAGGGTCTGCCTGTCTTTGGGGTGGCGTAACCTTTCCAGATATGGGGCCAGAGTGTAGTCCCTCCGCAGTGACCGGTAGATGGTGAGTTTCTGGGAGTTCTCTAATTCACTCTTCCAGTCCTCTATGTATTGCATCTTGCAGCTCTCTGAGATCTTTTATTTGGGCTTTTGTCAGGGTGTGTTGCAGACTTTGGCTGGACTGGCTGCCGCAGTTCCTGGCTGGCTGGCTGGCTGGCTGGCTCTGGGCTCTGGGCTCTGGCTCAGCAGGGCTTTATGATGGTAGGAGCTGGGGTTGCTGTTCTGTATGTGCGCCTGGTGTGATAGCGCCCTCTTCTGTATACTGAACCATAAGGGGGATCGGCCCAGCTCTGCCCGACAGGCTATGTTTGAGGTGCTGCAATGGACTTGGAGGAGATATTTACAGAACTCCATGTGGAAGACTTCAGTTATGCTGGAATCCCACTTTGTGTGGTCTGGGTAGGTCACTGGGCCCCATACCTCGCTGCCATATAGCAGTATAGGGGTGATGACGATGTCAAATATCTTGAGCCAGACTCTCACAGGTGGTTTGAGGTGGTACAGTTGTCTTCTGATGGCGTAGAAGGTTCTGCACGCTTTTCCTTTCAGGGCTTCTGCTGCTTGCTTGAGGCTCCCGTTATTGCTTCGCTCCAGACCGAGGTAGGTATAGCTGCTGGTTTTCTCCAGCGTGGTGCCATTTAATGTGAAGGAGGGAGAGTTTATTTTATTCTGGTTCCTCTTCTGAAACACCATGACTTTGGTCTTCTTTTGGTTGATGGGAAGCGCCCATGTGGTGCTGAATGTTTCCAGTACTGCCAGGCTATCTTGGAGGCCTTTCTCGGTTGGGGAGAGTAGCAGGAGGTCGTCTGCGTACAGCAGGAACTTCACCTCTCGGTTATGCAGACTGAGGCCTGGAGTGGGGGAGGACTCTAGAGCTGTTGCTAGTCCATTTATATAGATGTTGAATGCGCAGGGGACGGCAAGCGCTGAGGAGGGGAGGGAGGGATTTATCTCCCTATCTCTTCCGTTGCCAGCTGATGCGAGAATCGCACTGCTCTCACATTACACCGGTGTAACGCGAGAGAAATGCGATATTTCTCTCGCCCCATAGACTTACATGGGTGCGAGTGGAACAAGATCGCATTCCAACCGCAGCGTGCTGCGACAGTTTTCTCTGTTCGATTAGGGCTGAGAAAACAATTGCTCATGGGAGCTGCCCCATAGAGTAATATTGGTCCGATTGAAATGCGTTTTTTTTTTTTGTTTTTTTTTTTTTTATCTCATTCCACTAGCTCCATATTACTCGCCATGTGTGCTTGACCCTAAGGCTCTTTATTGCGCAGGAAAGTAATATACATTATACCTACCTACAGGTGCACTGAAATTATTCAACCCCCAATGCAAATTTAGGTTTATCATCAAAATGTACAAATGTGCTACTTTTTGTTTCAACAAGAATAAAGATTTCTTTGTATAGCCGTGAACACAACTCCAAATTAAGCACAAAATGGCACTTTTAATGCTACTGCATCCTTTAGAATTATTCAACCCCTTCATGTCAAACGTCTGTAGTAATTAGTAGTAGTAGTTGTAATGACCTGCTGTAAATGTGAAGCATAACCACTCACCAGCTTCTGGCCACTTTGCTTAGGAGTCATAACCTAATCCTCATGGGCAGTATCCTCCAGTCCACCATAGTCTTTGGTTTGCATGTTGCAACAAACTCCTTCAGATCCAAACAACGACTGACAGCCAATCCGTAATTTCCAAGATAGCTTATGAAACCAAGCCTTGGCGGACATTGAGGTATGCCTGGCATCATTGTAAAATCTGATGACGTCCAAGCTTCAACTTCTGCACATGGAGTATGATAATAAATGATTGAACCTGTCTTTTCTTTCACATACTCCAGGTTTTTAGTGTCAGAGAAAGCAATCCAGCCCCAGTGCATCACCAAGCCACTGCCATTCTTCACTTGAAGCAGGGTCTTCATTTCAGCGTACATACGAAAGACGTTTATCATGAAGGGGTTGAATAATTTTGAGTCTGCAGTATTCCGTAGAAATAGCATTTTGTACGAAACAAGGAGAAATCACTTATGTTGTATTGAGCTTTCTAAATAGTTTGTTTGGTTTATTGCAAAGTTTGTAAACGTTGCTAATAAACTGAAGTTCAAGTGGGGATTGAATAATTTCAACTGTATAGATGGCTTTAGAGACTTTTTTTTTTTTCTTCTTCTGTATAGATAATTTATAATCTCTTAAGACTTGCATCTCATTCATGAAAATTAAATTAGATACATGAGACCTTTATCTTTCATTGTTTGTGTTTCTTGTTCCTCTTGCAGCTCTCCCTGAAGTGCCGTGCTCCAGAGGTGTGTAATTATGTATACCAAGTGTATGACTCCATCTTGAAGAACTAAATGTGACCGTTCAACAGACGACCTCTCATAGATGAATACTAACTATTTCTCATGTAACATGTCCGTCTACCCACTATTCTTGTAGTGTACTGGGTTGTACATTCCATCACGTCAAAGCTCTGGCAGCACAGTCTTTGTAGTGGAGCAAACAGGAGATTAAGGAGGAAAGCACTTGCTAAGCATAGATAGGAATTAGTAATCTGTAGAGGTGGCAGCCAAATTTGGTAGGTACTGGCCACGTCTGGCTGCACAGCCTCCTCTTTTACTACATGAATACAAAGCAATATACATATAAACCAATATCTATTTCATTTACAGCAAATGTTTTCTTCTTCAATATGATGTGCTTGACATGTTAATCCAGTGCAGTTAAATATTCCTGATTCTGCATTGTGTAGATGTTCCTTGCCACTGTTAATCATAATCACCTTTGTAAACTTGGAAAACTAGTCGTTGTAAACTTAGGTTGGAAATATTGTGTATGTTTGCACACCCGAGCTCTTGTCTATGTACTGTGAACCACGAATTAGCATCTCATAACCCTAAAATCTCTATATATGCCCGCTTTCATTCTTATCAATCCACACACCTAGCTTCTAGTTTACCACCCTCTGATAAAATTGACCAGTTGAGTGTGACTACATTAGTGCCACTTGTGTTCCTATTCTTGTGACCATACCATGTGTTTAATTGCCCTTCCACAATACATGTACATTCCGTGCCAATGATTAGTGTGTTGCAGCCTAAGGGTGCATGTCGCTAGTTTATCGTAAAATCCAATTTCCTATGTTGCAAAAAAATCGCCACGACATTAACGGTATAAATAAAATGTATTTCAGAAACTGGTTCGACGTGTCTTTGTGTTGTAAATGGGAATTATTAAACCAGAATTACAATGTCTAGGGCTCGGCTACCTATCTGACCTCCATTCTCGAGTAAGTGAAGTGTGTGTGTGTGTGTGTGTGTGTGTATACACATATTATACAAAAAGTCTACAAACCCCTGCTAACGTCATATTTTTGTCATCTAGAAATAAATCATACCAAAAATAACTTTCTTCCTTTATGCTGGGTTTATGCAATTGTACTTTCGCCATCCAAGAAAAAATGGTCCAATTATGTTGATAAAACTTTTGTCAGAGTGGGATCCATTTTTCTTGGAGGTGGAGAGAAAAAAAAAAGTTCTCCACCTTCTTCATTCTGCCAGTTCATGAAAATCGGGCCGCACTCTGATGTCATTATAGGCTACCAAGGAGCCTACAGCAACATTAAAGAAGCTGCAGGAATTTCTGGCAAGTACTGGACTTGTATACGTCGTATGACAGTAATCTCACATATTCTTCATACATCTGCTTTGTGGGATAAGCAAGGTGAAAGACTTTTCTTACAAAGAAAAACATCCAAGCCTGGTTATATGTTGCCAAAACTTAATTCATGCTATTGTTTAAGCATGTGAATGCCATACAGTCAGGTAATTGTGAGTTGCTTACAAGCATATACAGTACGAGACTTTGGGAGGTCCACAATTCTTTTTTTGAGGTCTTCTCTAAATTGTTTAGATTTTTTCCATGATATCCGCAAAAAGAGGCCATGTGATACCTCGAACAAGAAAAATAAAATAGTGTGAAGAGCTGGCCACGGTTTAAAGACTATTAGAGTAATGGATGTGGAGTGGACTTTTTCCAGCTCAGAGCGCTGGTTCCATCAATCTTATTGTGTTTTATTAGAGATTCACTTGGTTGTCATTTCATCATCTTTACCCACATGCGATTTTCTGGGGGGTTTTCGATTTCATTTTTTTTTTTCTCCCCTTCTTCGAAGAGCCATATTTTTTTTCCCCTTCAATATAGCCATATAAAGGTGCAATTACTCAATTACTTCTTGGGTTTTCTATTAACCATGTTCACTAAATGATAAAATTGACCTGGCAGTATGATTCCCCAGGTCAGTACCAGTTTTTTTTATACCAAAAGTATAGTTTCTTGTATTATTTATTGCTCTTTTGTCACCATTTTTTTGAAACCCGCAATACTCTTATTTTTCAGGATTTTGGGCTAATTGTGTGCCCGTTTTTGTTTTTGTTTACGTCTTGAGTTGACGCTTTTAGTTATCACATGTACCCAAAAAATGGTGTGTTTTGATCGCCTCTTATTCCATTTTATTGCAATGTTATGGTGACCAAAACAGACCCCCCTCCTTTGATTGACACCTCACTGTCAATGTACGGTCTTGAAAGCCTTGTGTGGGTGGGACAGGTCTCAGCTCTGCTAAACGGCTAAAGCTAAACATTTTGATGGTGTCAAAACGGATACACCTAGTAATCTTAAGTGATATGATTGGATTCAGGATCTCTTTGCCTACATTATGCTGCTCTCATATGTGGTAGCAAAAACCTGCTGACAGATTCCCTTTAATAAAAGAAAAACAAGTTATTTATGGAACACTCTACAATCCCATAAACTTTCAAAAACTAAAGCGACATGTATGAGCTCTTACTGTATGTGTTATAATAAATCCAGAATATTATTTCTAAGACTCGAAATGCTACCATCACTATCATCTATGAAATTAAGATAGGAAGAAATAGAATACAGAAAAGAGAAAAGGAAGGTAGGGAGAGGATTCATGGGGGATTATGAGTGCCATGAGTTGCCGCATTGAGAAAGTAGTCTCAATTATTAAGTAAATCAATTCAAGAGAACTGATGAAAAGTCATGAGATTCCCTAAA
The DNA here is from genome assembly GCF_048569485.1 of Anomaloglossus baeobatrachus. NCBI lineage: Eukaryota > Metazoa > Chordata > Amphibia > Anura > Aromobatidae > Anomaloglossus > Anomaloglossus baeobatrachus. Next base: position 436,750,575 of record NC_134354.1, read on the forward strand.
CATAATCCAACTTTGTTAGTTGTAAAAGAAACCCTCAGAATTAATTTTGTGTTGTAAGTCTCTCCATTTTGCACAAGAGGTCCATTTCCAATGTCCATTCCTGCATGGAAGGAGCCGTCTTACTACACCATTTTTACGGAATAATGGAAAGACTAGCTATCAATATTTCAGCCGTCCTTGTTTGATAGATTTGAAAGAACCTGGAATCATAGAAGGAAAGCCGATCTGGGCAGATCCATTCCAAAAACGTTCATACAGAGGATTGAATATATCTGAGAAATGGCAAATCTTGGCAAAGTTTCCTGAAGCAATAGTGATTCAAAGGGGGTTAGATTAGATCTGAGCACTGAGACCTGCTGGAAGGTCAATACGAAGGATTGTAATTGTAAATATGAAAATCTGGATATAGGTTAGTACAGAAAAGTCTCTGATGTTTAGAGTCAGAGAAGTAAATGAGTTTGATAGGATATGTTGCAATATAATTTTAATATAAAATGCTCACACCATAAACCTTTTGATGCCTATTCCTGAAGGAAATTCTGGATTATCAAAAAATTCAAGTCATAGGTCCAGGTTATGTTACAATGTTACAATTTTTTTGTTTTAAAGAAGTTGTCCAGTTACCAAAACTGTTTTTTTTTTTTTTTTTCTGATAAATCTTGCTAATATGTGCCCCTCAACACATCTATTATGTTTTTTCAGCAAAATTACCTTTCATTGTGCACTAGCAGCACATGCTCATTGCTGGCTCCAGCTCTGATGGGGTTAATCTCTCCTCTGACTTCCTGTGTTCAGTTCCTACAAGTCCCAGAATTCTTTGTGGCTCTAGGGCGGTGTCTGGCTTATCTAACACACCCATTGTGTCTAATACACCCACTCTGCTCTCCGACCAAACCCTCCTCCCTGCCTCTTCCCAGTGGATGTGCACTGAGATCAATTACACAGAGACAGCAGCAGCTCTACACAGCCAGGGGAAGAAAGTGTGTGTGTGCGCGTATATACTGTGTGTGTGTGTGTGTGTGTGTGTGTGTGTGTGTATATACAGTGTGTGTGCGTATATACAGTGTGTGTGTGTGTATATATACAGTGTGTGAGTATGTCATACTCACCTGTCTGCAGGGTCCGGTGCCATGCCTGCTTCCAGCCCCTGTCTCGGTACCGCCGCTTCGGCTGTGTGCAGTCTCCCCGGGGCACGCACGAAGCTTGCAGGACCTGGCGGTGGATCACCTGATGCAGTCACCTGACGCATCAGCTGATCGATTCTCGTGGTGTCGCCGGCTTTTTCGCGCCCGGCCGGCTATCAGCTGATCCTGCCGTCAGGGGACTTCATCAGCTGATTACCGGCCGCTCCTGCAGTGATGGGCCAGGATCAGACTCCGCTGCAGGAGCTGCCGGTAATCAGCAGAGACGTGAGTATTTATTTTTATTTTTTTTTGCACTGATGCATCAGCTGATTGTATAATCGGCTTTTATACAATCAGCTGCTGTGTCATGTGATTCACATCCTTTAACCTGACACATCATCTGATCGCTCTGCCTTCCAGCAAACCGATCAGATGATATTGGATCCGGATTGGATGGCGCGGGACCCTAACCCAGGATTACTGCGGAGGGGGGTTTATTTCAATAAAGATTGAGTCACTAATTGTGTTGTGTTTTATTTCTAATAAAAATATTTTTCTGTGTGTTGTTTTTTTTGTTTTTTTTTATCATTACTAGAAATTCATGGTGGCCATGTCTAATATTGGCGTGACACCATGAATTTCGGGCTTAGGGCTAGCTGATAATATACAGCTAGCCCTAACTCCATTATTACCCGGCTAGCCACCCGGCATCAGGTCAGCTGGAAGAGTTGGATACAGCGCCAGAAGATGGCGCTTCTATGAAAGCGCCATTTTCTGGGGTGGCTGCGGACTGCAATTCGCAGTGGGGGTGCCCAGAAAGCTTGGGCACCCTTCACTGTGGATTCCAATCCCCAGCTGCCCAGTTGTACCCGGCTGGACACCAAAATTAGGCGAAGCTCACGTCATTTTTTTTTTAAAATTATTTCATGAAATTCATGAAATAATTAAAAAAAAAAAAAAAAAGGGGGGGGCTTCTCTATATTTTTGGTTCCCAGCCGGGTACAAATAGGCAGCTGGGGGTTGGGGGCAGCCCGTACCTGCCTGCTGTACCCCCGGCTAGCATACAAAAATATGGCGAAGCCCATGTCATTTTTTTTTTCTTTTTGGGTAAAAAACTGCATACAGTCCTGGATGGAGGATGCTGAGCCTTGTAGTTCTGCAGCTTCTGTCTGCTCTCCTGCATACACTAGTGAATGGAGGATGCTGAGCCTTGTAGTCCTGCAGCTGCTGTCTGCTCTCCTGCATACACTAGTGAATGGAGGATGCTGAGCCTTGTAGTCCTGCAGCTGCTGTCTGCTCTCCTGCATACACTAGTGAATGGAGGATGCTGAGCCTTGTAGTCCTGCAGCTGCTGTCTGCTCTCCTGCATACACTAGTGAATGGAGGATGCTGAGCCTTGTAGTTCTGCAGCTGCTGTCTGCTCTCCTGCATACACTAGTGAATGGAGGATGCTGAGCCTTGTAGTTCTGCAGCTGCTGTCTGCTCTCCTGCATACACTAGTGAATGGAGGATGCTGAGCCTTGTAGTTCTGCAGCTGCTGTCTGCTCTCCTCCATTCACTAGTGTATGCAGGAGAGCAGACAGCAGCTGCAGAACTACAAGGCTCAGCATCCTCCATTCACTAGTGTAAGCAGGAGAGAAGACAGCAGCTGCAGAACTACAAGGCTCAGCATACTCCATCCCGGACTGTATGCAGTTTTTTGCCAAAAAAGAAAAAAAAAATGACGTGGGCTTCGCCATATTTTTGTATGCTAGCCGGGTACAGCAGGCAGGTACGGGCTGCCCCCAACCCCCAGCTGCCTATTTGTACCCGGCTGGGAACCAAAAATATAGAGAAGCCCTTTTTTTTTTTTTTTTAATTATTTCATGAATTTCATGAAATAATTAAAAAAAAAAAAATGACGTGAGCTTCGCCTAATTTTTGTGTCCAGCCGGGAACAACTAGGCAGCTGGGGATTGGAATCCACAGTGCAGGGTGCCCAAGCTTTCTGGGCACCCCCACTGCGAATTGCAGTCCGAAGCCACCCCAGAAAATGGCGCTTTCATAGAAGCGCCATCTTCTGGCGCTGTATCCAACTCTTCCAGCTGCCCTGATGCCGGGTGGCTAGCCGGGTAATAATGGAGTTAGGGCTAGCTGTATATTATCAGCTAGCCCTAAGCCCGAAATTCATGGTGTCACGCCAATATTAGACATGGCCACCATGAATTTCTAGTAATGATAAAAAAAAAAAAAAAAACACACAGAAAAATATTTTTATTAGAAATAAAACACAACACAATTAGTGACTCCATCTTTATTGAAATAAACCCCCCTCCGCAGTAATCCTGGGTTAGGGTCCCGCGCCGTCCAATCCGGATCCAATATCATCTGATCGGTTTGCTGGAAGGCAAAGCGATCAGATGATGTGTCAGGTTAAACTACATGAATCACATGACACATCAGCTGATTGTATAATCGGCTTTTATACAATCAGCTGATGCATCAGTCGAAAAAAAAAATAAATAAATACATACTCACTTATGTGCTGATTACCGTCAGCTCCTGCAGCGATCGATTGGACAGGAGTATGATCCTGTCCCATCGCTGCAGGAGCTGCCGGTAATCAGCTGATGAAGTCCCCTGACGGCAGGAGCAGCTGATAGCCGGCCGGGCGCAAAAAAGCCGGCAACACCGCGAGAATCGATGAGCTGATCCACCGCCAGGTCCTGCAAGCTTCGTACGTGCCCCGAGGAGACTGCACACAGCCAGAGCGGCGGTACCGAGACAGGGGCTGGGAGCGGACATGGCACCGTGACCCTGCAGACAGGTGAGTATGACATTTTTTTTTTCTACTGTTCACTTTGGTTTTCGCCGCTGCCTCCACCTCCCGCCCAGACATGGCGCCGCACGGAGCGGACATGGCACTGGGCGGGTTGTGGACGCAGCGGTGACGGTACCGGGAGGATTCATGCTTCTGTGTTTACCAACAGAAGGAATCCTCTTCCTGTACACGTCACTGTAGTACCCACCCCTTGCGTTTATAGCTGCGTTTTTAGTCATAGAAACGCAGCTATATGCGTTTTTCATTGCGTTGTTGAACATCTCATTGAACTCAATGGGTGAAAAATGCAGTGAAAAACGCAGAAATAATTGACATGCTGCATTTTTGTGGTCAACACAAAAACGCAGCTACAAAAAAAAGCTGTCTGCGGACAGCACTTCTGAAAACCCATAGACATTGCTGGGGAAGCAATGTCACTGCGTTTTCAGCACAAAAATGTGGTAAAAAACGCCGCAAAAAACCTAGTGCGCACAATGGCATAGACTTTACTCGGGAAGCAAAGTCATGCAGTTTTCTGAGTAAAAACGCACCAGAAAAACGCGCAAAAACGCCACGAAAAACGCACTGTGAACTTACCCTTAGTTGGTGACATGCAGCATCGCAGGTGACAGAGCAGAGCAAGTTGGTGACATGCTCTGCTCTGACACATAGTGTGCTGCATGTCACTGTCTCCACTCTGGGACTTGTTGTGCAGGTGACCGGATGCTACATGTCACTAACTGTCTCCACTGTGGTACTTGTTCTGCAGGTGAGAGTGTATACAGTTGGTACTATGCAGCAGAAATCACAGAGTGGAGACAGATAGTGACATGTAGCATCCGGTCACCTGCACAAGTCCCAGAGTGGATACAGTTAGTGACATGTAGCATCCGGTCACCTGCACAACAAGTCCCAGAGTGGATACAGTTAGTGACATGTAGCATCCGGTCACCTGCACAACAAGTCCCAGAGTGGAGACAGTGACATGCAGCACACTGTGTCAGAGCAGAGCATGTCACTGTCTCCACTGTGGGACTTGTGCAGGTGACCGGATGCTACATGTCACTGTCTCCACTGTGGGACTTGTTGTGCAGGTGACCGGATGCTACATGTCACTGTCTCCACTGTGGGACTTGTTGTGCAGGTGACCGGATGCTACATGTCACTGTCTCCACTGTGGGACTTGTTGTGCAGGTGACAGAGTGGAGCAGATTGGTCCCATGCAGCGTCCGGTCACCTGTGCTGCTGGTGGGAGTATATGATCACACTGCCGACACCGCCCGCTCTTCTGACAGCTGAGCACAGCGGGCGGGTGGACAGTGTGATCACATACTTGCGTGACAGGGGGATTTCAGTGGAGGAAACCCCCCCTGTACTCCACACTGGCGCCCCATACCTCCCACAGCTGACCGATGGTAAGCGGCGCGCTCTGCCTTCACCACTCCCACTGGCGTCCTCCGGATCCTCCCCTCGATGCTGGGCTGTGACGTCAGGTAGTCACCGCCCACAGCCCAGTCAATCACTGTGAGTGGCGCCGGCATCCTCTGACGTACCCGTCTTGTTTGAGAGCCCGGAAATGCCGGGACGTCAGAGGATGCAGGCGGCCACAGCTCCAGGGGGTCATGTGACCGGCACTGAGCGTGCAGGATAGCGCCGCTCAGTGCCAGAAATGGAAACAGAAGCCAATGCAGAAGATGCAGACAATGGTAAGCGAGAATCATTGGGGGGAAAAAAAAAATGGGTGAACCACCCCTTTAAGATAAGTTGATACCATTTTTGAAGATCACAAATTAAAAAGGGGAGAAACATTATTAAAAGGTGGGATGTTTTGGGAATCAAGGGCAAAGAGGTCAATGTTAGTTGAGAAAGGGAGGATTCCAATGCAAACCACTGCTTCTGTTCAACACCATAGTACTAGTCCACCATTCATACCATCATGTCTGCACATTTATAAGACCTAAAATCTGGGAGACCAGCGCCAACTCTTGACCTGCTTAAAAATGTACTCTCTAACCAAGACTCATTAGATCTCCAAATGACATTACAACAAGCTGTTTGATGGTAAAAAAAAAAAAAAATTATTTATATATATATATATATATATATATATATATACACACACATACATATATCTGTATTCACAATTACCTTAGGACATGTAAAAAAATAAATCCTGAATTCATACAGGAAGTGATCAAAAAATATGTGGCCCAAAGTGGTACCAATAAAAACCCCTATGACTCTTGGCAGAAATATAAAAAAAACTATAACCTTCAGAATTCAGCGATGCCAAAAGCCTTTATTTGTAAAAAAAAAACAAAACTTTTTTTGTGTTGTAGCCCAACTTAGAACTGAACTATATCAATCGGTATCCCTGTAACTGGTCTAACTGGAAGAATAAAGCCGCTTTATCACATATACCGCAAGGTAAATGGCGTAAAAAATAAAGCCAATTCTTCAATTACTGTTAATTTGACTATAAAGATCGCAGTAAGGCGCGGCTCACATTTATGCTGCCCTCTACGCTGAGCGCTTACACCTGGGATTACTTGTGAATCTCTGAAAAACGAGATTCAGACTAAATTCCCAATGGAAAATTCGTTGTAATGAGGCAAAGGGAGTCACTTTCAACTCCCGTCTGACCTGTGGTCCTGCAGTGTCCATCTTTTTACATATCTTTTTGGGCGTTCACAAACGTGCCGTCAACAACAATTTTGGGCACCTTTGTAAAGGACACCACTGAACAGAGGCCAGAGTCCGGACTAACTCTGCTGCCTCATTATAGTGAATGGATCCATCGGCGGTTTCACCTAAATCATCTAACTCTCCAAAATACGTGGAAACTGATGTAAGTGGCCAGCATAAACTTGAACACTTAAATATATAAATGTGAACTGATTCAAAATGTTTTGCACCCCTAATTGCCACCAATAACATTCACCTCAACCCACAAAAAAAAGTCCTCACTCAGGTCCATCATCTGTTAGAAATATAGGGGGTTTTAATGTTACTGGCAGCACAAAGACTCTGGAAAGCGCAATGCCCTCCCCTCCCCCCCAGCTTCCAAAAAGAAAAAATCCAGCAAAATCTGCACTTTCAAATGCCACCCCTCCCATCTGAGAGCACCACAATATGTCTAAGGCCTAAGCCACATGGCGAGAAAATCGGTGCGAGTGGAGTGTGATTAAAAAATCGCATTCCACTCGGACCAATTCTAGCCTGTGTCAGCACACATGAGCGATTATTTTCTCAGCCCTAATCGTACCGAGAAAACAATCGCAGCATGCTGCGACTATAATGCGAGACTCTTTTCTCTCGCACCCATTCATGTGAATGGGGCGAGAGGAAAATCGCACTGCACTCGCGGTACACCGTGAATCGCAATAGCCAGCTACGGAGGAGAGAGGGAGAGAAATCCCTCCCCTCCTCCGTGCCGGCCCACCCCTCCTCAGAGCTGGACCGCCACCTGCAGCTGAGGTCCGCTCGCACAGTTGGACCGCAGTCCCAGGGATACTAGCATGACACTCGGCTCCTGCTGTGCTGCCAGCGCGAGCCGAGTGTCATGCAAGAATCGCAGTAGCGCCCCGTGTGGCCCCGGCCTCAACCACAGTTAACATCCACATGTTTGGAATTATTGTACAGCGGAAAGTCCGCTTAATTTACAGGGTATATGTCTCCAGAAGCACGAGCTAGGCACAATGTATGGATATTACAATGCACTGGGCATTACAAGGGGTTTATTTGCAATTTTTAATTCTGCAGCGTTCACTGTTTAAATTCATGAGTGTTTCACATAGACAAAATTGTTACTACTCCTATAGATGAATTCCCAGAGGGGTGTAATTTCCAAAATGTGGTCACTTCAAGGTGTTTCCGCTCTTCTGGCACTTAGGGGCTCTGCAAATGGAGTCTGCAAACTATTCTTGGAAACCTGTGCTCCTAAAGTAAAAAGGCACACTTTCCCTTCTGATCCCTGCAATGTTGCCAAACAGTACTATATAGTCACATGTGAGTTATTGCCATGTGTAGGAGAAATTGTGGAACACATTATGGGACTTTTTTTTTTATCTGTTTCCCTTGGGAAAATTGGAAATCTGTGGCCAAAATAATATTTTAGTGAGGAAATAAATAATTTTTGTGTTTTCAAAGCCCAATGTTCTACAATTCTGGCAATCACCTGAAGGTTAAAATTGCAAACTACACCCCTAGACGAATTACTTGAGAAGTGGTGTTTCCAGAATGGGTTCTTCTGTGGTGTGTTTCTGCTTTTTTGGCATGTCTGGGAATCTTCAAATGTGACATGGCGTCTGCAATCTATTCCAGCCAAAATGGTGCTCCTTCCCTCCGAGCTCTACCGTCCTCCCAAACAATAGTTTTCCACCACACACGAGGTATTGCTGTACACATGAGAAATTGCACAGCAAATTGTACTATTCATTTATTCCTGTTACTCTTGTGAAAATAAGACAGGTTTAAAACCTTTTTTGTAGAAAAAATTGTATTTTTTTCATTTTCATGGCTCAACGATATAAAATTCAGTGAAGCACCTTTGGTGAGTACCTTGAACCCTAAGGTACTCACCACATAGCTAGATGAATTCCTTGAGGCTTTGCAAACATGACATGGCACCTGCTATCTATTCCACCCAATTTTGCGCACCAAAATTCAAATAGTGCTCCTTCCCTTCTGAGACCTGCCGTGAGTCCAAACAGTAGTTTGGACTACCACCACATATGGGGGTATCTGCATACACAGGAGAAATTGCACAACAAATTTGTATGATGCATTTTCTCCTCTTGTTCTTGGGAAAATAAAAAACATTGGTACAAAATCATACTTGTGGGAAAAATTTTATTTTTTATTTTCATGGCTCAAACTTATAAAATTATGTGACATAACGGTGGGTTCAAGGTGCTTACCACCCATCTAGAAAAAAAATCCTTGGTGTCTAGTTTCCAAAATGGGGTCATTTGTGGGGTTTCACTATTTAGGCACATCAGGGACTCTGCAAAGGTGACATGGCATTCACTATCTATTTCAGCCAATTTTGCTTTTCAAAAGTCAAATGATGGTCTTCCCCTCTGAGCCGTGCCATGCGCTCAAACAGTAGTTTTCCACCAGAAATGGGGGTATCTGTGTACTCAGGAGAAATTGTACAATAAATTTTAAAGTCCATTTTCTCCTGATAGCCTTGTGAAACTGCAAAATTTGGGCCAAAGCAACATTTTTGTGGGAAAAAGTAAAACTTTCCTTTTTTTCCTTCCACATTACTTTAATTCCTGTGACACATTTAAAGAGTTAATAAACATCTTGAATGTGGTTTTGATCACTTTGAGGGGTGCAGTTTTTAAAATGTCCCCCCATTCACTTCAAATGTGATGTGGTCCCTAAAAAATGGTTTTGTAAATTCTGTTGCAAAAATTAGAAATTGCTGATAATTTTTAACCCTTCTAACTTTCTAACAAAAAAAAAACATTGTTTCAAAAATGGTGCTTATGTAAAGTAGACCTGTGGCAAATGTTATTTATAACCTATTTTGTGTGACATATCTCTCTGGTTTAAGGTTGAAATTGGGAAGAAAAAAAAAATTGAGAAGATTGAATTTTATTTAATTTTTAATAAGTTTTAAAACAAAGAATCTTTTTACATAATCAATAATTGTGATGTTTTATATTTTTGTTGCTGTGTAATTCTTAGTTTTTTATTAGAAGCAAATCCTATGTAATGTAATTAGAGGCAGGTGGGCGTAGTTATATGTTCAGGATGTCTCCACTTTGAAATGAAGGATTAGTCTCTATATAAACATGCCTCTTCATGAAGTTAGATGTATACATCTTTTTTCTTTCAATTATACTTGAAGAAGGCTGAAGGATAAAACATCTGAGCCGAAACGCGTTGTATAATTAATCATATTTTAATGTAAAAATAAAAGTGCTTTACTTTGTATATTGGTCCAGTCATATGACCAAAAATCATCCAATATGTTCCACCATTGGTAGCAGGAGCGCCGCAAGACTGGTAATTGCCTTTGGTTTAAGGGCATAAAAATTGTAAGTTTGAAAATTGCAAAATGTTCACAAATTCTGAGGTTTTCCCAAATAAATGTAACCCCCCCCCCTCTAAATTTACCACCATCATGAAGTACAATATGTCACGAAATAAACTTAGAATCACAGGGATCCATCGAAGCGTTCCAGAATTATCACTAAATAGTGATTGTGGTCTGAATTGAAAAATTGGCTCTGTCACGAAGGTGAAAAGAGGCATTGGCGGTATGAGGCTAAGCTTATAGTCTAAATGTTTGAAATCGTTTTATGGACCTTCCATATGCCTTTAAAATTGTCATTGGTACCACTGTCCACCATGACTGCTGGGTCCTCACCAGCCATTACCAGTAAACTGCAACTTTGTTTTGATATGTCACATAAAATGGTAATAAAATACATTGTTTTTGGGTGTAACGTGAAAAAAATGTGGAAAAGTTCACACGGTATGAATACTTTTTCAAGGCACTGTTTGTCTCGATGCACGAAGATTTCACACTCCGCACAGTGCTAATGGGTCTGCGTGCTCTCTATTGCCAGAGCTGAAATTCAGTCCTAGTCCACCACGACTTACTATATTTACTAAGTGGTAACTATTCTTAATGGGAATAAAGCCAAACCAAGCTAAATTTGATATGATTACAGGGGGAAAAGAATTTTCCTACATGGCACAATATTTATTTAAGGCTGGAACAATTGGCAGATATTCAAGTCGTACTTATCCCTGCTTTGTAATGAAAGCTGAAAATGGTACAGGCCTTTTTGTTCTCTTCTATAATTGGGTTTTTCCCCTTTTAGAATGAATGAGCATTTTCTTTTCCCTCAGGTTGATATCCATTATGTGACTTTTAGCAGTAAAATGAACATTTTGTTTGGTTAGCTTAAATATATCCATAAAATGCACCATACAAATATAGTTAAACTGCAATCACACTGCTGTATTGTGACTGTGTGAATGCTGTATATTTAGCACAAAGAATAAGCTCTAATCCCATCTGATTCCATGAGAATGCTGGAAAATACACAGTAACGCTATATAAACACAACGGACGATGTTTCAGCTGGTTATTGTCCTACTCAAAGTAGATTGCTGATGTGCATGAGTTGCATGCCCGCTACTATGTATTGTTTTGGACATACGTATATTAACCAATAATTAATGAGTTGTTTTTTCGTAACCATAATGCAGCAGGTTATTAGCGTTACATGCCACGCGGTAGGAAACTTGTGTATTTTATTAATTAGACTGCATTCATATCCGCTCAATTTGCTAATAGGAAGCATTATTGAGGATGTAAATCTGTCACCAAGGTGTTTGGTATAGGGGAGACTGTAATGAGTAGAGCACAGTGCAGCCCATGACCAGGACAGATTTAAAGAGAACTTGTCACCTGATTCTTGCTGCCGAAACTGCGGGCAGCATCAAGTAGAGCCTGGCACTGGACGCTGTCAGGATTATTCTGTTTTGCAGGTGATAGTGGGTAGTCACACGTCCACAAGAACGCAATTTGCATACTACTGGCCACATTCGGGCGAAACGTGCTCAGTCTCATCTAATACGAGTGAATAGAGCTGAATCCTTGCAGTTATGTACCTGCCCGCTATCGCTATCAAAACGGGACACCGTGCGGTGCACACACTGTGAAGATTCTGAAGTCTGCAGCACATACAGTGACTGAAGACTTTTCAAAAGACCAGACAACCCACTTTAAAGATCCAGCAGGTGTAGTCTGGCTCTGCACCCAGTTGGCTTTTTGCTACAATGCTCCAGGTGATTGACAAGTCTCTTGCTAAGGAAGTGACTTGTCATTCACCCACAACAATGCGGAGAGAAGCTGGTCACGGGTGGAGCAGGACTACTGTCATCACAGCCCATGGTCCCCGGCACAATCTTTAATGTATATATTCTCTGAAATAACAGTGCGTTTCAGAGAAAAATATGCTTAGCTGCAATCATGCAGCCAGGTTCTGATTCATGATGCCAGTGGTTTGGGCAGCATGAATCAGGTGACAGGTTCCCATTAAAGTGAAACTTTGACAGTGAGGGCAGTCAGGGAGTGGAACAAGCTACCACGGGAGGTGGTGAGCTCTCCATCAATGGAAATCTTCAAGCAGAATCTGGATAAACATATAGCTGGGATGATTTAGGAAAGCCTGCACTTGCAGGGGGTCGGACTCGATGGCCCTTGAGGTCCCTTCCAACTCTACGATTCTATGAGTCTATGAATAAAATAACAGTTTTAGCAAACTTGCAATAAATCCTTGCCCAATCACCTAATCACCCTGGTCCAAGCCCTCCAGTTTGTCCAAATATATAATTTTATGGCTACTTGTGGGGTATCACTGTGCTCATAAGAAAGTGGATAACAAACTGTGGGATCCACTTTTGGAGTTACTTCTTGTAAAAGTGAGAAACTTGTGACTATACATTTATGTGGAAAATAATGAAATTTTTCAATATGATGAGCTAATGTTAACAAATTCTGTGAAGTCCCTATGGGTTCAAAATGCTCACTATATATACTCTTCGATAAAATCCTTGAGGGGTCCAGATTCCAAAATTAGGTCAGGTGTGAGGGTTTCTGCTGTTTAGGTACCTTAGGAGCCCGGAACATGCAATATGGTACCCACAATCTATTTCAGCCAAAATTGTGTTACAAAATTCAAATATTGCTCCTTGAGTTTCGAGCCCTGCTGTTTGACCAAAAATAACTTTTTAACCACATGTGTGGTATTGCTGTGCAAATAAGAAAGTGGGTAACAAACTAAGTGGTCCACTGTTTGGTGTTTACCTTTTTCAAAAGTGAAAAATTTGGTGCTAAAGCGACATTTTTGTGAAAATGAAAATTTTGAATCTTACAGCCTAATGTTATCAAATACTGTGAAGTATCTGTGGGTTCAAAATGCTCACTATGCTCCTAGATAAAATCCTTGTGGGGTGTAGTTTCCAAAATGAGGTAACTTGTGGGGGGTTTCTGCTGTTTATGTCCCTTTTTAATGGCCCTACAAATGCAACATGGTGCCTGCAATCTATTTCAGCCAAAATTGTGTTCCAAAATTCAAATTTCGCTCCTTCCCTACTCAGCCCTCCGGTTGGTCCAAATAGAGGTTTCTGACCACATGTTGGGTCTCCGCATGCTCAGAAGAAACTGGTTAACATTTTGTAGTGCTAACTAGTGATGAGCAAGTACTACTATTTTCCCCAAAAATGCTCCAGTTCCCCATTGACTTCCATTATAATTTTTATACGAGTCTTGCTCATCTAAGCATCTGACTTCGCATTATGAGTACTAACCATGTTAGTGCTTACTCATCAGTAGTGCTAACCCGTGAAAAAATTGGGGCAAAAGCAACATTTTAGAGGTGAAATTTGAAATTTACTTTTTTTTTTTTTCATTCCACTTTGCATTAATTCCTGTGTAGCACCTGAAGGGTTAAACATTTTCCAGACACCACTTTTGAAGTATTTGAGGGTTGCGTTTTTTACAATGGTATCCCTTTTGGGAAGTTTCTAATATTTAGACCACTCAAAGTGTGTTTAAATCTGAGTAGGTCCCTAAAGAAACTGGTTTTGTAAATTTCTTGAAAAAATGGCAAACTGCTGCTAAACCTTTAACTTTTCTAACATCCTAACTAAATAACATGAGGTTTAAAAAATGATGCAGATATAAAGTAGACATATGGGAAGTGTTTACTAATTAATTTGTAAAGTATAAGTAACTGGTTTATGTATATAAAAATTGAAAGTGTCATGATCCAGGACCGGTACTCCCCACTCCAGAGTTTCCCAGACCCAGCCTGGTCATGTCAGGGGTTAACTCATTCTGGTTTCAGGAGACACTATATCTGGGTGCTGCACCAGCATTCCAGTACTGGTTATAGTTTTTCTCTGCAAGCCTGTGACTGGCTCTGTTGAGATTTCTGGTGTGATCTGACTCCTTGTTACTGTGCCCTGATCTGTACCCTCCCCTGTTCGTCCGTCTGTCCCAGTCCCTGACTTCCCTCTCCTGTCATTTGTTTATTCATCCTGTTCATCCTCCCTCCCGTGTTTGTGTCTCCTCACCTTCCGGTCTTGTCTTCTGTTCCCTGTACCCCTTGGGTTCCCCTCTGCATACCTGATCTCCCAGTATCTGACCTCGGTTCTGTTTTCAGACCTGATCTTCATCCTCACTCTGCACTGACTTGACTTCCTGTCTAGACACTGACTGCTTCACTACTCTATTTCCCCCTGGTGGTTTGCCTATGAACTGCCTGCTGAGGTTACTCTGCTGTACTTCAGCCTTCTTTCTGTTAGTGTTACTTTGACTCTCCTTCACTACCCTGCTGCCACCTAGTGGGGAATACACTTTACTACTTCTCACCAGCCCGTTGTACAGTGTGACAGGTTGAAAATTGCAAATGTATTTTTTTTTGTCAAAATTCGGATATTTGTACAGGTTAAATCAACTTAAATTTACCATTGACATAAAGTACAATGTTTTTCACGGAAAAATCTCACAATCAGTGGGATCCGTTGAAGCATTCTAGTGCTATTACCACAAAGTGACACTGGTCAGTATTCTAAAGTTTGCCTTGGTCAGTAAGGGTTTCAAATTCACCAATAAATAGTAAATATACTTGAGTCTTTATTACATTACTTTTTACATATAATTATACCACCACTGTTTTTTAACCTTTGATGTGAACCATACATTATTTGAAGTGATGATGAAACATGCTGTGTGGTTTTCATACCTCTGCTTTCCCACTATTCCATACAAATATGACTGTGGAAAGAATCATGTAACGCATTGTGAAGTTTGGCTTACTTGGCTGTGATTAAACACAATGCATCTTCTGTACAAAAGCATCCATTAAAGGGAATCTGTAAGCAGGTTTTTGCTACCTCATCTAAGATCAGTATGTTGTAAGCAAAGAGGCCCGGAGTCCAATGATGTATCACTTAGATTAGTGACTGCAGCTATTCTGACACAGTGAAAGATTTTAGATTGTATGTAGCAGTGCTGAGAGAGCTATCCCCGCCCACACCAGGTTCCATAGACAGAAGCTGCTAATCACTGAAGAGGGAAGAATCTGACTAGAGCTCAAGTGCAACTGAGACCTACTAATGATAAAGATAAGAGGCTTAAAGTAACACTGCTGGTAAACCAAAACACTGTGATATATGACACACAGGGCTGAATTTTCTGTTTTAACTCTTGCAGCATGCTGTCTTCAGATTACATTGCAGAAACCTGCTGACAGAGTCCCTTTAAGTAAACATCTCGGCTCTACTTCATCTGTAGACTTCATCATCTGCTTTTGATAGGACCGAGACTGATTTTTCTGAGGTCGAACCTAATATTCACATCTGTTTTTTCATAGTCTCCTATGACTCTGCATCCGTCAATCACAGATTAGAGAACTAGTAGCTTGAAAACTCCCTGCCTGCCACATCGGATGAGCAGCGGGCAAGCTCACCACATTTATAAACGTCTTTCTATTTTTATCTATGCTGTGAACGGCTACATCCTAACAAGCTGTCTTTGCCATGTGCCTCATACTAAGACTTCCCATGGGCACGTCCTCCGAGAAGCAGCTGCCGAGCTTAAATGAACGCAGCACAATATTCGTTGATTAAAGTCACAGCTTCTCATGATATGCCTTTTTGCATAAGACAAAATGAAAAGAAATGTTCATTCTTCCAAATGATAACTATATTGTAATCTTCATACATTATCTTAAAACTCTTTTTCACACAGTTGTCCTGATAGGTGGCTGAGCATCTCGAAGAGGAAGGGACTTTAATTTAGATGTATTATGCCTCACAGGCATTTACTAGGCTGTAGACTTCCGGCCCGTCTACTCCATGCATCGCAGTGTGTACTCTGCCGCCCGACACACCAATGTGTTAATTTGGCATAAGATTTGAATTTATTAAGAAAACATAAAGCCTGGTGCATCGCATTTTAGACATCCAAGCAACTGCTAATATGACACTTTTCCTTCGTCAAGGTACACTGGAGCCATACTACAGTGTCCGAGATCAATGAGCAAATTACCCTTAGAACACCATGCACCAATGTAACCAGAATGTAAAGTTAATCAGATTTCATACTTTTTCCTTAATTGTTGCTTAAAATGCAGGTTTGCACAATGTGCTGCCTGCTGAAGGATATAGTGCGGTCTGCGGAGAATTGGGAGGCTCCAGTTCTCATCTTCTTATATTCAGATCTGTTCACGTCTTTCACACTCAAATACAGTTGAATACTTTAGCACCAGGTCTGGGCCAGAAGAGAGCTAGTCATCCCCCGCTCCTGTGTACAGCAGTGTGATGAGGTCATCACACTGTGACCTCCTCACACTGCTGCCATCACATCGGCACTGCAGCGCACAGGAGGTGAGCATGCAGCCAGAAATAGCGCTCCAGGAGGAGCTGAAGATTATATATACTATTGTAAGAGGAAGGGACGGGGGGGGGGTTGATATTGCTATGAGGACATCGTATGAGGCACAGCAGAGGGGCAATGTGAGATTTATTTTGGAGTGGTGCAGGGTATGGTGGACATTTATGGAGCAGTGCAGGGTGAGTGAGACCATTACAGAGCGGTGAAGGGTGTGCGGGACATTATGGAGCTATGCAGGATGTGGAGGACAGTATGGAGAGGTGCAAGGTGTGGGAGACCATTACGGAGAAGTGCAGAATGTGAGTGACTTTATGAAGCTGTTCAGGGTATGGGGGACATTATGGAGAGGTGTAGTGTGTGTGGGGGGATAGTATAGAGAGGAGCAGGATATTTTGTGCAGGAAACAAAGTGAGGGTCAATTATTCATAGACGAAAGCCACAGTGGAGCTATTTTTATTGAAGGGGTGGGGGGCAGTATAATGCTGCAGCTCTTCTTGACATGGTGCATAAGGCCAGCAAAAAGGAAGTCTGCAGAGACTAGCTCTGGGTGTTAGTGACAAAACGATTGGAGACAAAAGAGATGGGAATGATTCCAATCAGAGAAGATGTCATCTATAAGATACCTGGATGTAAATGATTTGTGATACTCACTACATCTCATCAGTACTGTGGCTCCTGTATGGTCGGCAGTTTGATGACTGTTAACAACAACTCCCTAGTCCCTACTAGGAATTGCAGGTTCATGTGATACAATGTATATGAGGTCAACCTAGAACTGCAGTTGATCACTGTACTGTGCTTGGTGATCTATTCCTGTTCTGACAATGGTTCTGATCATGTAGCAATCCATAATGTGCTTTTAAAAGTGAAAAATCCTCAAAACTTTTTTTAAATTATGAGGAGGATTTAGTTGACTTTCTCTTCCAAAAACTCAGTTTAAAACCTCCTTTACATGTCCATTTAAAAAAAATGCACGTGTTGCGCGGTCTGTTTTGTCCATGTGCTGTACGTGTTTTTCACGGACCCATTAACTTAAATGGGTCCATGTGTCCATGCTGCCGGTTATAAGCGGACGTGTCTCTGTGTGGTTAAAACACACACACACACACACACCGTATAACACTTAGGCGGGCTTTACACGCTGCGACATTGCTAGCATCGGCTAGCGATGTCGCGTGCGATAGCACCCGCCCCCGACGGTGGCACGATATGTGGTGATCGCTGCCGTAGCGAACATTATCGCTACGGCAGCGTCATACGCACATACCTGTGCAGCGACGTCGCTGTGACCGGCGAACCGCCTCCTTTCTAAGGGGGCGGTTTGTTCAGCATCACAGCAGCGTCACTGAACCGCCGCCCAATAGAAAAGGAGGGGCGGAGATGAGCGGCCGGAACATGCCGCCCACCTCCTTCCTTCCTCCTTTTTCGGTGGACGCAGGTAAGGAGATGTTTGTCATTCCAGCGGCGTCACACATAGCGATGTGTGCTGCCGCAGGAACAACAAACAACATCGTTACTGCAGCAACAATGATAATTGGGAATAGGGGGTGATGTCACCGATGAGCGATTATGAACGTTTTTGCGACGATTCAAAATCGCTCATAGGTGTCACACACAATGACATCGCTAACGCGGCCGGATGTGCGTCACAAATTCCGTAACCCCCAACGAGATCGCTTTAGCGATATCGTATCGTGTAAAGCGGCCTTAGGCTATGTGCACCCCACCCAATTTTCTGCACTGAAAACTACCTTGTGGCAGAAAAAGCGCAGCATGCATTGCACAAAAATGCACGAAAAACACATTTTTTGTGAAATCATTGGCTGTGGAAAGGCTAAAAAAAACGCAGGAAAAAAACTCACCAACAATTGACCTGCTGCTTCTTTTCCTGCACCCAAAGCTATAAGGAAAAAGGAAGCAGTGTGCGCAGAATTCTCATTTTTGTAGATCTGTTGAAGTGCTTGCTGAGCACGAAACGGACGTCATCTGCTGTACTGGACATCTGTTTTTCCCTCCCCCCACGAATTTGATGTAACCTGTTGCTGCAATAAAGGTATTTTTTAGGCTATTGCTCATTGAGTGCCCTGCTTTCTTGGTGTTTTTTTTTTCTGCAGAATTCTCACTGACTTTGCTGGCATAAGGATAGACATGGAGATTTGGGCAACAAGCTGCACCAAAATATGCAGAAAAAAGCAGCATGAACACAAGTCCTTAGGTGTGACTATCACCATTGATTTTCATTACTATACGTGTATATGTGTCTGTGAAAACGGATATTCTACGTACCAGAAACACGGCTGTGTGACTGAGGCCTAAGTTGGGTGTGTTCACACTGATATTTTCTTTTAGCAAACTTTCAGAAACTCTCCAAATTCTTCTCAAATACTCAAAACCTGGTTCTGCCGATGTATTAATGTAAGAACCCTTTTAATTTGTTTGCAGTTTTTCAGATTGGTTCAGTATGACAATGTGGTCTTTGGACCAAAAAATGTTGTGCACCCCTGTTATAGAGTCAACATAGTTTGCAGCGCTGTACAGATATCATTATCATTCACATATCACAGCAGGATTTGTAGTTAGTGATGAGCAAATAGTAAAATACTCGGGATTGGATTATTTGTACCGGATACCTAGAACTATTCCAGCATTCGTCACGAAGCACAAACCTAATGCAAATCAATGGGGAATCTGAGCATTTTTCGGGGAAGTCTTCAAGGAAAATGATCTGGTTCCCCACTGGCTTCCCTTAGGTTTGTTATTTGTAATGAATAACGGAATAATACTAGATAATTGGTATGAATAATCCGAACCTGAGTATTTTACTATTCGCTCATCACTACTCGTAATATAATTTCTTTTTACTGAGACACACTGGCCAATTACATAGAATTCCAATTACCTATCTGCATGTTTTTGGAGTGTGGGAGGAAAGTCAAGCAACCAAAGGGAGAAAATTGCCCTGCAGATGTTACCCTTGACTGAATTTGATCTCAGAACCCCAGGTAACAGGGCTAAGCATCGAGCCACAGTGCTGCCCACATGTAGTAATGAGTAACTATTCAGAGACTACCATGAACGGCATGCAATTAAAGAACTATAACTAAAGGTTTCTACATCATTTCCAGCAATAGATAGCATATTACTTTTAGCTGATGTCTTAAATCATAGCTATGCCGCTCTATAAACAATAATTCATTACTGATTTGTATTGTCGTGACCAAAAGTTTTGAGATGGACACAATTTTTGTTTTTCACAAAGCTTACCGCGTCAGTGTTTTTTAGATCTTTTAGTCGGATGTTTCTATGGTTAATGAAATACAATAATAGGAATTTCATTACTTGTTTTAACTTTGACAAATACGTCAAGTTTATGCAAAGACCCAATATTTACAGAGTTGTCTCTTATTTTCCAAGACTTCTCTAATTCGCACTGGCATGCTGGACAACCGCTTCTGAGCCAAATCTTGACTGATGGTAATTGCACTAAAATTAAAATGGCTGCTGTTTTAGCACACTGATAAGATACCTGTTCTGGCATCTTAGGACAGGTCCCTATTCCTGAACAACCCCTTTATTCTCTTCTTGATGTTGGAAGTACCAGTATGTTTTATTGACTATGCTGTTGTCACAAATTTAGGTATCCATACCTCCATGTGATGGTGCAGGCACAGGAGTTTTGCGTGTGTGTGTGTTATTAGTATTTGGACCATTTCCCTTTAAACTGTATCAGTTAAGTGAAACGTTTTGGATCTCCTTCCACAAGCTTCTCACAATAGTTGGTAGGAATTTGGGCCCATTTCTCCTGACAGAACTGGTGTAACTGAGCCATGTTTGTAGATCGCCTTGCTCACTCCTGACTTTTCAGCTTTACCCATACATTTTCAATAGGATTGAGATCAGGGTTTTGTGATGGCCACTCCAAAACATTGACTTTGCTAACCTTAAGCCACTTTGTAACCAGTTGGCAGTATGTTTTGGGTCATTGCCCATTTGGAAGACTCATTTCCAACCAAGTTTTAAGTTCCTGGCTGATGTCTTGAGATGTTGCTTCAGTATTGCCACATAATCTTCTTGCCTCATGATGCCATTTTGTGAAGTGCACTATTCTCTCCTGCAGCAAAACAACCCCACAACATGATGCTGACACCGCCATGTTTCAAAGTTGGAATGGTGTTCTTAGGCTTCAAAACTTCTCCCTTTTCCCTCCAAAAGTAACGATGGTCATTATGGCTAAACAGTTCAATTTTAGTTTCGTCAGACCACAGGACATGTCTCCAAATATTAAGGCCTTTCTTCCTGTGGGCATTTGCAAACATTAATCTGGCTTTGTTTCTTTTGGAGTAATGACTTCTTCCTGGCAGAGTGGCCTTTCAGCCCATGTTGATGCAGTACTCGTTTCACTGTGGTTAATGACACAATCTTACCATCTTCCGCCACCATCTTCACAAGGTCTTTTGCTTTTGTTCTTGGGTTGATATTAATGTCTGACCAAAGCACGTTAATCTCTGCTACACAGATCCCATCACCTTCCTGAGCTGTATGACGTTTGTTCTTGCGTATAATTGTTTGTACAGATGAACAAGGCACCTTTAGGTATCTAGAAATTGCACCCAAGGATGAATCAGACTTGTTCAAGTGTACAATTCTCTTCCTGACATCTTGGCTGATTTCTTTTGACTTTGCCATGATGCTACACAAAGAAGCAGTGTGTTTCAGATGTGCAGTAAAATACATCCACAGGTGTATCTCTAATTAACTCGGATGTTGCTAGACATGACATCATCTTATGGGCTGTCCCATATTGTTTAAAGACATGGTACTCTAAGTGTATGTAAACTTTTGACTTTGCAGAAATTAATAAAAATGCCTTTAAACATTCTCTCTGTCATTATTCTGGCATTTTGCAAATATAAAATAATTTTGGTAATCCTAATTGACGTAAAATGGCAAAAAAGTTTATTCTGATTTCATGCCAGATAGTGAGAAAAACATGCATGTGTGTCTTTTTAAATAGTGTATTTAAACTTCTGATTTCAACTGTATAACGAGAGACACTATGCAATCTAATATATAAAGCTGAATGTGTGTATGTATGTGTGTGTATGTATGTATGTGTGTATGTCCGGGATTGGCATCTGCACCGTCGAAGCTACAGCCACAAAATTTTGCACACTCACACGTCTGGACCCCGAGAGCGTCATAGGCTATGTTGTGAGGCGAAATTGTAACCCCGCGCATTCCAATTTACCAATCAATTTTGCCCTTATCTACATAATGGGTAAGCAGTGAAACGAAAAGTGTATCCGCACCGTCGCATTTACAATCACAAAATTTTGCACAGACACCTCATGTGACCTAGGGAACGTCGTAGACTATGTTTTGACAGGAAACAGTTACACTCCAAAAAACATGCCTTCATTAAAGTAAATGGAGCCTGGAACTACAGGTTATTAGTAGGAGCTGTGATTGGTTGCTATAGGAACAAAAGACATTCATAGTATAAGAAGCTTATATGTGAGGTAATAAGATGTCGGTGGGGAGACGGATAGAGAGAGACAGACAGACAGACAGAGAAAGAGACAGAGAGAGACAAACGGTGAAAGAGACAGACCTGGAAAGAGACAGACCTGGAAAGAGACAGATGGGGAAAGAGACAGACAGACATGGAGACAGAGACAGGCAGACAGGGAAGGAGGAGGCAGCCAGAGAGACAGACAAAGATAGATGGGGAAAGACACAGACCTTGATAGAGACAGACGGGGAAAGAGACAGAGAAATAGAGACAGACAAAGACAGGCAGACAGGGAAAGAGACAGGAAAAGACAAAGAGACGGGGAGACAGACTGGGAAAGAGACAGACCTGGGAAAGAGAGAGACCTGGAAAGAGACAGATGGGGAAAGAAACAGAGAGATAGAGGCAGACAATGAAAGAGACAGACAGGCAGATGGGCAAAGAGGCAGACTGGGAAAGAGGCAGACTGGGAAAGAGGCAGATGGAGCACATTACTTGGCCAATTTAGTTAAATCTGTGTGGAATATCTGTGGTGTTGAAATATATCCTAGTATCATAGTTTTTAAGGTTGAAGGGAGATTTTAAGTCCATCTAGTTCAATCCGTAGCCTAACATGTTGATGAAATGCTTCTATTAGCTTAGTTTTTGCCTTTTAATAATTACATTTCTATCTATTTGTTTTGTGGTTTTTGTGTGCAGAATACATTTTTGTTATTACATTCTATTTTGTTAACAACAGTTATTAACCCTGGCGAAGCCGGGTAGTACAGCTAGTGTATAATAAGAGAATATACTATATATTAAGAGACATTGGTATACACAATAAGGGAGGTTATTTTACAAACAACAATATTGCTCCTATCATCTCTTTTCAAGTCCTAATGTATAGATACAGAAAAATATTTACATATAGTAAATGACTAAAGATGTTCCTTCTGATTAGAGCACTTTTCTTTTGTTTCGTCTCCATCTGGTCAGACGTTCTTGTTGACATCTTCCAGCAACAACTCATCTTACCGCACTGATTACACCAGCCCTGAAAATAACAAGGTCACATATACTGTATATATATCTGCCTCCTGAATAAAAATAAGTCCCACATTGGTCCTTGAATACAAATATAGTGGAACCTTGGATTACGAGCATTATTGGTTCCGGGAGTGAGCTCTTAAACCAAGTTACTTTTATACCAAAGCGAATTTTCACATAGGAAATAAATGAAACACACACCATTCGTTCCACAGTCCAAAAATATTTGCTGTATTTATACAAATTTATTGCAGTAATATAAAATAATGTGCTGTATTCATATAACATTATTACAGTACACTAATACAAAATACTGTACAGTACGGTAAAAAACAAATTAAACTGCACTTTAGCTTACAATAGAATTGGTGTGTGAGAGGTAAAATATAAGCAATGTGCTGTACTGGTTAGCAGAAAGAAAGTACAATACTATATCTACAAATGCAAATTGATAGACATACTATATAGTATATACTGTACTGTACAGTATACAGTACATATGTACAGAAAGTTACCTCCAGAGCGTGTCAGAGTGTGGTGAAAGGACAGACATGTGCACGGTGAGTATTTGCTCTTCTTGCAAAGCATTGCTCTTAAACCAAGTTACAAATTTGTAAAAAGCTTTGCTTGTTTTGCAAAACGCTCTCAAACCAAGTTACTCTTAAACCAAGGTTTTACTGTATGTAACACACCATTAATATACAATTAGCCACACTCTATTCAAAATATAAATTGATATGGCAGCACTCTGTCCCCCCCATTAACTATAATTAGACACTTTTCCATATCGCAATAAATATAAATTTAATTAGCCACCGTGACTCTTCCCCCCAAATTTATTATCATTCACTTTCCTGTGTTCTCTTCCCAACCGCCAAGACCCTATAATGTTTGCCACCTAAATCATTATAAGATCTTGTATTGTCGTCACCAATTCATAATAAGACCCTGTATCACCCCCTCAGCCACCTCCAATCTAATATATAAAGCTGAATGTGTGTATGTGTGTGTATGTCCGGGATTGGCATCTGCACCGTCGCAGCTACAGACACAAAATTTTGCACACTCACACTTCTGGACCCCGAGAGCGTCATAGGCTATGTTTTGAGGGGAAATTTTGAACCTTGCTCTTCACAGTTATTCATTAAAAAACCTGCCTCCATTAAAGCGAATGGAGCTGGGAGCCACGATGCAGCCAGAACTTCAGAAGAATACGCAGCCACGCCCTTATATGGAATGTTGGCGTGTCACAATGCAACCAGGGAAAGAGACAGACACAGACAGGGAAAGAGACAGACAGGGAAAGAGGCAGACACAGACAGGGTAAGAAACAGACATAGACAGGGTAAGAGACAGACACAGACAAAGAAACTGACAGGGAAAGAGACAGACAGGGAAAGAGAGGGAAAGTGACAGACAGGGAAAGAGAGGGAAAGTGACAGACAGGGAAAGAGAGGGAAAGTGACAGACAGGGAAAGTGACACACAGGGAAAGTGACACACAAGGAAAGTGACAGAGATTGAGACAGACTGAGAAAGAGATTGAGACAGACGGAGAAAGAGACAGACAGGGAAAGAGACAGACAGGGAAAGAGAGAGAGAGATATATACAGAGGGGGAGACAGACAGAGAATGGGAGAGAAACAGAGAGACAGTTACTATCCCGGGCAGCGCCGGTTGCTATGTTGTGAGGCGAAATTTTAACCCCGCGCGTTCCAATTTACCAATCAATTTTGCCCCTATCGACATAATGGGGAAAAAGTGAAACGAACATGGTTGGGGGCAAATTGACAGCTGCCAGATGTGAACAAGGAGGACTTAAAGAATTAGAGCGATGGCGCCAAAGAGTATATACCGTACAGTTGCTAAGGTGAGGCCCCGACATGGGATACTCACCACACTCGGGGATATGAACACACACACA
Source organism: Anomaloglossus baeobatrachus (assembly GCF_048569485.1). Classification (NCBI taxonomy): domain Eukaryota; kingdom Metazoa; phylum Chordata; class Amphibia; order Anura; family Aromobatidae; genus Anomaloglossus; species Anomaloglossus baeobatrachus. The sequence goes on from NC_134354.1 coordinate 436,775,393, forward strand.
ATGTGCCACACACTACCACGTACTTGAACACATATACCACCCTCAGCACACATCTCACCACACATACACCAACCTCACCACATAATCGCCCTAAAACACACACAAGTCTGGTATTATCCTTCAAAAATAAAAATCTGATTTGTAGGCAGCCAAACTACAAGAACAACAAATGTACCACTTAGGAAATACGGCAGCTTTCAGTCACATGACCTGTCTATTTTGTGTATGTGTGAGCTAATATATACTGTCAAGGGGGAGGGCTTTCTGTTGCCTGGAGATTTATCAGGCTACCAATAGCAACCAATCACAGCTTAGCTTCTATTTTGCTACAGATAATTAATCTGAGCTCTGATTGGTTAATATAGGCAACAATTTAATAATTACATTTCTATCTATTTGTTTTGTGGTTTTTGTGTACAGAATACATGTTTGTTAATACATTCTATTTTGTTAACAGCGGTTATTAACCCGGGCGAAGCCGGGTAGTACAGCTAGTCTAATATATAAAGCTGTGTGTGTGTGTGTGTGTGTGTGTGTGTGTATATATATATATGTGTATATGTATGTGTGTGTGTATGTCCGGGATTGGCATCTGCACCGTCGCAGCTACAGCCACAACATTTTGCACACTCACACTTCTGGACCCCGAGAGCGTCATAGGCTATGTTTTGAGGGGAAATTTTAACCCAGCTCTTAACAGTTATTCACCAAAAAACCTGCCTCCATTAAAGCGAATGGAGCTGGGAGCCACAGTGCAGCCAGAACTTCAGAAGAATGCGCAGCCACGCCCTTATATGGGATGTTGGCGTGTCACAATGCAGCCAGAGAAAGAGACGGACACAAAGAGACAGACAAAGAAACAGACTGACAGGGAAAGAGACAGACAGGGAAAGAGAGGGAAAGACAGACAGGAAAAGAGACAGGGAAAGAGAGGGAAAGAGACAGACAGGGAAAGAGAGAGAAAGTGACAGACAGGGAAGGAGACAGACAGGGAAAGTGACAGACAGGGAAAGAGATTGAGACAGATGGAGAAAGAGACAGACAGATGGAGAAAGAGACAGACAGACAAAGAGAGAGACACAGAGAGATATATACAGAGGGGGAGACAGACAGAGAATAAGAGAGAATCAGAGAGACAGTTACTATCCCGGGCAGCGCTGGGTGCTATGTTGTGAGGTGAAATTTAACCCTGCGCGTTCCAATTTACCAATCAATTTTGCCCCTGTCTACATAATGGGGAAAAAGTGAAACGAAAAGTGTTGGGGGCAAATTGACAGCTGCCAGATGTGAAAAAGGAGGACTTAAAAAATGAGAGCGATGGCGCCAAAGAGTATATACCGTACAGTTGCAAAGGTGGGGCCCCGACATGGGATACTCACCACACTTGGAGATATGAACACACACACAAAATGCGCCACACACTACCACGTACTTGAACACATATACCACCCTCAGCACACATTTCACACATACACCAACCTTGCCACATAATCGCCCTAAAACACACACAAGTCTGGTATTATCCTTCAAAAATAAAAATCTGATTAATAAGCAGCCAAACTACAAGAACAACAAATGTACCATATAGGAAATTAGGCAGCTGTCAGTCACATGACTGTCTATTATGTGTATGTGTGAGCTAATATATACTGTCAGTGGGGAGGGCTTTCTGTTGCCTGGAGATTTATCAGGCTGCTAATAGCAACCAATCACAGCTTAGCTTCTATTTTGCTACAGTTAATTAATCTGAGCTCTGATTGGTTAATATAGGCAACAATTTAATAATTACATTTCTATCTATTTGTTTTGTGGTTTTTGTGTGCAGAATACATTTTTGTTAATACATTCTATTTTGTTAACAGCAGTTATTAACCCGGGCGAAACCGGGTAGTACAGCTAGTCTATTATATAAAGCTAAATTTGTGTTTGTGTATGCATGCATGTCCGAGATTGGCATCTGCACCGTCGCAGCTACAGCCACAAAATTTTGCATACTCACACTTCTGGATCCCGAGAGCGTCATAGGCTATGTTTTGAGGGAGAAATTTTAACCCCGCGCTTTACAGTTATTCACCAAAAAACCTGCCTCCATTAAAGCGAATGGAGCTGGGAGCCACAGTGCAGCCAGAACTTCAGAAGAATGCACAGCCACGCCCTTATATGGAATGTTGGCATGTCACAATGCAGCCAGGGAAAGAGACAGACACAGACAGGTTAAGAAACAGACATAGACAGGGTAAGAGACAGACAAAGAGACAGACTGACAGGGAAAGAGACAGACAGGGAAAGAGAGGGAAAGAGAGAGACAGGTTAATAGACAGACACAGACAGGTAAAGAGACAGACAAAGGGAAACAAACAGGCAGGGAAAGAGACAGACAAAGAGACAGACACAGGGAAAGAGGGAAAGAGACAGACAGGGAAAGAGACAGAGATAGACAGGGAAAGAGATTGAGACAGACAGTGAAAGAGACAGACAAAGAGAGAGAGACAGAGATATATACAGAGGGGGAGACAGACATAATTACATTTATATCTATTTGTTTTGTGGTTTTCGTGTGCAGAATACATTTTTGTTAATACATTCTATTTTGTTAACAGCAGTTATTAACCCGAGCGAAGCCGGGTAGTACAGCTAGTCTAATATATAAAGCTGAATGTGTGTATATGTATGTATGTATGTATGTATGTGTATGTCCGGGATTGGCATCTGCACCGTCGCAGCTACAGCCACAAAATTTTGCATACTCACACGTCTGGACCCCGAGAGCGTCATAGGCTATGTTGGGAGGTGAAATTTTAACCCTGCACGTTCCAATTTATTAATCAATTTTGCCCTTATCTACATAATGGGGAAAAAGTGAAACGAAAAGTGTATCCGTACCGTCGCATTTACAATCACGAAATTTTGCACAGACTCCTCTTGTGACCCAGGGAATGTCGTAGACTATGTTTTGACAGGAAAATTTAACCCGGCGCTTTACAGTTACTCTCCAAAAAACATTGCTCCATTAAAGTAAATGGAGCCTGGAACTACAGGTTATTAGTAGTAGCTGTGATTGGTTGCTATAGGAATAAAAGACATTCATAGTATAAGAATCTTATATGTGAGGTAATAAGATGTCGGTGTGGACACGGATAGAGAGAGACAGAGAGACAGACAGGGAAAGAGACAGAGAGATAGAGACAGACAGGAAAAGAGACAGACAGAGACAGACCTGGAAAGAGACAGACCTGGAAAGAGACAGACCTGGAAAGAGACAGACCTGGAAAGAGACAGACCTGGAAAGAGACAGACCTGGAAAGAGACAGACCTGGAAAGAGACAGACCTGGAAAGAGACAGACCTGGAAAGAGACTGACCTGGAAAGAGACTGACCTGGAAAGAGACAGACGGGGAAAGAGACTGACTTGGAAAGAGACAGATGGAGCACATTACGTGGCCAATTTAGTTAAATCTGTGTGGAATATCTGTGGTGTTGAAATATGTGTTGTGAAATGCTTATATTAGCTTAGTTTTTGCCTTTTAATAATTACATTTCTATCTATTTGTTTTGTGGTTTTTGTGTGCAGAATAAATTTTTGTTAATACATTCTATTTTGTTAACAACAGTTATTAACCCGGGCGAAGCCGGGTAGTACAGCTAGTATATAATAAAGGACAGCGATACTCCTAAAATGGAGGACACAATGTAATAAGAGATGGTACTGTACAAAATAAGGGAGGATTCTTTGTAATAAGTGGTGGGGCTACACATCAAAAAGGAGAGAGAGAAAACTATGAAATAAGGCATGGGGCTTTTAATAATAAGGGAGGAGGCTGTGTAATAAGGGATGGTGCTATCTAATATATAAAGCTGAATGTGTTTATGTATGTGTGTGTGTATGTCCGGGATTGGCATCTGCACCGTCGCAGCTACAGCCACAAAATTTTGCACACTCACACGTCTAGATCCCGAGAGCATCATAGGCTATGTTGTGAGGCGAAATTTTAACCCTGCGCATTCCAATTTACCAATCAATTTTGCCCTTATCTACATAATGGGTAAGCAGTGAAACGAAAAGTGTATCCGCACAGTCGCATTTACAATCACAAAATTTTGCACAGACACCTCATGTGACCCAGGGAACGTCATAGACTATGTTTTGACAGGAAAATTTAACCCCGCGCTTTACAGTTACTCTCCAAAAAACATGCCTTCATTAAAGTAAATGGAGCCTGGAACTACAGGTTATTAGTAGGAGCTGTGATTGGTTGCTATAGGAACAAAAGACATTCATAGTATAAGAAGCTTATATGTGAGGTAATAAGATGTCGGTGGGAAGACTGATAGAGAGAGACAGACTGGGAAAGAGACAGACGGGGAAAGAGACTGACAGGGAAAGAGACTGACCGGGAAAGAGACTGACCGGGAAAGAGACTGACCGGGAAAGAGACTGACCGGGAAAGAGACTGACCGGGAAAGAGACAGACAGACATGCAGACAGGGAAAGAGACAAACAGGAAAAGACACAGACAAAGAGACGGGGAGACAGACGGGGAAAGAGACAGACAGACATGCAGACAGGGACAGAGACAGGCAAACAGGGAAGGAGGAGACAGCCAGAGAGACAGACAAAGATAGATGGGGAAAGACACAGACCTTGATAGAGACAGACTGGGAAAGAGACAGAGAAATAGAGACAGACAAGGAAAGAGACAGACAGAAACAGGCAGACAGGGAAAGAGACAGACCGGAAAAGACACAGACAAAGAGACGGGGAGACAGACGGGGAAAGAGACAGACTTAGAAAGAGACAGATGGGAAAAGAAACAGAGAGATAAAGACAGACAAAAAAAAGAGACAGACAGAGACAGGCAGACCTGGAAAGAGACAGACCTGGAAAGAGACAGACTTGGAAAGAGACAGACTGAGCACATTACTTGGCCAATTTATTTAAATCTGTGTGGAATATCTGTGGTGTTGAAATATATGTTGTGAAATGCTTCTATTAGCTTAGTTTTTGCCTTTTAATAATTACATATCTATTTGTTTTGTGGTTTTTGTGTGCAGAATAGATTTTTATAAAATACAATCTATTTTGTTAACAACAGTTATTAACCCGGGCAAAGCCAGGTAGTACAGCTAGTTCATTATAAAATCCCTGATTGCCCTCTCACTCCCCTCCCAATTTATAACACCCTGTATTGTCCTCTCCCACCCCAGCTATTTATTGCAGACACAGTGGAACTGCATGAAAGGCTCCATGTCTGGAGCTGCTGAGGCCCATATGATAGGCCCAATTGCCATAGTTATAAATTGTTACTGCTCGGCCCCCCCACCACTGCCTCCCCACAACCTGAGGGCCCCTGTGCAGCTGACTCAGCTGCATTGGCAGTATGTCCGCCCCTGAACCAATTATGAACTCCACAATTACTTTCTGTCATTCAGTGTAAACATTACAAACCAAATCATGGTATATAAGAAGGAGACATGGATTCTGCGGCCAGCATTACTACTTTGCTCTTGTCGCCGTGGTTATGGTAGCGAATATATTCAGCATATTACACTCGGCTTCAGGCCTTTTTTGACTTATTTTATTGTTCCTATGTGTAATTGGTTGTAAACAGATCATAAATTATTTATTAGGTCATTTTAATAAAATGTTTAATGGAGTCATTAATATGTGATACATTTATACATCGTTTCTTGAGGATTTAATGTTAGAATTCTCTGAATGTGGCAGGAAAGGTGAGGGTCCTCTGTACTGGAACATATGCTGTGTATGTGTATATATATATATAATATATATATGTTACGAGGGGGACCCGGGGAAGCGTGCCAAGATGGGGAATGGACAGCTTCCGCCGGTCAAGGTCCACTGTGCGGTGTAAGGGACCGCTGCTATGGTGGGTGAAGAGTGAGCGGGTTGCTGCTAGCGATCGTCTGGAATGTCACAGACGATCTATGTACACCGGTCTGCCCTAACCCGTGTGGGTTGTATGGCAGGGATCACACGGCTCGGTGTACCTGTTGCACGGGGAAGCACAGAGGTGCCCACGCACGTGTGCCAGTGGAAGTCACGAGAATATGGCACGAGGGTAGCACAGAGGTGCCCACGCACGTGTGCTTTCAATAACCAGGTGAGTCCAGTGGAGACTCGAGGAGCTCACCTGGGACAGGAACACGGCCTGTAGAAGGAGCTACTGCCGGAGCAGCAAGGCAGGGACACGGCCTGCAAACCAGGTGCTGCCTAAGCAGCAAGGGCCAAGCCCACAGAAGAAGATAATGCCTGAGCAGTGGCGTGGCAGCACGCTGCCAGACATCCAAACATAGAAGGACGGTCGCGCGCCGCCATGATGGCAGGAGGAGCTTTTAAGGAGGTGTAGCTCCAGCCAAGGGCGGGCGCGAGGCGGAGATGACGGACTTGACCCAATCAGGATCCACGACATCCCAGCCTGGCCAGTCAGGATTCACCACGTCACCAGCCTTGTCATCAAGCCGTGTGACGTCAGTGGGCGAATCAGGATCCACCAAGCATAGCACATGCTCACCCTCCTGCCTCTGGGAAATAGAGGCGGGATCCTCGGTCTCACAATGTGTAGAGATAACGGGAGTCTCACTGCTTCCCTGAGCAGCAAATCTCTGCACATTGCGCAACCTCACAGACCTTCGAGGCTGCTGAGCAGGAGGAGCTGTGGCAGGCAAGGAATGGGAGACCGCCTCATTTCTTGCAACAGGAGTACCACTAGGTGTCACCCTTGTGCTGCCTCTCTGAGGAGGTTTCTCCTGCACTCTGCGCAGTCTGGCAGACCTTCGGCGCTGCGGAGCAGGAGCGCTCGTGGCAGGCAAGGAGACTGTCTCATTCCTTGCCACAGGAGAGCCACGAGGTGTAACATTACCCCCCCCGTCTAGGCCCCCCCCCTGCCCGTGCTCGAAGGCCGCTATCAAACCCGGGGCGTGGATATGATCCTCCAATTCCCAGGATCTATGCTCCGGACCACGGCCGACCCACTCCACGAGGTAGTACCTCCTGCCCCGTATAACTTTTGTCTCCACAAGCTTCGCCACCTCAGAGTCGTCGGGCGGGGAGTCAGTTTGAGGCGTCAGGGACCCCGAGAACTTATTAAGTCGTACGGGTTTCAGGAGGGACACGTGAAAGGTGTTGGCTATAGCCCAGCGTGGAGGGAGCTGGAGTCGGTATGCCACCGGGTTCACCTGCTCTAGCACTTTAAACGGACCCAGGTACCTAGGGGCGAACTTAGCTGCCTGTACCCGTAGGTTAACATTCTTAGAGGACAGCCACACTAGGTCACCAGGGGCGAAGGATGGTGCAGGGCGGCGGCGCTCATCAGCCGTTGTCACCATCCGGTCTTTAGCCCTCTTAAGGGCCTCTTGGGTGTTATCCCAGATCTCCCGGGCCTCGGTCGCCCAATCCTCCACTCTAGGATCGGGTGACGTAATGGGCATCGGAACCGGGATTCTGGGATGTTGTCCGTTATTGAGCAGGAACGGAGTCTGACCAGAGGATTCATGGACCGAATTATTAATGGCAAATTCGGCCCAAGGAAGGAGGTTAGCCCAGTTGTCGTGGTGCGCGGAGATAAAATGGCGGAGGTAAGTTACCAAGGTCTGATTGGTCCTCTCTACCAGTCCATTGGTTTCGGGATGGTATGCGGAGGAGATGTTCAGCTCTATCTGCAGGAGCTTACAGAGCTCTCTCCAGAAGCGAGACGCGAACTGGGGACCCCGGTCGCTCACCACCTTGTCAGGCATGCCATGCAGCCTAAATACATGCCTAATGAATAAGGTGGCGAGAGCACGTGACGTCGGGAGTCGTGGGAGAGGCACCAAGTGGACCATTTTAGAGAAGTGATCCGTGATGACCCATACGACCTTGTGACCTGCTGACTTGGGCAGATCTCCCAGGAAGTCCATTCCCACCACTTCCCAGGGACGATCCGGCACTGGCAGTGGGTGAAGAAGACCTGCCGGTCTCTGCCGGGACGGCTTATTCCGTGCACACGACATACAGGCTCCCACATACTCCTGTATGTCCTGGGGTAGTCTCGGCCACCAATAGTGCCTAGTCACAAGGTCTCTGGTCCTTTTGACCCCAAAGTGACCCCCGACCTTGGAGGCATGGGCCCACGATAGCACCTCATTCCGTAGTTCAGGGGGAACGAGGGTCTTGCCAGGTGGCACCTGGTCCAAAGAAGTGGGAGTGACCATCCTCAAGCTGTCCGGGGGTAGTATAAGACGAGGCTCCTCCTCGTCCTCCTCCAACACAACCATACAACGTGACAAGGCATCGGCCCGTACGTTCTTCTCACCGGCCAGGTGGCGGATAATAAAGCGGAACCGGGAGAAGAACAAGGACCAACGGGCCTGCCTTGGGTTCAGGCGTTGTGCTGTCTGGAGGTATGTGAGATTTTTATGGTCGGAAAATACTTCAAATGGATGCTTCGCACCCTCCAGGAGATGCCGCCATTCCTGGAATGCTAGTTTCATCGCCAGTAACTCCCTATCCCCTATGGAGTAGTTCCTCTCGGCCGGAGAAAAGGTCTTGGAGAAAAAGAAACAAGGATGCTTCCTTCCTCGTTCGTCTTTCTGGTACAGGACTGCACCAGCACCGACCGAAGAGGCGTCTACCTCTAGTAGAAAGGGTTTGGAGATGTCTGGACGATGAAGGATGGGAGCTCTGGAGAAGTAAGTTTTGAGAGTGTGAAATGCCTCTACCGTTTCCCGTGTCCATGCTTTGGGATTAGCGCCCTTGCGGGTAAGGGCAATGATGGGTGCTGCCACCGTCGAGAAGTTGGGAATGAACTGGCGATAATAATTGATAAACCCCAAGAATCGCTGGATCGCTTTCAGCGAGTGGGGCTCAGGCCATTTCATCACTGTCTCCAACTTCCCCGGATCCATTGCTAACCCCTGACTGGACACGATATACCCCAGGAACGGCAAGGATTCACGTTCAAAAACGCACTTTTCTAGCTTAGCATATAACGAATGAGTGCGGAGCCTCTTAAGTACTCGGATGACATCCCTCCGATGGGTGGCAAGATCGGGGGAGAAGATAAAGATATCATCCAGGTATGCAACCACGGAAAGATACAAATCCCGGAAAACATCATTCACAAAGTCTTGAAATACGGCGGGGGCATTGCAGAGTCCGAAGGGCATTACGAGATACTCGTAGTGACCGTCCCTGGTGTTGAAGGCGGTCTTCCACTCATCGCCCTCTCGGACTCGCACTAGATTATACGCCCCGCGTAGATCCAGCTTCGTGAAGATCTTTGCCCCGCGGAATCGATCAAATAACTCCGTAATGAGGGGAAAAGGGTATTTGTTTTTGATCGTGATTGCATTTAATCCCCTGTAATCGATACAGGGGCGTAGATCCCCTTCCTTCTTTTGCACGAAGAAGAACCCCGCACCGGCCGGTGAAATAGACTTGCGAATGAACCCTTTTGCCAGGCTGTCCTGAATATATTTGGACATAGCCTCCGTCTCTGGAGCAGAGAGGGGATACACTCTGCCCCTAGGGGGCTCGGAGCCTGGCTTCAGGTCTATTCGGCAATCGTATGGCCGGTGGGGAGGAAGGGTATCTGCGGCCTTCTTGGAGAAGACGTCCCTGTAGGCCTCATAAGGTGTCGGTAAACCTGGCTCCCCTGTATTCCCTGAGGACCCAACCGACCTAATGGTAGCGGGTGGTTCGGTAGTCACGAGGTGCTCCCTACAGGATCCTGCCCATGATGAGATCTCCCCTGTTGCCCAGTTGAGTATAGGAGCATGCTGTCTCAACCAGGGGAGGCCCAGTAGGATCTCATCCGTCCCCCCTGGAAGCACCAGGAAGGACACCTGCTCATGGTGTCCCGGTGGTACTTCCATCCTGAGAGGGATGGTGATCTGGGTGATGGGATCGACTAGTAGGGACCCGTTGACTACCCGAACCCTGAGTGGCTTGGGTAAGAGAACCAGGGGAACTGAGTATCGGGTTGCCAGGGAGGTCGAAATGAAATTGCCATCAGCGCCCGAGTCCAGGCAGGCCAGAGCAGAGAAGAGAGTAGTGCCAAACTGCAACTGGGTGCTGATAGTCAACCTAGAGGGAGAAGCAGCGTCTAGTAACCCCCCTCTGATGGAAACTAGACGCTGTCTTTTCCCGACGGTTTGGGACATCGGGTAGCTATGTGTCCCCTCTGCCCACAGGAAAAGCAGATGACACCAGACCGAGAACCTGGGGTAGAGGAGACCGCTTTGGACACCTCCATTGACTCCACGGAGTCGCCTACAGAGCTGGCTGGGAGACCTGTCTGGTGGAATACGGTAGCCAGACGCTTTTTAGGCCGTGAGGACGTGGGTGCTGAAGAGACCTCGAGCCTCCGCTCCGCCTGGCGGATGTCTATGCGAGAGGCAACCACAATCAAGGACTCTAAAGTAGCAGGCACCTCACGCGTGGCCAGTGCGTCTTTGACGAACCCTGCCAGGCCCTCCCAGAACACAGGGACAAGGACCTTATCGGGCCAGTCCAGCTCTGCGGCAAGTGTCCTAAAGTGTACGGCAAAGTCCCCGACTGAAGCAGACCCTTGCCGAAGTCGTAGGAGGCGCAGCGCGGAGTCGTGGGTGACTTGAGGCCCGAGGAACACCATTCTCATGGCCCCAAGATAAGATGCTAAGTTATTCACCACCCGATCTCCGCGCTCCCACAACGGCGTGGACCACTTCAGCGCTCTCCCTGTGAGCAGGGACTGGACGAAGGCTACCTTCGCCTTCTCGGTAGCGTAAAGAGTCGCGGACAGCTCTAAGTAGGTGGTAACTTGGTTTATAAACCCACGGCACTCGGAGCTGTCCCCGCTAAAGCGCTCTGGAAGCGCAAGGCGAGGAGACCTTCCGCCCAATAGCACAGCCTGGGTAGCCGCCTGGGTGGCGACTGTCGTCAGAGCAGTCTTGTCGGAGGAAGACTGCTCCACTGCTGCCAAACGTGATTCCAACTGCTGCACATAACGCAGCAACTGCTGCTGCTCTTCAGCCATAGCCAGACCTTTGGCGCGACCGTAATGTTACGAGGGGGACCCGGGGAAGCGTGCCAAGATGGGGAATGGACAGCTTCCGCCGGTCAAGGTCCACTGTGCGGTGTAAGGGACCGCTGCTATGGTGGGTGAAGAGTGAGCGGGTTGCTGCTAGCGATCGTCTGGAATGTCACAGACGATCTATGTACACCGGTCTGCCCTAACCCGTGTGGGCTGTATGGCAGGGATCACACGGCTCGGTGTACCTGTTGCACGGGGAAGCACAGAGGTGCCCACGCACGTGTGCCAGTGGAAGTCACGAGAATATGGCACGAGGGTAGCACAGAGGTGCCCACGCACGTGTGCTTTCAATAACCAGGTGAGTCCAGTGGAGACTCGAGGAGCTCACCTGGGACAGGAACACGGCCTGTAGAAGGAGCTACTGCCGGAGCAGCAAGGCAGGGACACGGCCTGCAAACCAGGTGCTGCCTAAGCAGCAAGGGCCAAGCCCACAGAAGAAGATAATGCCTGAGCAGTGGCGTGGCAGCACGCTGCCAGACATCCAAACATAGAAGGACGGTCACGCGCCGCCATGATGGCAGGAGGAGCTTTTAAGGAGGTGTAGCTCCAGCCAAGGGCGGGCGCGAGGCGGAGATGACGGACTTGACCCAATCAGGATACACGACATCCCAGCCTGGCCAGTCAGGATTCACCACGTCACCAGCCTTGTCATCAAGCCGTGTGACGTCAGTGGGCGAATCAGGATCCACCAAGCATAGCACATGCTCACCCTCCTGCCTCTGGGAAATAGAGGCGGGATCCTCGGTCTCACAATGTGTAGAGATAACGGGAGTCTCACTGCTTCCCTGAGCAGCAAATCTCTGCACATTGCGCAACCTCACAGACCTTCGAGGCTGCTGAGCAGGAGGAGCTGTGGCAGGCAAGGAATGGGAGACCGCCTCATTTCTTGCAACAGGAGTACCACTAGGTGTCACCCTTGTGCTGCCTCTCTGAGGAGGTTTCTCCTGCAGTCTGGAAGACCTTCGGCGCTGCGGAGCAGGAGCGCTCGTGGCAGGCAAGGAGACTGTCTCATTCCTTGCCACAGGAGAGCCACGAGGTGTAACATATATATATATACACACACACACACACACACACACACACATGGATTGATTTTGTGTTGCCATATTAAGGTTTTATTACATGCTTACTAAGTTACGGGAATATGGAGTAATTATTTTTAGACAAATGTGATGGACTTGATTAAATCAACATAAAATAAAAATTATTGGTGATAATTGTCACAACAGTGTAATAAAAATGACAGACAGTGGCATCCAAACAGGCTTCAAGCAGCCAACACAGATCAAATAATTATACCATGGCATGATTACATTAGCAATGTGAACGTGACAGCGCTCAATGAAGTGTACGCAGACTGGGAATTACAAATTCTAACATCATTAAAGAACCTTAAAAAAGGCTCAATTCTTTTTATATCCTAAATTTTAATGTGAATATTGGAGAAAACGGTAATTCAAGCAAGTACGAAAGATTTTAAAAAATGAAAAACATTAATTCTTCATTACTTCCAAATCTATCTGAGCTGTTGAAGAATACACAGGTTTCAAAATAGTCTAATTGATCCATGATTACCATTGTGTATATTATTTTAACCCCTTCTTGTTTACCTTTTCGTACGTTTGTTTTTTACTTTGTCCAAGAGCAAAAACATTTATTTTTTTAAGTCAACATTTCAGTACATGTACCGTATTTTCCGGATTATAAGATGTACTTTTTTCACCCCAAAACTGGGGTAAAATTGGGGTGCGTCTTTTAATCCGGATGTGGCTTATCGAAGCGGCGGCAGTGGTGGAGTGAGGTCACAGGAGACAGAATCAGCAATACTGAGGGCTCGGAGGAGGGGTGTCACTGCGGTGGAGCGGCTCAGGAGGGTAACAGGTCAGAGGGTCGACGATGCTGTGAACGCCATTGATCTGACAGCGGGCTGCGTGCTCCATTGAATCGCTTGCGGTTGGCGCGATGGACTTCAAGAAAATGGCCACGGAGGCGGTGCGTGTGCAGATTGACGCAACGGTCTTCAAGAAAATGGTCGCGGAGTACTAAACACGGACGTGCTGCCTCCGCCGCCATTTTCTTGAACTCAATCTAGTCATCCACATGCGATTCAATGGAGCCCGCAGTCCGCTGTCAGATCAAGGCGCCTACCACTGCAACGCAATCAAGCCCGCAGTATCGCTGACACTCCATCCACTGACCTTCCTGAGCTGTGACACCCCCCTTCTCCAAGCCCGCAACATTGCCGACCCTGCCTCTTGTGACACCCCTGAGCCGCTCCACTACTGACACTCCCCCCTATTAGAAGACGCACTCGGATTGTAAAACAGACCCTCATTTTAACATTAAAATTATTTTTTCCTATTTTTCACCTCTAAATTTGGGGTGCATCTTATAATCTGGTGTGTCTTATAAAACAAATTGTAGTTTTGAATGACACCATCCACTCTACCGTATCTTGTACTGATAAATAGGGGGGGAAAAAAATCTTCTTGGGGTTAGATGGTTGCAATCCGTACACACTCCTCAACATTGAAATTGCAACACCAAGAAGGACAAGCCGTAAGATTATGCAAATCGAGTAAATAGCAGATGTCTCTAAGACCTGCAAATGATCAAATTATCAAGCACCTAGCGCCAATCTGTGGCATATGGGAGGTCATTAGTGCTTGTCACATGAAAGCACCGCACTGTAAAGTAGGGCAGGTAAGAGAAGCAGCCCTGCTCCCACCAGTGATGTGCCCTGCTCAGTTCGTCCAAATCCAGTCTGCAGCTACAAGGATCAAAGCAAAATATCAATAAAGGTCTATGCGCACCAGTGAAATCAGCTTACAGGAGCAGGGCAGGTAGAAGCAGTAAAAAAGGAAAGTGTTAGGACAAATGAAAGGGGGTCACATTAGTAGTGAAAAACCTCTTTAAGTCAATAAATCAATGTCTGATCACAGACCACGGTTTAAGAATGTAAGAGGTGCATGGCGTGGAGCACAAAAAGAGCAGCATTGGGTAGTATATTTTTAATCAATACCTGATAAAGATGTTGAAATTTTTTCCACAGAGACCAGTTCCTTTCGTATTTTGGAAAAATGTTTTAAAAGCGTAATTATTTTTGTACACATTGTGCCGCCCCTGCAGCAGACCGAACCGCTCGGATCCGGGGGTGATGATTACTGGTGGCTCGAGGGTCTCCGGACCCGGGGGCTAGGGGCCACACTCAAATGGAAAAGGGAGGTATTTACAGGGGATTGATATAGTTTGTGACGCCACCCGTGGTGTGTGGTAATTGGGAGTACTGCCGCTGCCGTTGGGAGTACCCGGGGTGATGGAGTGGGACAGCAAGATGACGTTACCCTCCATGGGTAGGGGGAGGCCCTGGGACTCTGGATGGCGATGTGGGGTGCAAGGGGAGTGCAGGCTCGCTGGTTGCAGGGGTCAGTCGGGTACTCACTTAGCAATAAAGCAGATGCTGACAACAAGGTAAACAAAGTCTCTGACTGCCGCTGTCTCCTGAGAGGAGCTCATCCGGGTCCCGTCCTCTGCATCACTGCCTGGTGGTCTGTGGCCTGCCTCCTGGCACAAAATTTAGATTGTCCGTTGTGACCCGGTAGCTTGGAGCTTTCCGGGCCCCGCTCCCCACTGTGGCTAAGTGAAGGAGCCTGCTCTCAGGAGCTCACGCTTGGGATTTCAGTGGGCCGCTTGCTAGGAAAGCCCTATCCCCCTCGTTGTGCTAGTGCCCCTGATCTCTGAGCTTCGTGGGAATAGTCCATAAAGGCCCTGTCCGCCGCAGGTTAATTGCCGGGTCGCCTGAAGCTTCTCCCCAACCTAGGGTCTGTGTACCCCGGCGTGCCTTCAGTCCCGGACCGGTGATAGGACCAGGCTGCTGACCGTCCTCCTTGACGGGTTCCAGGCACCTAGTCTCAATCCCCTGCGACCGGGGGTTCGACTCCTCTAGATCCAGACCACCATCTGCGACCTAGTCTGCTTCTCTCATGGGAGCTACAACTCCCATCTTCCTCAGAGCTCCTCACAGCTTGAGGGTTACTGCTCGACTACTCTGACACCTCCCACCTCCCTGCCTGACCCCTAGGTGGGCGGCCCTATTCCTGCTTAAGCAGCCCACTGGTGTGTCTGACAGGTGTGGTGCAAGGTGTATCTAGGATTTGTGAATGCTGATGGAGGCAGTACTGCAGGATAGAGACCCAGAACCATGGGGGTTTGAGCCCTGCATGGGGAGGGCAGATTGTGCAGAACCCTGGGACGACCCAAATAGCCCAGGGCGTCACACACATTATGAATTGCCATTCGCTCTGTAATATTGTTGATGTTAGAAGTGTCTTTTCTTTTCCAATAAGTAGCAGTGAGATGGTTAGTTGTAATCAGAATGTGTGAAATTATATGTTGGTGAAATTTTTATGTGGGTGGCAAGGGGCAATATCACCAATTGAGGTGTAATTTTTGTTCTATTACCAGTGAGATTACGGTGCACTACTAAAAACTGACTTGATAACTCAGTAAATTATTGGTTATAACCATAATTGTTGCTGTATAGAGATGAGCGGACCTGTGGAAGTTTTGTTCAGTGGGTTCAACTGGACTTTAGATAAAATTTGGTTTGGGATCCAGACTTTAACGGAACCCAATGGAAGTCAATTTAAGGGTATGTATCCACGTGTGTGCGCTCTGCTCCGGAGCGTTTTGTCACTGCATGTGCACTTCAGAACGCAGCTGAAAAGCTGCGTTCTGAAAGTTTGCTGACTGCAGAATTTGTGCGCTCTGGATGCTGCCTCTCCCTATAGACAGGTGGAGAAAGCATCCAGAACGCTCAAAAGAAGTGACATGTTGCTTTTTAGAACGCAGCGTTTTGGCAGCATGCAAATCGCTGCGTTCTAAAACACAACATGCGCATGGATTATGCAAAATCTTCATAGATTGTGCTGGGGACGCAGGACGCATGCAGTGTTACGCTGCGGTGCAATACGCAGCGTAACAGCATGCAAATACGCAACGTGGGCACATAGCCTTATACTTAATGCCCAGGCCATTTTTTGCAATTCTGACCAGTGTCACTTTCACAGGTTATAACTCTGGAACGCTTCAACGGATCCTGTTGATTCTGACATTGTTTTTTCATTACATATTGTAGTTCAGAATAGATATACAGTCATATGAAAAAGTTTGGTCACCCCTATTAATGTTAACCTTTTTTCTTTATAACAATTTGGGTTTTTGCAACAGCTATTTCAGTTTCATATATCTAATAACTGATGCTTCACAAAAATGTTGCTGTACAACCAAATTACTCACTTTTAGGCTATGTGCCCATAATCCAGCGACACTGCGTCTTGTACACAGTGTTAGCCCTCCTGTGGAGATGCAAGTGTTGTCCACTAGAGAAAGCAGGTGCCCATGCCCAGGATCCGGGTTCAGACCGCTGCGGACTTTAGCTCTATTCTCCCAGCAGAGAACAGTGTCATCTCCCCAGCATAAATTGACATGCTGTGGCTCAGGAAGCCGCGCCGCAGGTCAGTTTATGCTGCAGAGAAAAAAAGCACAGTGGGCAAGAGATTTCTAAAAATCCTTCCACTGCTCTTGTACTGCACAATGCAGCGAAAACACTCTGTGTCCAAAACGCTGCAAACCCTAATCGTGGGCACGCAGACTAAAAAGCTAGGATGGATGGATAATGTCAAACACCAAAACTGTATAATGTCCCACCCCCTTACATGTCCTGAGCTGGCACCCTTTAATGACTTTCATGTGGCACTAAAGGGTGCTCAGCCTCGTATTTAACCAAAAATAAAAAAAATAATTAAAAAAACTACGTGGGGTCTTCCCCATTTTTAATAGCCAGCTAGGATAAAGCAGATGGCTGCAGCCTGCAGACCACAGCTGGCAGCTTCACCTTGGCTGCTAATCTAAAATGGAGGGCATCCCAGGCTGTTTTTTTTTTTTAATTATTTATAAATTTAAAAAAAAATGTGGAGTACCCCCAAATTGGATTACTAGCCAAGATGAAGCCGACAGCTGAGGTCTACTATTCTCAGGGTGGTAAGAACCATGGTTATTTGGCCATTCCCAGCCTAATAATAGCAGGTCGCAGCTGCCCCAGAAGTGTCGCATCTATTAGATGCGCCAATCCGGGCGCTTTTCCCCGGCTCATCCCATTGCCCTGGTGCTGTGGCAAACAGGGTAATATAAAAGGTTGATACCAGCTGTAATGTCACCTGGCATCAAGCCCTGGGGTTTGTGATGTCACGGCATCTAACAGATACCTGCCATCACTGTCAGTAATAAAAAAAAATAAAAAAAAGATGGCAAATGTTATTTGAAAAAACACTCCCCAATACATTCCCTCTTTCACCAATTATTGAAAAGGAAAAAAAAACAAAACGGTCTGCTATAATCCATTTTGGAGGTCCCACGACAACTCTGGACCAGAAAATATCTGGACCAGACCCCAGAATATGGGGGGCATGCTCAGAGAACCATCATTTTCTGTAAGAGCAGGCACTCCACTTGAGAATACTGCACTCACACTTCCTCGGTTCAAATGAGAGCAGAGTGACCTGCACTAATGTCATTACAGACTATGGGGTTCACGCTCAGGGAATGTGTCCCCCATTTTCTGGAAGTGCATGCAGACCCTCCATGTGAGGAGGGTGGGAGTAGTGATACTGCACCCACTCTCCCTGGGTTCACAACACGGCAGTGTGAGCTCAGCTGCAGCATCCCTGAACACAGCTCAGCGTCACTGAACGCAGAAAGCCGGCTGACAGATGCTCTCTGCGCATGCAGCCACCATTTTTTGAGAACGAGGAGGGATCTTGGATCATCGCTGCAGTAGGTAACGGGGACACTGGGGAACACCAGGTGTTTATAGGGGCTGACCTGGCTGGACCTGGGGAGGAGTTTTTTGTTGCATGTGACATGTCACATGCAACATAAATTAGAGGATGAATGCGGCCGGCGCGCCGCTAGTGTGGCCGCCATCTTGGAAGATCAAGAGGGGGTAGGGGGTTAATGGTCTCTTTGGTGACACCGAGGGACCGGAGGGGGCCGGGGGAAGAGATTTATCTCCCCGTTTGATCACACCAGGTGGGAGATAAAACAATTATTACCCGCGCCGCCATTTACTGTGATTTGATAATCTGTATATGGTGTATGCCGATGATCACGTGACTGGGGACTGGAAAAACCGGCTGGAATCCTGATCTCCAAGGTCTCAGCTACGCTTGCTAGCTGAAACCCCGGAGATTTTTCAATGCTGGGGGGCGCTATTCACGGTTTTCTTGCTGCTGTTTGTAAATGTCAAATCAGAATAAGTACCCTTTACTGCCGCCGTTTATTTCCGTAAGGCTGTCGTAATGGGGTTAAAGGTTGTCTGTTGCAGTCAAGAACTGCATTTCAGCTTTTATTAAAAAGTAGTTAACACAATCCTCCAAGCTAGGTCATACCATCCCATATGAAAATGATCTCAAATATTCCTCAAAGTCCACCCATGCTTTGGTTCAGAAGAATATAAGGCTAAGTATGAGAGAAGTACCAAACGAGCGGCGAAAGGTAAGAGGAGGGGACCCCTGCATCTAGGGAAGGAGGAGATGGTGACTCCTGATCAAACCTACAGCTGGTCCCTGGGGTCCCTCACCTAGATAGGTTCCGTACCTATGCGCCGAGCTGGATACCTGACCCTAGGTATCCTTAGTGCTGGACCCTAAATAGGGAATGGGTGTGATGAGCTCTTCATCAACCCCACTAAAATGGGTGTGATGAGCTCTTCATCAACCCCACTAAAAACTAAAGGAAGACATAAGAGTGACACATGGGAGAAAAAGCATGAACTACTTATCTACAGATGACACAGGCAGGAGTTTAGCAAGCTTCAGCAACGATACTACAGATGAGAGCAAACCACCTGCTTGCAATCACAGCTAAAATGAACTGAATAATATCACCAGCACCAGTCCCGGGCAGAAGGGAGTATTTAAGCACCAAGAGAATAATGATGATCAGCGCGGCTGGGTGGAAGGCGAGCTCCTGCTGAGTCCAAAAGGGGGAGAGATGAAAATCCAGCAGGAAAGATACAGTTAGGTCCAGAAATATTTGGACAGTGACACAATTTTCGCGAGTTGGGCTCTGCATGCCACCACATTGGATTTGAAATGAAACCTCTACAACAGAATTCAAGTGCAGATTGTAACGTTTAATTTGAAGGTTTGAACAAAAATATCTGATAGAAATTGTAGGAATTGTACACATTTCTTTACAAACACTCCACATTTTAGGAGGTCAAAAGTAATTGGACAAATAAACCAAACCCAAACAAAATATTTTTATTTTCAATATTTTGTTGCGAATCCTTTGGAGGCAATCACTGCCTTAAGTCTGGAACCCATGGACATCACCAAACGCTGGGTTTCCTCCTTCTTAATGCTTTGCCAGGCCTTTACAGCCACAGCCTTCAGGTCTTGCTTGTTTGTGGGTCTTTCCGTCTTAAGTCTGGATTTGAGCAAGTGAAATGCATGCTCAATTGGGTTAAGATCTGTTGATTGACTTGGCCATTGCAGAATGTTCCACTTTTTTGCACTCATGAACTCCTGGGTAGCTTTGGCTGTATGCTTGGGGTCATTGTCCATCTGTACTATGAAGCGCCGTCCGATCAACTTTGCGGCATTTGGCTGAATCTGGGCTGAAAGTATATCCCTGTATACTTCAGAATTCATCTGGCTCCTCTTGTCTGCTGTTATGTCATCAATAAACACAAGTGACCGAGTGTCATTGAAAGCCATGCATGCCCATGCCATCACGTTGCCTCCACCATGTTTTACAGAGGATGTGGTGTGCCTTGGATCATGTGCCGTTCCCTTTCTTCTCCAAACTTTTTTCTTCCCATCATTCTGGTACAGGTTGATCTTTGTCTCATCTGTCCATAGAATACTTTTCCAGAACTGAGCTGGCTTCATGAGGTGTTTTTCAGCAAATTTAACTCTGGCCTGTCTATTTTTGGAATTGATGAATGGTTTGCATCTAGATGTGAACCCTTTGTATTTACTTTCATGGAGTCTTCTCTTTACTGTTGACTTAGAGACAGATACACCTACTTCACTGAGAGTGTTCTGGACTTCAGTTGATGTTGTGAACGGGTTCTTCTTCACCAAAGAAAGTATGCGGCGATCATCCACCACTGTTGTCATCCGTGGACGCCCAGGCCTTTTTGAGTTCCCAAGCTCACCAGTCAATTCCTTTTTTCTCAGAATGTACCCGACTGTTGATTTTGCTACTCCAAGCATGTCTGCTATCTCTCTGATGGATTTTTTCTTTTTTTTCAGGCTCAGGATGTTCTGCTTCACCTCAATTGAGAGTTCCTTAGACCGCATGTTGTCTGGTCACAGCAACAGCTTCCAAATGCAAAACCACACACCTGTAATCAACCACAGACCTTTTAACTACTTCATTGATTACAGGTTAACGAGGGAGACGCCTTCAGAGTTAATTGCAGCCCTTAGAGTCCCTTGTCCAATTACTTTTGGTCCCTTGAAAAAGAGGAGGCTATGCATTACAGAGCTATGATTCCTAAACCCTTTCTCCGATTTGGATGTGAAAACTCCCATATTGCAGCTGGGAGTGTGCACTTTCAGCCCATATTATATATATAATTGTATTTCTGAACATGTTTTTGTAAACAGCTAAAATAACAAAACTTGTGTCACTGTCCAAATATTTCTGGCCCTGACTGTACCTATTACTATGAATACTAATAGCAGGAACAATAGAAAGTCAGGGAGCATTTTGCGCAGCCAAATGCTGTGACTTTCTATAACCAGAAAGCACATGACTCTTTGTCACCCAAGAGTGGGATTTGAAGAAAGTGATTGCAGCGTGCAAGCCAAAGAATTTTCATGAACTGGAGTCTATTGCCCATGAGGAATGCTTGTAGAAACTGATATGGGTCATGCGTCAGATTTGATCCAGCTGCTTCTTGTGCATTGATCGGTTTCCCTCTACAATGGACCACACCAGGGTTCCCAACTCCAGTCCTCGAGGGCCGCCAACAGTGCATGTTTTCAGGATTTCCTTAGCATTGCATGGGTGTTGGAATCATCAACTGTGCAGGTGATTAAATTATCACATGTGCAATACTAAGGAAATCCTGAAAACATGCACTGTTGGTGGCCCTTGAGGACTGGAATTGGGGACCCATGGACCACACTCTGGTTTGGTAGCTGTCCAGGTCCTAAACTATTTGTTTTTGTTTTTTAAACTTTTTGTATTCATTGTCTTTCTGCCCTAAGACCCAGAAGGTGTACCTATTTAAAGCCTCTCCAGGCTTCCATTCCCCACTGGTGATATTTCTAAAGTGGACCCTCCTTGAAACTACAGCCTGTTGG
The DNA here is from genome assembly GCF_048569485.1 of Anomaloglossus baeobatrachus. Classification (NCBI taxonomy): domain Eukaryota; kingdom Metazoa; phylum Chordata; class Amphibia; order Anura; family Aromobatidae; genus Anomaloglossus; species Anomaloglossus baeobatrachus. The sequence continues at coordinate 436,796,844 of NC_134354.1, forward strand.
TTTTGTGTTTCTTTGGGTTTACCTTATTTTACTCTGCATGCTCCCCAGGTTAGTTAAGGAGGTACTTGGAGCCCTCGATTGCCACTTAGGGAGCAATTGGTAAGAGTTAGGGTGGTTTCAGTGTGTGCAGGGGCCTTAAGGCTATGTGTCCATGGGAGAATGTAGCTGCGGATTTTTCTGCATCAAAATCCGCAGCTTTCCCGCAAAATTGCCGCGGATTTTGGTGCGTTTTTTTTTTTTCCCCAATTTTAAAGCCAAAATCCGGATGAAAATCCGCAACAATAATTGACATGTTTCAGATTTTTCCGAACGAAAATCCGCACGATTTCCGCTGCGGAAAAATTCGCAGCGTGGGCACAGCATTTCCAAAATGCCATAGAAATGGCTGTGGAGTAGCTGTGCGCAGATTTTCGGTAAATCCGCGACTTTTCCGCGAGAAATCCGCGGCAAAATCCGCGCATTTTCCGCAGCGTGGGCACATAGCCTTAGGGACTGCGCACTTGGGACTTCTAGCCTGTACAAGAAATGGGCGGATCAAGTGTAGATTACGTCAGAATTGGGTGTTTGGGAGTTAATAAAGGGGAAAAAGAGTGGGATTTTTTTGTATTTTATTTCAAATAATGGATTTGTCGCGGGCGGGGAGGACGCCATCGCTGCTGCGCTCTCGCTAACGCTCGGGTCCGGCGCTGCTGCGGCTGCTCGGTGGCTCGAGCGGTGGGCCGGATCCGGGGACTCGAGCGGTGCTCCTCGCCCGTGAGTGAAAGGGGTGGTTGGTTTGGGGGATTTAGTCCGTGATGCCACCCACGGGTCGTGGTGAAGATAGGCACCACCGCTGCTGATGATGGGGATCCCGGGAGTGATGGTAAGGAGCAGCTGGGATGTTGTTTTCCCCCTCCGTGGGTAGGGGTCGGTGGTCCCAGGGCCCGGTGATGTCGTGACGGGGAGGCAGGGTCGGTGAAGTGCAGGGTTGCAGGGACAGCGCAGCGCGGTGCCGGATGGCGCGGGTGTACTCACTCAGCAAGAAAGGTACAAAGTCCTCGGTAAACTAAACGGCTGGATGGACGGGTCCCGCAGCCGGCTGCAGTGCTTCTCCCCGGACAGGTGATGGCGGCTGTCTTTCCCTGCACCTTGATGTTCTCTTTCTGACTACTATGGATTCCCAACGGTAGTCCGCTCCCCGGTGTATGGGTACCGGAGGAGCCTGTTTGCCCGCAGACGCTGGCCCTTGGGTCTCTAGCCTTAGGCGGTAGCTGTATACCCTCACGGTGTGAGCGGTTGCCTTCAATCGGGAGTTTTGCTGTTGTGAAACCCCTGGGGTTCCAGTCACATTCGGATCTGACTATTGTCGGCGGCTCCAAGCCTGGTCGGGGTCCGATGGCCCTGCCTGTGTGTGCTGGCTTCACTTCGCTCCCCAGTTGGTACCGGCGGGCCGTCGCCCGTCTCCGGTCCTACGGTTTCGCGTTGTTCCACCACTCCTGCAGACAGCCACCACCGTCTGCCAACCTTGCTGTCAGTGCCTGGGCCACAAACCCAGACACCCAAGTGCTTGCTCCTCTCACTTCAAACTCCAAACTCTATCTGTCACTTTTCCCGCCTCCAGGCCTGTGAACTCCTCGGTGGGTGGGGCCAACCGCTTGGCTCCACCCCACCTGGTGTGGACATCAGACACTGGAGGGAGGCAACAAGGGTTTTTGTTTGGCTGGTGTCCCTGTCTAGTGGGGGTGGGGGGTGTTTGTATGTTATCTGAGACGACCTGGCTAGGCCAGGGCACCACAGATTTTTTTGGTGTTTTGTGTTTTTCTTTCTTTTCACTTACAGATTAGTAATGGGGGGGCTCTCATAGATGCCTCCCATTACTAATCTCGGGCTTAGAGGCAGCTGTGAGCTGTCATTAACATGTTATTACTCTGATTGTCACCACACCAGGGCAATCGGAATGTGACGGGTAAGGTGCCAGGATTGTTGCATCTAATGGACGCGACAATCCTGGGAGGTTGCAGGCTGCTATTTTTAGGTTGTGTGAGACCCAATAAGCATGCGTCTCCCCAATCTGAGAATACCAGCCCCCAGCAGTCAGCTTTATCATGACTGGGTATCAAAATTGGGGGGGTACTGCATGCTATTTTTTTAAATTATTTAACTAATTGAAAAAAGTCGAATGTGGTCCCTCTTATTTTGATACACAGCCAAGATAAGCACACGGCAGAGGGATGCAGCCTGTAGATATATGCTTTACCTGTGCTGGATATCATAATATGGTGGGACCCTACTCCAATTTTTTGTATTTATTTATTTTTACACCAATATAGTCACACAGACAGCATCTCTGATTGAAAGCAGTCAGACACGCTCTCATAGCATTACTATATGAATGCACCACCAGAACCACATATATACAGCACCAAGCATAGCGTAGTGATCAAATGTAATGTCATTTGAGTCCCATACATGTATTGCTTGAACCTACAACTCACAGTATTCGGGAGTTGTTGTTGTCAGTCATCATCAGACAACGGACCATACAAGAAACACAGTGCTATAATCAGTATCACAAAAAAAATGATATCCAGGTACCTTATAGGTGAAATCTTCTTTTTTTGAAGTTGTTTACCTCCCTTTTCTCTCCACGTAGTCAAGACGCCATGATGAGATTTCTTGACAATAGCTTGTTTCTGCAGTCTTAACGCTTTTCCTTCTTCTGCAGCACTTACTGACATTGTGCCCTTAAAAATCAAAGTGTCAGTATACTGCCCCACAAAAATAAATATCCCCCATGCTGCACCTCTGAACAAACAATGCTCCTCTGTGCTACCTGAACAAAATATCCCCCATACTGACCCTCTCCATAATATAACACTCTCCATTATGTCCCCCCAACACAACCCTTCTCCATAATATTCTGCCCAAACTGCATCTCTCCATGCTGTCCCCCAACACTGAGCCTCTCCATAATATGTTCCTCCCCCCAGTGCTCCTCTCCATAACATCTCTCCAAACACTGAGCCTTTCCATAATATCCCGCCACACTGAGCCTCTCCATAATATCCCTCTCCCCCCACTGCCCCTCTCCATGTTGCCCTGCAAAGAGCCCCTCTCTCCAATGTCATCCTCGACACAGTCCTTCTCCATAATTACCCCTCATACTGAGCCTTTTCATACTATGCTGCCACTCTCCATAATGTTCCCCACACAATGCATAAAGTCCCGCTATCCCTTGCTATATTGTGCCCCTTTGACAAACCCCTTTCCCCCATATTGTGGCTTGTTAGTAACCCCAATCCTTCTTTACCCCCCTCTTGATAATTACACATTTAATCTTCAGCTCCTCTAGGGAGAGTTTTCCGGAGTCTGCTGACTCACATGCCTCTGCAGCACCTTCAGCATCATGATGACGTCAGGAACATGCTGACCTCATCACACTGCTGCATATTGGGGCCGGGGATAATAGGTGCTCCTCTGCTCTGCGCTCCCCTGCCCCAGGCCCAGCGCCACAGTGTACAAATGTATTCACGTCTGAAAGATGCAAATTCATTTAATTTAGGAAGAAGGGAACGGTGTCTACCAGAAAGATCTGTGGGCCACAGCAAATTTTCTGGCGGGCTGCATGCAATCTCCTGGCCTTATGTTGGCAGGCCTGTACTAAGTACCAAACGTGTGTTATGAAATTGACACACCCGCCGCAGGGCCAGGGAACTCAGAACCGGGCCGGACTAGTCCGGGGACGTCAGCCGTGGCGGGGTCCGGTTCCGTGACCCTGGCGGTGTCTTTTGGAGTAAATAAAAGGGGTTTTAAATAAAAGAAAATAAAATGAAAAGAGTTTTTGTCGACTACACCACTTGCGGTGTGCGGCCAGGTTATTTGAAGCTGCAGGGTTCTGCTGGGGCTGATGGAGAGATGCAGCCTGGATGGTTAGAGCCCTCCACAAGCAGGGACAGGCCCCAGCAGTGTATGATGGGGGTTGTAGTGGGAACACAGTCTATGTGAGTGCACGCCGTCAAGGAAACAGTCCACACCAGTGTTGTACTTTAACTTGCCTTGTTTACTTTGCTGTGGCGGTACCTGAACCCGCGGGTGCCGGTCCCAGGTGTATCCGCTCCCCTTGTTCTCCGTGCCAGCTGTGACCTGGGTTGGCTGTCCTCCGTGCACACTTGTTGATGGGCTCCCATGGCCTAGAGCTATTTGGGAACCCGTCTGTTTCTGTCTTGGTCCTATTGCAGGCAGCCTGGACTATTTAAGGGGTTCAGTCCCCTCCCTGGTCCCCTCTTTGCTGCTTGTGCATCAGACTTTTTGGGTTGGCGACGGACCCTGGAGATCTTCTTGCCCAGCAGAGTTAACAGCTGACCATAAAGTGTCCCACTGTCCTAGAGTCTGCACCCCGCCTTGTGCTGAGTCCCGTGAGCCTAGGTTCTGAACTTCCACAGGCCCTCATTGGTACCAGGAGTCTGCTGCTTCCACAGGTAACCCACGGTGCCTGGAGTCCCGTTCCGTACTCCACAGTTCTCACTCCTTTTACAGCACTCCGTTCTCACTGCAGCTCTTTTCAGTACTTTCCACTTTCTACTACTTCCGACTACTACTCCTCTCCTCCTCTCTTCAAACTAACTACTTCCTTCTTCACCTCATTCTCTGACTGACCTTCTGACAGACTCTCCTGACAGAGACTTATTTCTTCTTTATGTCATTCTGACTGACTGCACACCACTTCCTCCCGCCTTTTTCAACTGATGACTGGCCCCTCCCCCTCACTGGGTCTCTCCCTACAGGCTGGGTGTACTATCCAATCAGTGCTTTCCCCTTTTATCTGTTACTAAGCAGTCTCCTAGGTTGGTGTTGGGGTTGTGTTTGTGGCCTGAAGGTGCTGGTGTGATTACTCTGACACGGATATTCCAGGGTTTGGATTTCCACGGGTTACATTTGTGGCACCTGGTACCTCACGGGTGCTACAAAATGATTGAATAATTCTGAGAGTGCAGTTCCTTAAAAGTGGCATTTTTTGATGAATTTGGAGAATCCACTTGTTATATTAGCTATATGAGCTACTTAACTTTTCTTGTTGGATTGGTTATCAGAAAGTTTGTAAATTTTGCTAATAAACCTAATTTGGAATTGAGGTTGAACAACTTTGATTGCAACTGAACGTTCTAAACAAAAATGTCTCCTTATAAAACTCTATTACAGGGAATCTGAACAAATCTATCACCAAATCATAAAATTGTGGTTAACCCCGTGGCCTCTAAATGGAGCCAAAGCTATAGCCAACAGATCAAAAAAACTGGCTTTGCTTTGCTTGAATAAAATGTACTCCATCACTAATTATCCATATTGAGAATCCCAGCATACTTTAAACAATGATCTTTCAGTACTCTTTTATGTAACGTGGTGCCAAGCGGTTCAATGGGCAAATATGGCCCAAACTTGGCATCTGTTGTGCACTTACTAACTTGGCCCTATCAATCAAAGGCAGAGAGATCCGGTTAACGAGCTCACAACAGATGCCAAAGTTTTTCACACTTCTTCTGACTGCTCGGCACAGAGTACCTTGCAGGACAGTGGTGAATAAAGATAATTACTACAGGTATGCCAGAATACAGCAGCTCAAGGGATGAATCATTAGGATCCTAATTCGGAAGGACATAATCTGCTGGAAGCAGACTGACAGGTTCCCTTTAAACATGGCCATGACCAATGTATTTGTTGGTGAGTGACACAGATCTCTATGGAGTTTAGATCTTTAATAAAAATGTCATCCTCGGTATTCAGCCATACATAGATTGCAATAAAACGTGTGTTGCAGGTTTATCATGAGCGCTTTAATACAAGTATTATGCTAGGTGTCATTCAAAAATCAGAATAGAAACATCTAAGGAATTTATTTGCATTTTTCACGTCATCTCCAATTTGTCTATCTATTATGATGCTACATGTTGTAGCTTATAATAAAATGCATCTTACTTTCATGTTTGTTTTTAATTATTGCGACCTGATTACTATTTAGGCCAAACGCATGCCGTTGGGTGGTGAAGAAAAAATAATTACATTTTTACCACAAAAAGTTCGTTCAGCACCAGATTTTACATTTTCCCATGGGGAAATGGGTAGAAATGGCACCAAAATTTGTCACACAATTTCTGCTGAATGTGGCAACACATCCACATGTTACTATACAGTACTGTTTGGCCGCATCAGTGGGCACTGGAGAGAAAGAACGCTATTTGACTTTTGAAGTATAGCTTTTCTTTGAAAACTTTGCGGACTCCATATCCAGATTCTCCTTCAAGTGACCTCATTTTGGAAATTACACCCCTCTGGAAATTTATCTACAGGTATAGTAACAATTTTAACTCCATGGGTGTTTTTCAGAAACAAGCAGCAATGCATGTTGCTGAGAGAAAATTGAAAATCTGTCATTGTTGTACCCAGTACATTGTAAAGCCCATACATTATGCCCAGCTAATGATTCTGAAGACATATGTGGCGCCCCTGAGGCTTCAGTCGCCACAGAGGTACTGCACCTCAGCCAGAGGTGTGGTATCCCATCCTTGGTACAGAAGAGGTCATCCACCAGTATGCACACAAAACACACAACACCTCAATTAGCACCTCTCAACTGGGTCAGGGTTAGGTCTTGGTTCCATTAATGCTATGTATAGTCACCACTGGTGATGGTTCCTCCCTCCCCCTAATCCGACAGGGCCTGGGGGTGGAGTCTAGCTGTGACGCCCTGGCGCCGCCAGGTGGTCACACACAAAATAGACCCCCACATTACACCATCCCTCACAGGGTTACACCGGGCCGACAAAACCCTAGTCATCCCCCCCCCAGGGTAGGAAAGGCACAGCAGTGGGCAGGACCAGGCAGAAGAAAAACGCCCACCTAGGGGTCTAGAGAACCCGGGGCGGGAAAAGTGTAGTGAAGTTTGAAGTGCAGTTGGGAGTGGAGTGCAGTTTGGAGCTCAGCTCAGTGGAGGAGAGGAGATAGTGAGTGGAGTTGAAATGGAAGCTAGAGAGGAAAGGCGTCGGGGTTGGAGCCCCGGCGTACGGGCTAGGTGGCACACAGTGGGCCGTGTCAGTCAGGAGACGGGAAGACGGCTGCCGGAGATCCAAGATTGACCGGGACAGGGTGGAAGCCCGCCGGTACCAACACCGGAGAGCCCGACCCGGAAACCGTGCACAGAGGGGGTACCTGGACCCTGAAGCAGAGACCGGAACCACCGGCTTTGTTAATTCACCAGTTGATTAGAGGATTACAAGTCCTGTCCCACCCAAAGTCCCAAAAGACCAGACCAGCAGCCCACCACGGGGGATAGGGCATCCGCCAGGGCCCCTTAAGATCCCATGGGTCAGCGTCTGCGGGCAAGGCTCCCATCCGTAGTTCTGGGAGCGGATTCCCGTGTTCCATACCGAGAAGTCCAAAGAGAACTAAAAAATAGTGCAGACCAAAGTGACACAGACCATCACCCCATGGAGGGATCAGAATACACCCGGCCGCGGCGGCCGGCCACTGGCACTTTGGTTTACCGTTGGACTTGTGTGATTCATTTGACTGTGAGTACACCAGCATCCCCTGGTCTGACCGTGCGTGCCGGCCCCTGCAACTACTATCCTCAGCACAGAGACACTGGGCCCTGGGGTATGCATCCCTACCCACGGAGGGGTTAATATCCAGCTGCTATTCCATCGCACCCGGGTGCTCCCCAGCAGCAGCGGTGGTGCCACATCTCACCACACACCGTAGGTGGCATCACCAAGTGTTCACGGCAATCCCCGTACATATACATCCCCCTTTATTTGAAGTGTCCGCGTGATCCCCGGGTCCGGAGGATCCCTCGAGCCACACTGCGGATCCAGATCAGAGCAGCCTGGCTGCTGGCATGGGGGCATCACATGGCGAGTTGGGGACACTGTAGTGTCGGAGAGTTGAGAAGGAGAAGTGGAGTAGTGAAGACCTGTGGTCTGGAGCTGGTGCTGCTCAACCCAGGCACAAGACAGAAAGGGTCCTAGAGCCCACGGGAAGAGCGCTATACTCCCGTGGCCTCGTTCCACATGCAACATACTTATGTGGAGGGACTTGGTCACAGAACGGGGACTGGGCCCTAGACTAGAGGAGAAGAACCAGCGTGCTCCGCTAGTAAAACCAGAGGCTAAGGACACATCTAATACCAAAGCCAACTCCACACACGAATCCGCTGGAAGGTGACCACATAGGGCCAAGGGATAGAGCTTCAAGCCACCCGCCAGGTGGACACCGACTCAGGGCACTGTGTGCATAGGTGCGGGACAGGCGGGAGACAAGTCAGCGCAGGATAATGGCCAGGGAAGGAACATAAGAAAGGTGCACCAGATTTGACCTCCGAACTACCTGGGATTGATTGGAGCCCATCACAGTGGAACCCAGAACTCCAAAGGCGGTCACTGACTAGTCGTGTTAGTTTGGAACCTGCTACAGTGAGTAAAAACCTTGAGACTGCATCCCTGTGTCGCTCCATTATTTGCCTGCGCCTCTGATCCTGCACCCCCGCCATCACCTACTACAACCCCCCATCCACCCTGGGGCCCAGCTCTACCTGTGGAGAGCTATACCTCCCAAGCTGTATCACCATCTGCCCCAGAGGTCCCATCCCGCAGCGTCGGCTATCTCTGGCCGAGTACCACAGGTGCCGTCACGAACTACTATCCCCATCATTTCAACTTTAATTGACACCGCCGGGGTCACGGAACCGGGCCTTGCCGCCACCACAACATCCCAGAAACGGAACCGCGGCCCGTTTACTAGTAAGCCCAGGTTCCGTTAAAGCCGTAAAAGGCTTTCCTCACTATAGAAATGCCAAACATAAGGACGATAAATGTGGTTTAGGCACACTGTGGGGCTCAGAAGGAGGGGATACATTTGGATTTGGGAGCACAGAATTTGCTGGATTTCTTTTGGCGGGGAGCCAGTTCTCTTTTCCAAAGCCTTTGTGTACCAGTGTTGTGGAAATCCTCTATAATTCCATCAATAAATGACAGACCTGAGTGGGGACATGTTTTTTTTTGGATTTAGTTGAAGCTTTTTTGGAAATATTTTACATAAAATTTTGGATCACATTTATCCTGTGCTCTCCTCTGAGCACTTACATTGTTGTTTTCATGTAAATCTCCAAATTATTATTATTATTATAGCGCCATCAATTCCGTGGCGCTTTACATGTGAAAGGGGTGTACATAATAGTGACAAGTGCAATAATCATAAACAATACAAGACACAGACAGGTACAGGAGGACAGGGGTCCCTGCCCGCGAGGGCTCACAGTCTACAAGGGATAGGTGAGGATACAGTAGGTTAGGGTCACTCAAATGAAAACCTCCAACTGATATATCAATATAATGAGGCAGCAGAGTCACTCTTGACTCTGTCTGGCCTCTGTTCAGAAGTGTCCTTCTTTTCAGAAGTTCAAAACTGTGGTAGACTGGGCTTTTATGCGTGCTTAAAAATACAGACATGGGGGTGTGGCTTAGTGATGGCCATGTGAGGAAGCAGGCTTCCAGAGCTCTGTGGACCCAGGCAACTATTGCCACGTTCAACCTTCTCTGATTGTAGCGACGATGTACAAGAGGAAGAGGACAGAAGGCAGCATACCCCAGCTGCTGCATCGCGTAGAGGGAGCAGTAGATTGGAGCTGGCATGGCTCTTCTGTAAGGCAGGGGCCTCTAAACAAGAACCAACAGTTATGGTGTTTAAGGAGAAGGAGCAGGTGTGTGCTGCTGCGCAGTACAGAGAGGAGGAGTGGGGGATGCGGGACCTCAGAGGTGAGACCTTAAGCCATCCAGGGACACCCGGAGGATTGTCACGCGTCCGATACTAATACCCGGCCGGAGCTGCACATGTGGTGGCTGGAAACAAGGCAAGACCCACTTCATCAATGGCGACTCCACGTGGTTACTCAGTAATGGCGTTGAAGACACAGAGGACGCCGAAAGGGCTGACTGCCACTGCTGCTTCTTCGACTCTCTGGCTGAGAGGACTTCGGCTAATGAAGAGGCTCTGTCTGCCATTACAGACAGGGTGGCTGCACTGGAAACTAAATTATCCATGGCGCAGTCTCACACAGTGACCCTGGTACTCTTGGTGGACGATCAGGAGAATAGAGGGAGACGGAACAATATCTGCCTTAAAGGAATCCCATGCTGAAAACCTACTGCAATTTGTGAGTTCCATTTTCAATACCATCACGCAGAGACCCCCAGACTTCACCTACATTGTGGATAGAGTGGCACGGTATGGCTTCTCAGATTCGACAACAGCACGTGATTTCTTATACAGGCTACATTATTTTACGGATAAAGATGACATTTTACATCAGGCATGTCATGGTGAGGTTGGGTTGCACGGACGCAGAGACTATTAAAGGGGCTGAAAGAAGACTGTTCCCCAACGTATACGCTATATATGCAGAGACAGCTACATCCCTTATTAATCAAGATTAAACAGGCCAGGTCCTCCTACCGTTGAGGTCTTCCCTTCCATCTTGTGGTCTGCAGAGCTGGCCAGGTGTTTTTCATTGGTGTTTGCTGTTATATATAAAAAACAGGCAATATATATTTTAAGCTTTGCTTGATAAAAACTACAGTCGAAATGTTGCTGTTTGTACACGTGATGGAATAAATATGGACTGAATTTTTTGTCCCATTGGGACACTGTCATCTTTTGCTATATAATTAGATCATAATAAGCCAGCGATAGTTCACAGTGTCTCCATATGCCTCATTATGGGGAATCTTCCATCGGGTTTCTGTCTGAAACACATAGTTTCACTTCACAGATTTACACGTAAAGTTAGATATAAATGCTCAGTGTAAAGTGTAGGATAAATATGAGCCGAGCCTTAAGCGGGCTTTACACGCTGCGACATCACTAGCGATGTAGCGAGCGATAGCACCCGCCCACGTCGGTGGCGCGTCATGGAGTGATCGCTGCCGTAGCGAACAATATCGCTACGGCAGCGTCACATGCACTTACCTCTTCACCGACGTCGCTGTGGCCGCTGAATAATCTCTCCTTTATGGGAGAGGTTCGTTCGGCGTCACAGCGGCGTCACTAAGCGGCCGCCCAATAGAAGCGGAGGGGCGGAGATGAGCGGCCGCAACATCCCGCCCACCTCCTTCCTTCCTCATTGCCAGCGGCCGCAGGTACGCTGTTGTTACTCGTTCCTGCGGTGTCACACATAGCGATGTGTGCTGCCGCAGGAATGGTGAACAACCTGCGTCCTGCAACAGCAGCGATATTTGGGATTAGAACAACATGTCAACGATCAACGATTAGGTGAGTAATTTTGATCGTTAACGGTCGTTCCTGCGTTTCACACGCAACGACATCGCTAACGAGGCCGGATGTGCGTCACAAATTCCGTGACCCCAACGACATCTCGTTAGCGATGTCGTTGCTTGTAAAGCCTGCTTTAATGCGATCTTTGGGAGGAATAATGGACAAATCAACAGCAAGTCAAGAATTACTTTTATTTCTTTTTCTTACAACATTCACAGTGCAGTATAAGTCATTAGACTGCTTTATTCTTCGCGTCAGTGTGATTACAGAGATACCAGAGTTGTATAGTTTTTTAGGTTTTGCTACTATCACACACTAAAAAACGCTTTTTGAACTTTTGGAAAAGTTGAATTTTGGGGGGGGGGGGGGGGCGTAGAAATGTGTAAATCCAGCCCTGTTGAAGTGGTGAAAAGAGATATGAAATTTATAAAGAAAAGGTTTTTTTGCCTGTGTCACCATTTTCCAAGAACCGTAAAATATTTCATTTTTGGTCAATGTGGCTATGTGAGGGTTAGTTTATTGCAGCCTAAGCTGATAAGTTTATTGATAATATTTTGGAGTAGATCTGATATTTTTGATCGCCTCTCGTATTTTTTTGGCATGCTGCAGCTGCCAAAAAATACAGTTCTGGCGTTTTGATTTTCTTCCTTGTTACACCCTTTACCGATCGGATTAGTTACATTTATATTTTAATAGGATTTTTTACAGATTTGGAAAAACCACATATGGGATTTTTTAATTTTTCTAATTCGAACTTTTATTTATTTTGCATATATTTACTTTTTGTTTTTACTGTATTTTATATTCCCTTAGCAGACTTAAAGCTGTAATCATCCAATCCCTTGTGCTACATACCATAGTATTGCTGTACATAGTAAAAATCACAGGTTGGATTGGAGTACCATCATGATACCATTAATCCCAACTAAATTCCAAAGTTTATCTGCTGAAATTCAATCCCATTCATTATGTTACCTCTCTCCAGCTTTTTGAGGAACATAGTGACTACTGTTACAGCCACGTGTCAAATTTTGACACATCAGTCCAAAGCACTTGCTGCTATTTTTCTCCACTATGGTTCATATGTTTTCTTTCATAGTTGAGTTGTGTTATCTTGTTTCCATGTAGAAGGTATTACTTTTCTGCCTCAATCCTTCCATGAAGATCACTTCTGACTAGAATTCTCTGAACAGTATATGGGTGTAGCTGGGTCCTATGGGTTACAGCCAGTTTTAAGCTGAAGGTAGTAGTGGACATCTTTTGGCATCAAAGTGAAGTAAACATGATGTGTCTTTCATGTACTGGTATACCAGTCTGATCCTGCACGCTGTTGAAGTGGAATTTGCACAGTGACCGCGCACTCTGGGTTTCCAGCTTAGAATACAGTGGAACCTCGCTTAACGAGTAACCCAGTTAGCGAGTATTTCGCCTAACGAGCAAAGCTTGCTGTAAATTTGTAACTCAGTTTACGAGAAAGCCTTGCTGTACAAGCAAAATACTCACCGCACACACTTCCGGTTCCGTACATCCACTGCGCTCTAACACGCTCTTGCAGTCCACACAAACGCACAAACACACACATATTATGCTCACCTTACCTTCCGTTCCCTTGCTGGTTTCCTGGAACTTGCATGTATCAGGTAACCAAGGCGAACGATGCCGGACCTTCAGCTCCCAGCGCTCTGACGTCAAAGGCAGGAGCCGCTTGCCTCTGATTGGCCAGCACGCTGCCTTTGAGTATCGGCTGACAGGGGAAGGTCCTCCCTCCACAGGATGTGTATCCGGTAACCATCGCGACGAGGAAGGAACTTCCCATGTCAGGTGTACCGCCCCGCGGGCTCGGCTGCGACCGCCAAGCCGCTCGGATCCGTGCTCGCACTGCGGGTGGTGGCTCGAGCGGGGATGTGAGGTGTTTGGATTTGAGGTGATAGTTCATGACGCCACTCACGGGTTGTGGTGATTGTGGACACCACCGCTGCGGTGAAGGTGTGGGGGCCCCCGGTAGTGATGTAGTAGCGCAGCTAGGTGTTGACCCCTCCGTGGGTAGGGGATGTTGGTCCAGGGATCCGGTGGGCCGAGGCCCGGTTGCAGGGTGTAAGGTTGCGGTGCAGCGCGGCGCGGTGCCTGAGGGCACTGGTGTGCTCACTCTGACACAAGACACTGGAGTCACTGGTAAACCAAATGGAGTGATGAATGGGTCCCGCAGCCGGTTGCAGCTTTTCCCAGGTTAGGTTGGTAATGTCCGCCCTTCTCCTGCACCTTTGTATGTGAATCTTGACTCCTGTGCCTAGGCACCGGTAGTCCACTCCCTGGCGTGTATCTGTCGTAGGAGCCCGTTTGCCCGCAGACGCTGGCCCTTTGGATCTCTGGCCCTTGGGGGTGGCACTTATCCAGAATGGTTGGGCTGTTGCCTTCAATCGGGACTTAGGTGGGAATGTACCCCTGAGGTCCAGACCGCAATCAGTTAATTTGACTATGGTGGTGGCTTCTAGCCTAGTTCGGGGTCTGAGTACCCTGCCTGGTGCTCCGGTATCTAGTTGGCTCCCCGGTTTGGTTCCGGTGGGCCACTACCCTGTCCCAGGCCCCTTACGGTTCCACCGGTCGTCTTCTCGGTCTCCTGCAGGCGGCCACTACCGTCTGCCTCCTTGTCAATAGTGACTGGGCTCTAACCCAGCCACTGGAGTAGTCTTTGGCAGGCCTGAGCACAGGTCTGCTTCTCGACACAACCTCCCTCCTTCACGGTAAAAAAACACTCTCCCTACTCCTTTGAACTTGACTACTAGGTTCCCGCCTCCAGGCCTGTGAACTCCTCGGTGGGTGGAGCCAACCGCCCGGCTCCACCCCCCTGGTGTGGACATTAAACCTGGAGGGTGGTGACAAGGATTTTAGGTTGACTGCTGTTACCTAACTGGGAAGGGGGGTGTGTAGTGTTGTTGTGTCTACCTGGGACGACCTGGAAAGTCCAGGGCGTCACACAGGCGCTACTCAAAAGGCAGCGCGCTGGCCAATCAGAGGCAAGTGGCTCCTGCCTTTGACGTCAGCGCGCTGAGTGCGGAAGGTCCGGCATCGGTCGCCTTGGTTACCCGATACACGTCTTATACGGGCGAACTGCAAGTTCCAGGAGACCGGCGAGGGAACGGAAGGTAAGGTGAGCATAATATGTGTTTGTGCGTGTGTGTTTGTGCGTGTTTGTACGTGTGTGGTATGGCACAATAGGGCACCAGGATGGGACATTTAACAGGTTGTGGAACGAATTGTCTGCATTGCATGATCTCCTATGGGAAATCTTGCTTTGCTGAACGAGTAACTTGGTTAACAAGCACACTCCCAGAACGGATTGTTCTTGTTAACCAAGGTTCCACTGTAATATAGTCTGCAACATAGAGCAGTGCACACTGTTAGTGCAGAGCATCAGAATACCAGGCCGCATTCAGTGACCAGTTGTGCCCCTGCAGTTTTGTCACTTGCGCGAGGAGGCACTGCTTCTCTAAACACTTTTGGGTACTGTAACATCACGCACTGATGGTATGCCCTGCTCTGTTGCCGAGTCTACTTGATCTGAGCCAGCAACACAGAATGTGCTGTTGCTGTGCAAATTGCACAATGACAGCATGCAGGGACCAGACCAGCAGCTGGAATAAGCATTAATGATGATGCTTCATTTCAGGCAGAGGGCAAAAGCTTTGTCAATGACCGCAGTCTATGCCCTGTGATGATACTTTGAGTATCCCAGCATGCACTGGGATCTTAAAGTGTCGTTAGACAGGAAGTGTGGAAAAAAGAATCAATAGTAGTTAGTGTACTCAGGCAAGTGTAGGGAATTTTTAATGCAGCTGTAGTAGAAATTATTTTAGATTGGTGCAATAAATAGATAGGGATTTAGACTGAAATTTCTTCAGCCTTCGGACTACCTCTTTAAATTAAAGCAAATGGTTCCTAGTAGCAACACTAGTAATTGGGTTTAAAATGGATTTATGCAAGCTTTTCTGCCCATAAGCAGCACCGATCAAATAAGATAACAAATGTCATGCGATGTTCAGCTCTGCACACATCTGTTGGTACTTTTTCGTCAGACTCTGTTCACACTGGAGAGTCTGATAAGCTACCTGGGTCTGATGGAGTGTTCAGTCAGAGTCGGGCGTCTTCTGTTTCAGGTTCACTGGTCTTCAGTTCTGCAGGAGTTAATTCCTGCAGACTGGTGAGCATGACACCTAAATGCTCAGGTTGCTGATTGCTATGTGCAGCTGTCACCTTCCTTTACTAAGCACGCCTTTCTTCCTTCTTGTGCCGGTGATAGCTTATGCGAACCTCTGTCCTGTTGTTACTGCCATACATGGTGATTTGTGCTACGCTTGTGAGTGGTGGTCATGTGTTATTTCCTCCCTTTTTTGTTATTCCTCTGTTCACACTTAGATGCTCCTGTGTGTTTTGAGTGCTGCATGTATGGGTTTCCGTTTACCCTTGTTTGTTACTATTTGTGGGGTATTGATTTCTGGGTATCCGGCCCACTCCCTGGGTGGGGGAAGTGGTATTGTCGCGGGCAGAGGGGACACGCTCGCCACGCTCGGGTTCGGGGCTTCTGCTGCTGCTGCTTGGTGGCTTGAGCGGTGGACCGGACCCGGGGACTCGAGCAGCGCTCCTCACCCGTGAGTGAAAAGGGGGGTGGTTTGGTTAGGGAGATTGTTCGTGACGCCACTCACGGGTTGTGGTGATAATGGCACCACTGCTGCTGGTAACGGGGATCCCGGGAGAGATGGTAGGGTGCAGCTGAGATGTTGTCCCCTCTGTAGGCAGGGGTTGGTGATCCCGGGGCCCGATGGTGTAACGGGGAGGCCGGATGGCTGGGGTGCAGGGTTGCAGGAACAGCGCGGCGCGGTGCCTGACGGCACTGGTGTACTCACTCAGACAATCACTGACAGTCGTAGGTAAACCAAAACGGCCGGATGGACGGGTCCCGCAGCCAGCTGCAGTGTTGTTGTTGTGCTCTTCCCGGACGGCTGATGGTGGCTGTCTTTCCCTGCACCTTTTAGAATGTTTTTGACTCCTGTGGTTGCCCACCGGTAGTCCGCTCCCCGGCGTATAGGTGCCGTAGGAGCCCGTTTTGCCCCTAGGCGCTGGCCCTTGGATTTCTAGCCTGTGGCGGTGGCTGTATATCCTCTCTGGGTGGACGGTTGCCTTCAATCGGGACTTGGTAGTTGGGGAACTCCTGGGGTTCCTGTCACATTCGGATTTGACTATTGACGGCGGCTCCAAGCCTGGTCGGGGTCCGATGGCCCTGCCTGTTTGCTTAGCTTCACTCCATTCTCCGGTCCGGTACCGGAGGGCCGACGCCCGACCCCGGTCCTTACAGCTCTGTGGAGTTCCACTAACTCCTGCAGACAGCCACCACCGTCTGCCAACCTTGCTGTTAGTGTCTGGGCTCCAACTCAGACACCCAAGTGTTCTCTCCTCTCACTTTCACCTCCAAGACTAATCTGACACCTTTTCCCACCTCCAGGCCTGTGAACTCCTCGGTGGGGCCAACCGCCTGGCTCCGCCCCACCTGGTGTGGACATCAGACTCTGGAGGGAGGCAACAAGGGTTTTGTGTTTAGCTGCTGTAACTGCCTAGGGTGGGGGTGTGTATCTTAGTATGTTTGTGACTACCTGGCTAGTCCAGGGCGTCACATTCCCCCTTGGTAAAATGCAGACCGTCCGCGGGCTGCCCGTCCATCACCGGTTTGGTTTTTGTTCAAAAACTGTAAAAATATAAATAACAGGTAAAACGGTCAACATTTAAAACACAAGCATTTTTTTCAGGTCACTTCAAACGTTGCACATATAAACATTTTTAATACTGACGGATGGACGGACGGATGTCTTCCGCTCTCCCACCCAAGCAACCTAGCCCTGATGCTGCCCCTAAGAAGTGGGCAGCACCCCTTGACCCCAGTCCAGGTTCAGGCTGCCCGAGCGGGAACGGGTATGGTGCCTCGCACCCGACTGTCACTTCAGGGGACCCCACGTCCAGGGGGACCCCTGACCCCCGGAGGATGGCCACCGGTCCTTGTGGTGGCCGGGCCCCAGCCTGCTCTGCTGTGGGCCCTTCCTCCAATCTGCCTCTCCGGAGGCGGCAATGGTATCCATCCCACAACATTATTTACAGGCCCACAAGTTCGTGGGTGGCCTGCCAGTTCTCGGCCATGTCCATGAGCAGTTCCTCATGTATACAGTTAACACATAGGGTCCCTCCGGGGACAACTTGCCGGCAATGGCCGTGATAATCACGTAGATAATCAGGTGAAGCTTCAGTTGGATTACTTTTCATTCATTCAAACTGCTGAGGGTCCCAACGGGGCCAACTTGGTTGCAACGTAGGACCGCTGCCACTATTTGAGGTCGCACTCGTCCAGGACCTCCTCCAGCTCGATATCCGGACGGCACGGTGGAGGAGGGGGCTGGGGCCGCATCTGCACACCACGGCTCTCCCTTTGTTTGATGTCCAGGGCGAACCAGCCCCTCTCCCCGCAGTGGCGGGTGTAAGTTACCAGGTCGCCAGGCAATAGATCGCGACCTGGGTGGCCCGTGGGAAGATGTGAGTTTACATCGCGGCGGGCCACAAACACTTCAGCCTTCAGGCCCGGCTCGTAGATGAAACCGATCCCCCTCCGCGTGTCAAACTGCCGGACTTGGCCTTCATGCACCGGGCCCCGCGCCCGAAAGGTGGCATGGCGGAGTGCATCCTTCTCCTTAATCACTTGCGCCATCACTTCGGCCCTCTGCTGCTCCCTGGCGGCAATCTCTCGGCACAACTGGCTTGGTTCCCTGTCCCAATAAGGGGCGTTGGCAGACCCCTGCGCTCGGGTCGGGCCCCGCTGGACCGCGCCCACACCCGGTACTCTTTTGTGGGGGTCCTGCGGGGACGTGGCCTGGACTGCTGCTTTGCAGTGGCGGCCCGGCGCAGCCTCAGCCGAGGCGTGGGACTCGGACAGCTGGCCTCACCGGTTGGGCCTTCGGGCCCGCAGCGGACAGTTCTTCCACGGCCGGGCGGACTGTCGGAGCCGGGACAGTCTCGGGTGCGGCCACATCCGGGGCCGACGGCTCCTTGTCGTGGACGGGCACCTCCCGCGGGATCTTCCATGGCAGCGGGAGGGATGCGGGCCGTTCACAGACAACGCCCCCAGGTCGGTCCTCTAGGGCGGACGGGTTTGATTCCGCTACCGGTGTTGGGGGTAGCGGACCGAGCGAAGGGGCAACAGCAACCGGTAGGGATGGTGGGGAAGGCCGGGCCCCTCAGCCGCAGCGGCCGGTCCTTCTCGGATACAGGGCCGTGGGTCGCTTACCCGCTCCTCCAACACTGGCTCCACCTCGCGTCTCCGCACGGCCGCCGCCACTTCCTCCATCTCGGCCACCCAGCGCTCCATCAAGAACCAGACCTGGGTTTGAAGGCGGCAGCACATTTGTGCGGTCCGGGCTTCCACCCACGCCGCCGTTACTGGCGTGGGCTCGGGAATTTCGGCATTACCGGACGGGACAGACATGCTTGCTGGCAGACTTCCAGGAACCGGATATGTTGCAGAGTCCTGGCGTCCCCGCTTTTTGTGCCCTCGGCTACATTAGGCAGGCTTTCACCCGCCCCCCTTGGTTCTTTCTAGCACTTCCGCTTGTTGGGGGTGGGGCCTCGCTTTCGCGCCTTCCCTCCTCGGGGAAGACGCTCGAGCGGGAGATTTTCGCGCCAAAGATGGCGGCGCTTTCAATTTTTCGGCCAGACGACGCCGGCGGGGACCACAAGGTGCACCTCTATCAGTAGGTACATCGGTTCTATCCTGTTTGCAGACGCCAAGTTGTTGCGGGCGGAGGGGACACGCTCGCCACGCTCGGGTCCGGGGCTTCTGCTGCTGCTGCTCGGTGGCTCGAGCGGTGGACCGGACCCGGGGACTCGAGCAGCGCTCCTCACCCGTGAGTGAAAAGGGGGGTGGTTTGGTTAAAGAGATTGTTCGTGACACCACCCACGGGTCGTGGTGATAATGGCACCACCGCTGCTGGTAACGGGGATCCCGGGAGAGATGGTAGGGTGCAGCTGAGATGTTGTCCCCTCCGTGGGCAGGGGTTGGTGATCCCGGGGCCCGATGGTGTAAAGGGGAGGCCGGATGGCTGGGGTGCAGGGTTGCAGGGACAGCGCGGCGCGGTGACTGACGGCACTGGTGTACTCACTCAGACAATCACTGACAGAGTCGTAAATAAACCATAACGGCCGGATGGACGGGTCCCGCAGCCAGCTGCAGTGTTGTTGTTGTGCTCTCCCCGGACGGCTGATGGTGGCTGTCTTTTCCTGCACCTTTTAGAATGTTCTTGACTCCTGTGGTTGCCCACCGGTAGTCCGCTCCCCGGCGTATAGGTGCCGTAGGAGCCCGTTTTACCCGCAGGCGCTGGCCCTTGGATCTCTAGCCTGTGGCGGTGGCTGTATATCCTCTCTGGGTGGACGGTTGCCTTCAATCGGGACTTGGTAGTTGGGAAACCCCTGGGGTTCCTGTCACACTCAGATTTGACTATTGACGGCGGCTCCAAGCCTGGTCGGGGTCCGATGGCCCTGCCTGTGTGCTTAGCTTGCTTCACTCCGTTCCCCGGTCCGGTACCGGAGGGCCGACGCCCGACCCCGGTCCTTACGGCTCTGCGGAGTTCCACTAACTCCTGCAGACAGCCACCACCATCTGCCAACCTTGCTGTTAGTGTCTGGGCTCCAACTCAGACACGCAAGTGTTCACTCCTCTCACTTTCACCTCCAAGACTAATCTGACACCTTTTTCCGCCTCCAGGCCTGTGAACTCCTCGGTGGGTGGGGCCAACTGCCTGGCTCCGCCCCACCTGGTGTGGACATCAGACTCTGGAGGGAGGCAACAAGGGTTTTGTGTTTAGCTGCTGTAACTGCCTAGGGTGGGGGCGTGTATGTTGGTATGTTTGTGACTACCTGGCTAGTCCAGGGCGTCACAGTATCAGGGCAGGAGACAGGGCCACGCTGTAGGCTCGAACCTGGCTATCATCAAGCTTACCGTCGAGATAAGGGACAGGGTAAGGACCCCAGTCTCAGGGTCAGCCTAGGAGCCCCAGTTCCATCTGTACTTCCCCGTGACTAAAAAGCAGTTGGCACTCATTTAGTCTCCTTTAGCATTGCCCATTGTAAACTGTATGGAACTGAGTAATACAAGTTCTCGTAGTTAATATGATCGCTCTGTCTCCCATACAGTTAAATATTGTCAGCACATCTCCCAGTTCACACAAAGAAATATGTTGCTGACAATGAAGATTTTAGGGTCTGCATGAAAAATCCACTCAACCAACAAACAAGTGTTTTGCTTGTCTGCACACTGACTGGTGGTATGTTTACAGGGGCTAATGATTAGTCGCATTAGACTGCTCATTCAGCCATTTATCTCTTGAGTAATGGGGCCTTTAGTCTCAGTACATTAATTATCCCTTAGGATATTATTGCAGGATACATATTCTATAAAACAAAAGCTTTATCACGGATCCAAAAAAGTGGAAACAGACAAGGCACAAGGCTGTGCGTATTTACTTTTACTTGCTTTTAAGCCATAATGCGGGTCTTAGATTTAATAACATATTGTGGAATTGAGTTTTGCTTATGATAGCTATGTTCAGGCATAGCCGATTTCTGAATTGGATCCTCACTAGATACAAGTGAAAAATTAGAGTAAAATATATGTTTAATGGAGGCTCCAAACCCCTATATAGTAAAAAAAAAAATCCATTTAAAATTCAAGATATATTGCCTAATTGTCATTTTACTTTTCAGCTTATTTCAGCCTTTGCAATGCAAAAGATAATGTTTGTGGAAAATCCACAGCAAAAATGTAACAATAGCTGCATGTAAAGCCTGCTTTACATGTTCCGATTCTGCATACGATATCGTATGCGATCGTAACCGCCCCCATCGTATGTGCGGCACGTTCAATTTTGTTGAATGTGCCGCAGAAATGATTAACCCCCGTCACACGTACTTACCCGTCCATATGACCTCGATGTGGGCGGCGAACGTCCACTTCCTGAAGTGGGAGGGACGTTCGGCGTCACATCGACGTCACGCGGCAGTTAGCCAATAGAAGCGGAAGGGCGGAGATGAGCGGGACGTAAACATCCCGCCCACCTCCTTCCTTCCGAATTGCTGGCCGGGAGCCGCAGGACGCAGGTAAGATCTGTTCATCGTTCCCGGGGTGTCACACAGTGCAATGTGTGCTACCCCGGGTACGATGAACAACCTGACGTTCAATTCATGAGGAATGAACGACGTGCGTGCGATGAACGTTTTACTGTTCATTCGCAATCGCACGTAGCTGTTACACACTACAATGTACCTTACGATGCCAGATGTGCGTCACTTACGACGTGACCCCGCCGACACATCGTAAGATATATTTCACTGTAAAGTGCCATGGAATAAATGGCGCTATAATAATAAATAATAATAATAATATATTGTAGTGTGGGCTTAAGACATGCTGATTGTATAAAGATTTTTCACTAACATGCCAACATCAGCTATGGATGATCTATTTAGTGATTTATCTCACCCAAACAACTGAGGAACTACCAGCCACCACAGGATGATTGACTCACCACCATGCTGTATGTCTGTCTCCTACTTAATGCTAAAGCGTACGTGTAATTTCAGGTAACTTTTGAGAATGGCTGCTATTACTACATACATAAAGAATAACACTATGTCTGGCCAGTATATGACTTGTATCCTGCATTTCTCACCTTTCTTTCTCACCTCTACAGGCTCTATCTATAACTTTCAGTTGTGTCTGAGCTAGTGGGTGAAGACTAGCTAGTGTGATATTTTCTGTACACAATACACAGAGAGATTGATGCCCTTTTTTTTTCTTTGTAGCACATATAAGTTGCTGCAACAGCATTGAAGACGTTATACAGCGATACTGAACTATGTGACTGTAAATCCAGCACTGAGTTTGAGATAAATCACTTGGAAGAAGTTCTGTTTCTCTGCCTGTTTTGGTGCCTTTCTCTGCCCCTCCTTCCTTACGTTTCTAAAGTCTCTAATAAGATATGTGTCTTGACATATCAGTAAGCTTGTAAGAGGGCCGACTAGGCCTATATGCTCCTGTCCTGAAGACACCGATTGCCATTCTATTATAGTAATGTGAACTGTGTTTATGTATTTAATGTGTTCTTGCATAGAGTATAAGTGTGGCCATTTAGTGACCGTGTTCAGGTACTGCTCCTTAGTATAGAGAATAGGTTCTGCCTAACAACAGGAGGACTATAGGCAGGGAACAGATAATCTTTGTGGGTCGCCCACAGGAAAAGGATCTACGCGTTTCAGAGACATCTCTGTCAATATGATTTCTTTTCCTGAGGAAGGAGACGGAGATGTCTCTGAAACGCGTAGAACTGTGAAATAAAGGAAATCTCTTTATCTACAGCATCTGTGGTTTTTAGCGCGGCATTTAAAACCAGTTTTCTATTTGATTTATATGATAACCTGCTTTCCGGGGCCGCTGCTAAACCACATAAAACCACTCACATGCGATCATAGGGGGTTGTGACTGTCACAACCCTACCAGGTGAGTATCTCTTTCCGTTCAGTCTCTCTACGCTCATACCGGGTAAGACCCTATTGCGCTTTTTCCCCCCTACAGCTTTCCATCCTGGTTTAGTCATAAGTGGTTAGAGTATAGAAAGCTGTACTACTGAGTAGTATAGCAAGTAGGAAAACTGTGCAATCTCGACAGATACCTAAAATGGGTGTTTGTGGCATCCATTACCTGACTCTCATGGTCACATTGGGAACAGAGCGTTTGGAAAAGATTCCAGTCAGGAAAGGGTAGAGGGTCACCTCCATCTCGAAGTTGCGAGTTCCAGGTCCAAACTCTACAGAGATTTCCCGGTCAGTGGATTGACTCCAGTGGTACTATACTAATCCTCAAGTGAAGACTTGGCATAGACCTGGGCGAACAGGTCACTCAGCACAGAGAATACGGTAGACAAAGCGAGTCCGACGGCTGTCAACACCGTTCTACAGAATGGGTGTGGGATGAGACGTCGGCTAGGGAAGACTTTATGACTTTATTGTGTGAAACTGTGGTGTCAACTAGTAAGGAGCAGAATGGACAAACAGCAGCAGTAGTACCTTGAATAATGGAGCAGTCTAAAGTAAAACTGTGCTTTAAAGTCAAATATGCTATACAGAACGTGTTCAAGTGTTGTGCCCACAGTATCAACGTGTTGAAAGTACTGTGCGGAACTGTAGGTGTTGCGGGCGGGGGCCGCTGCCGCTTCTCTCTCTGGGGGGCCTGCTCGGATCCGGGTTCGCTGCTGTGGCTCGAGTGGTGACCAGACCCGGGCTCACACGGCCGCCCGTCCTCACAACCATCGGAAAGGGGATATTTACAAGGGAGGTTGCCTGTGACACCACCCGTGCGTTGCGGTGAAGGATGTTGGCGCCGCCGCTGCCTGTGGATGGGGGTGCCCGGGGCTGGTAGAGCGGGGCAGCAAGGTGCGATCACCTCCACGGGTAGGGGAGGTGTAGTCCCGGGGCCCTAGGATGGAACACGGGAGTGATGGCTGCTGGAGGTGGCGCGCCGGACCGAACCAGGGGACAGTGGTATACACACAGTTCAATAACTTCACACAAGTCCAGTAGTAAACCAAGTTGCCAGTGGCTGGCTGCCTTTGGAGAGTGCATTCGGGTCCCGCACCCAGGTTGATGAGCAGATAACCCTTCCTCCTTCACTTTGTGTTTCCTTCTCTTTTGGACGACTTCGCATGGAACGGAGAAGTCCACTCCTGGTTCTATTTGTGTTGGGAGCTGTGGCCCGTGAAAGCTGACCCTTGGGATTTCAGTGGGTTCTTGGCGGACACCCTATCCCCCGCGTTGGGCTTCCATTTCGCTCTATCTGGACAATAAATTGGGACAATGTCTGGAACCTTGTCCCGGCTGGTTAATTGGAGAGGGGCTTGCAACCTTCATTGCCCTAGGGTCCAGGCACCCCGACTGTGCACGGCCTCCGGACCGGAATCCCGCTGTCGGTACCGGCGGGCTACAACCCTGCCCCGGGTCCACTTTAGGTCTCCCGCGACCGGATCTCCGTCGCCTGTGGCTTTGCTCACCATCTGCCACCTAGCCAGGTAGTCCAAGGGCTACGACCCCTGACTACACTGCTGTCAGCTCTCGACACTTCAACTTGAACATCACTCTGACTCAGACTGATCTACAGTGTAAACTCGACTGTTGTGTTCCCGCCTCTGACTCCTCAGGACCCCTAGGTGGGAGTTCTCATCCACCTGATCCCACCCACTGGTGTGTCCTATTTATCATGAGGGGGTGACTAGGATTTTATAGCTGTGTGGTATGCCTAAGTGTGAGTTGTGATGTTAACAAGGAGGATGTGAACTATTTGTGACTACATGGTTTTGCCAAGGCGTCACATTGGTAAAGGACTTATGGGAAAAAAACCCTGCAACCGTGGCTGTGACTCCCCAGAGGAAGAATCCTAGCCTGCACAATAGCCTAATCACAGGTATGGCTTGCACACACAAAGACCACACACTTAGCCAGGATCACATGTTAAATTCTGCACCCACCAGACAGACTTGCTGGAGGAAATTTGCCACTGCAGCCACTTACTTATTCCCCAGTCCCTCGATGAATCCAATATAAATAAGGAAGAAACACATCCTGGGGGTTTTATGCCTGGGGCTGGACAGTACCCCAGGCATAAAACCTGGGTGCTGCCCTTATTAGGGCAGAAGTTATAATGCATGGGCCATGACAGCATTGTTCAGTAATCCCTTCCCCTTTGAAACATTTGCACTGCTCACTGACGGATATTGTGGCTGGTCTCCTGAATTCTACCAGACGGGTGAGACCAACCCTTTTTTTATGCACTTTATTGTTCACTTGTATAGGTATACCACATTGGTACTTTTGTAATTAGGGTGTGTATTTGAAATTGATTTTAACTAACTTAATTAAAAGTTATATTTTATCGCTTTTGCTACATTCCCTCTCAGCACAGAACAAATTTTTGTTTAACATATTCGGAGAACCCATCAAGAATCTAAAAGAGTAACTTGGATTTTTAAAATGTAATTATCATCTAGGCATTGTAAAATTATGCCTTTTTCTAAGTATACTTAATTACCTTATTTGCTAACACAGCAAGATACCTACTCTATATACATGTAAATGCAACTATTCTATGTATGGGAATTCTCCTATTTGAGAATTTGGTTGGGAGTAAAGAGGCTCAAATAGGGAAAATCCCATACACTGATAGTTTAAAGATATTGCATGAATTCTTTCTGAGCATCACTGGAAAGGAGCTTCTAAAAGAGCATACACTGGGTATTGAAACAATACTGCTGCATACTGTTTGGGAGAGAAGGAAGAAAAATAAGTTAATGAAGTATGATACTGTGAAAAAGTTTTACGCAGGAGTGGAAAAATGCTGAAAAGTAAAAAATTCTTTCAAAAATAGAAGTGTTAATAGTTTAGTTTTTATCAATTAACAAATTGGAAAGTGAAGTAACAAAAGAGGAATGGAAAACAAACCAATACTTAGTATGACCACTCTGTTCCTTCAAAACAGCATCAATTCTTTTAATTGTCTCTTCAGGGAGGAAGGAGACAAACTCTAGTGCCACCTATTGGAAGTAGCAATCCTAAAAGTCAAAAGTGGCCCTTTAACAAGCTGTGCCAGATCAGAACCTCAATTTGCAGACATGATGTTTCAGGATGATTGTCCTTCATCAGTGCAAAGTATGAGATCTGATCTGGCTGAATGAGAAGCTCTACTCGGGTCTAAGGGAAATTCTTCTAGGTACATTTAAACAAAGTTTTTGAAGGAACTTGGGCAAGAAATTTTTCAAAATATCTTGGAAAACCAACGACAGATCTTCTGTGGATATAGGCTTGTACAAATTCTTCTCTTTGTGTAATCCAAGACAGATTCTATGATGTTGAAATCAGGGCTCTGGGGGAAATATCATCACTTCCAGAAGGCCTTGTTCTTTACGCTGAAGATACTTTTTCACGGTTTTCAACCGTCTGATCTGGTGGCCATTACCTATATCGCCACTGAACAAGGTCCTTCACATTTTTTTGCTCAACTCTTATACAGTGGGTACGGAAAGTATTCAGACCTCTTTAAATATTTAATTCCTTGTTTTATTGCAGCATTACACTCTGCACTCCATTTTGACAGAAAAATACAGAAATGTAGAAATTTTTGTAGAAAATTGGAGCAGGAAGGAAACAACAAAATGAATAGAGAATTCCACAACAACTCCAAGGACCACACAATATAATCACCAGCAGGATTGGGACATAACAGCACACAGACCAACACAGCAATAAACTATAGTTGGCGTGGGAAGACAGATTCCACCATCTTAAAAAAGCAGGGAGTAAACGTGATAGATTTCCACCAACATGTGATCCCAGAGGTAACCAGTGTAACTCAGAAACACCAGAGTGCCTCTGGACCCTCAGGACCAAGTCTCTCCAGATGACGGCGATGAAATGCCCCAACCATACGCTCTGTATGTATATCAGAGACTGGTACCCAAGTCCTCTCCTCTGGACCATAACCCAGTGGACGAAGCACTGTAAAGAATGACGAATGACACGGGAATCTATGATTTTGGAAACCTGAAACTCCAAAGACCCATCAACTAAGACCGGAGGTAGAGGTATGGGAAGATGGGCTCCCGAACCCACTAACTTACTTACAGTCAGCCACAAACTTATACTTAGAGCACATGTCACTCAAATGCTGCTGAACAATCTCCCAAGTAGGAGATAGTGCTGATACAAATTGGTCCATAGATAAATGGAAGGAGTCACCAGAGGATTCATGGAGGCTATTATTTATAGCAAACTTAGAGGAAGGAACGAGGACCACTCATCCTGATTATCGGAGACAAAACTGCACATATACTGCTCCAAATTCTGATTCATGCACTTCGCTTGTAATTTAGACTGCGGTTGGAATGCCGACAAATGAGACAGTGTAATCCCTAACAGAGAGCAGAAAGCCCTCCAAAAGTTAGGAATAAATTGAGTTCCTCTATCAGAAAGAATATTAGATGGGACTTCATGGAGTCTGACATTTTCACGTATAAATACCTTGAATAAAGTTTTAGCATTGGGTAACTTCGGACCAAACTCATGTTTACAGTTAGCCACATGCTTATACTTAGAGCCCATGTCACGCAAATGCTGCTGAACCTTCTCCCATGTAGACAATACTGCTGAGCCCAATTGGTCCTCCCCAGGTAACCCTGATGAGTGACCCTTCAAAAAATGTACAGAACTGGGGATGATGACAATAAACACAAAAGAAAGGAGATACCCCAGAGGATTCATGGCGGCGATTATTGATAGCAAACTCAGCAAGAGGAAGAAACAAGGACCACTCCTCCTGATTATCTAAAACAAATTCTGATTCATGCGCTTCATTTGTCCATTAGGCTATGGATGGAACACAGATGAATGAGACCGTTTAATCCCTAACCGAGAGCAGAAAAGCCCTCCAAAAGTTGACACTAAATTGAGTTTCTCTACCAGAAACAGTATTAGATGGAACTCCACGAAGATTTTTGATCTCATGTATAAATATCTGGGCTAAAGGTTTATCATTGGGTAACAAAGGTAGGGTGATAAAATGTGTCATTTTAGAAAACCTATCCACCACAACAAAAATTACCAGGAGAGGAAGGAAGAGCCGTAATGAAGTCCATGGAAATGTCTGTCCAAGGTTGGCTAGGGACACTCAAAGGCTGCAGACAACCTGATGGACAAGATGCCTTTGAGCGCGCACAGGTGGCACATGCAGACACATAGGACACTATATCTCTCCAGATTCTGGGCCACCAAAAGTGACGCAATATGAGATCCAGAGTACACTTCACCCCAGGGTGAGCAGCAAGGACAGAATCATGATGCTCCCCAAGAACCCTAGCAGAAGTTAACTCTTGCTAGCCTGACAATTAGTGAGCACAGCTGGTTGATGCCCAAGCCTGACTTTGTAATTCAGAAATACCAGAGACACTATAGTGTGGAGTGTCAGAATCTGTAGTGTGAATAGCGTCTGATGTCGCCATGATACTCGTCAAGTTTTGAGCAAAACTCCATGTGACAAAAGGTCACATGTTCGAATCTATAAGCAGCCAAGAAAAATATGTCCTAGAAAAGAGAAACAGCATCATCCAGCTCATCGATAGTGTTCTCTCGACCAATAAAATTGTCAAACTGCATCATGTGAGTGCCATAACAGTTGGTAGAATATAAAATGAAGTCCATCCATTCATTCAAAAGCCAACCTCTAGACATCCAGGCAAAATAAAAGAAAAGTTGGCTCATCACAAGGTCTATCAGTTCTGGTCCAACAAACACGACAATTAAGGTGTTGTTTGCTTTGTAATAGTGAGATCATAGACATCCATGCAAGCACTATGTGACACATATTAAATCTGGACTGGTGGCCTGAAAAAAGGTGAAGAAGCCTCAACTTTAATATCATCATAAGAAGTGTCTGCTTGAGATGGCAAAGAAGTACGAAAAGTGGACAGCATTGTTTTACTATATATGTTTACAATGTATTCCTCAAATATTGTAATGTATTCACCTTATTCTCCCCATTACCCAGTTCTAATTAATATTTTAAAATAAAAATTTTGGAAATGAAAGTTGAAAAAAAAAAAAAGCGAAAAGTGGAAAGCCGAAGATTGGAAATGGGTTATTTGGAACAATGAGACAAGTGAATCGATACTTATGCATACCAAAGTGAATTGATCCGTATGCACCAACATTGGAAATGTGTAGAAGAGACCTGGGATGAGATTTTGGTTGAGATATGCTTGAATGTGATCGAGAACATGCTGGAAAGGATTCAAACAGTGTTAAAAGGTGGATTTGCAAAATACTACCAAAATAATAAAAATGTTAACTTAAATTTTTAAGAGGAAAACAGTCACAATTCAGTGACATGATAATAATCTGCATAACTTGATCATATACTAAATAATTGCAAGTCAAATTTATGTATGAGTTATCCAAGATGATTGTTTGTTTAGAAAATAAAGATAGTCTCACGCTCAAAGCTGTAGCAGATGGTGAGATATGTAGCCTGAAAGTCAAAAGTTCTAAACATTGTTACCCTTTAACTTGTCACTGTGTTCTTATAGTTCTGGACTATGCAACAAGGTAACTGGAGCTGGTACCATTGCATTAAGAAATTCTTCCACCAAGACTAGAGCCCAAGAGTTGGTACAAATCTTCTCTCGAATTGAATTACCAAAGGAGATCCTGACGGACCAAGGAACTCCCTTCATGACAAAAATCATCAGGGAACTGCAAATCAGCCAACTGAGGATTTCAGTGTACCACCCACACATGCATGGCCTTGTAGAGAGATTTAACAAGACCTTTCAAACTGCTCAAAAAGGTCATGGAGGAGGATGGCCAGGAATAGGACTGTCTACTGCTGTATCAGCTATCTTACATCAGAGAAGTTTCCCAGGCTTCTATCGGGTTCTCTCCCTTTATACTCTTGTATGGCCGACATCCTTATGGACTCCTGGGCATACTGAAGGAGACCAGGGAAAGCAGAGGTTACACCCCACAGGAGTGTTATAGAACATGTGGCCCAGATTCAAGAGACGATTACAGAGGTAATGACCATTGTGAAAGAGAACCTCCTCCAGGTGCAAGAAGCCCAGGCAAGGTTGTACAATTTCTCAGCAAGGGTGAGGTAGTTCAACTTGGGGATCGAGTGTTAGGGTTTATCCCCACAGTGAATAGTAAGTTTCTGGCCAAGTGGCAGTGTCCATACGAAGTGGTCGAAAAAGTTTGGCGAGGTGAACTATAAGATCCACCAACCCAGAAGAAGGAGGTCTTACTAGGTGTACCACATCAACCTGATCAATTTGTGGTGAGATAGGGAAGCAGTGTAAACTCCGTATCTGGTGTCCAAGATGGAAGCTGACCTTGAAGAGCTCACAGTGGCAGAGATGCTATCACCAGCTCAAAAACAGCAGTGTCACGAATTGCTCTGCTGAAATAGAGATCTCTTCTCAGAATTACCAGCATGTACTCAGGTCATAGACCATCAAGTTCTTACGGAGCCTCATGTGCGAACGAATTAAAACCATATTGGATCCTCAAAGCCCACCAGAAGGTGATTTAGAAGGCGGTAAAGTGGATGCTGGATCTAGTGGTCATTGAAGAGTCTAACAGTGGTTGGTCCAGTTCCATTATTCTAAAACCAAAACCAGATGGAGAATGTCAGTTTTGTAATGACTATTGGAAGCAGAGCGAGGTATCTAAAATTTGATCCATATCTGATGCCCTGTGTCGATGACTGATGACCTTATTCAAAGGCTAGGGCTGGCAAAGTAAATCTCTTCCCTTGACTTAACTAAGTGGTATTGGAAAATCCCTATGTCCCAAAGTGCCAAGGAGAAGATGGGCTTCTCTACACCAAACGGATTCTTTCAATACACCAGGATGCCATTTGGGTTGCAAGGAGCCCCAGCCAACTTCCTTAGGGCCATGGGCCATATCCTAACTCCACACAAGAGGTAGGCAGTGGCTTATCTGGATGACATCGTGATCTATAGCCCAGATTGGGGAAGTCATCTGATGAAGATCCAGGTGGTACTTGATGCACTGAGGAAGGCAAGGTTTTCCATAAACCTGAAAAAGTGTGACAGGGGGAAGAAAGAGACCAAATACCTAGGCT
The DNA here is from genome assembly GCF_048569485.1 of Anomaloglossus baeobatrachus. NCBI lineage: Eukaryota > Metazoa > Chordata > Amphibia > Anura > Aromobatidae > Anomaloglossus > Anomaloglossus baeobatrachus. The sequence continues at coordinate 436,827,910 of NC_134354.1, forward strand.
ATATCATAGGTAGGGGTGCAATCAAGCCTCAAGTAAATAAAGTGGAAGCAATCCAGAATTGGCAGAAACCACTCTCGTAGAAGCAAGTTGGGCATTCCTGGGAATTGTGGAATACTATCATTGGGTTATCCCGAACTTCGCCATGATAGCCGCACCCCTGACCGACCTCCTTAAGGGTACAAAGTCATCTTTGACCAGTGGACTCCAGAAGCAGAGAACGTATTTTAGGAATTGAAGCTTGCCCTGTATAAACAGCCGATCTTGGTGGCACCAGACTTCAATAAGAATATTGTAAGCTTTCGAACAGGGCCCTCATTCCTACTGTAGCTGCTGAATTATGTGCTATTTTGTTTTGTTTTTGATTGTACAAGCCCCCACCTGATTGTATAGTTATGCAGGATATGTTGGCGTTATATAAATAAACTTTATTATTATTTATTAACAAAGAATTTGTGGTCCAGACTGACGCTTCAGAGGTCGGGTTTGGGAGCTGTATTATCTCAGGAAGTGAATGACAAGGACACTTTATAGTGATGAGCAAAACGGTAACCATGTTTTGAATTTTTGACTTTCAGGCTCCATATCGCACCATCCACTACAGCTCTGAGCTTGAGACTACCTTTATTTTATAGGCAATCATCTTGGATATCTCATACATAAATTTGACTTGCAACTATTTAGCTTATGATTAGCTATGGAGATTCTTGTCAGGTCACTCACTGCATTGTTACTGTTTTGCTCCTAAAAATCTTATATTTGTATTATTTTTGTTAATATTTTGTAAATGCACCTTTGGCTTTCAACACTGCCTGAATCCTGCTGGAAATGCTCTTGATCAGATTCAAGCATGTGTCAACTGAAATCTGATCCCAGGTCTCTTCTACACATTCCCAATGTTGGTGCATACGGATCAATTCACTTTGGTATGCATAAGTATCAACTCACATGAGTATGTATATATCTTTTTTTTAACGCTACCCACAATATTATGTCCAATTTGCCCTTCTTCGGGTTGTTTTTGTGTTGTTCTAATACACACAAAGGAAATAAACATGGGTATGACAAAACATGTGTAATTGCAATAATTTCCTGTTAGAAATACTTCATTTTCTGTAACAACTTCAAGGGTGCCAACACTTTTGGCCATGACTCTACAGTATACAGTTGAAACCAGATGTTTATATACACTATCTAAAAAAAAAAACATATGCATGTTTTTCTCACTAGTTGATGACATAAAACCACAATAAACATTTCCCATTTTAGGTCAGTTAGGATTACCAAAATTATTTATATTTGCCAAATGCCAGAATAATGAGTGAGAGTATATTTTAAGGCATTTTATTACTTTCTACAAACTCCTAAGTTTACTTACACTGAGTACTATGCCTTTAAACAATATGGGACAGCCCATATGATGATGTCATGTCTTTGAAGGCTTCTTATAGGTTTTTTTTTGCAACATCTGTTTTAATTAAAGACACATCTGTGGATGTATTTTAATGCACACCTGAAACACACTGCTTCTGTAGCGAACCACGGGGCAGGTGGTTAACCTAGTCGTCGCCAGGCCGTTTCAGGTTGGGTCAAGCGTTTTCACGGGGTCGCCTTGCCCAGTTCCGTTGCCCTGAGGCGTACAGTAAATGGTGGGGGAAGCGGGGTATTGGGAAAAGTTTGTCGTGATGCCACCTGTGGTATGAGGCCAGGAAGTAGCCACCGCTGCCGGGTTCCTCGCCGGGACAGGTGTTATGGCAGCTGGGATGGTGTCGCTCCTCACAGACGGAGTGGACCCCGGGTGGATGATGAGGGTTATAATGGCTGTTGGCGCCTAAGCACTTGGCGACGACACCGGTAAGGACGAGCCAACACAGTCTCTGCGGGTTCAGGGTGTAGTTTACTCACAACTTCAGCTGCCAGCCCGGTCACACTGGTCACTGCCATGATGGGCTCCGGTCAATCTCAGATCCGGTAAGGGGCCACTACCGGTGTTTTGAGTGAGAAGGGTGTCTACGGTGTCCCCCTCCGCAGTTAAGGTACCCTGACTGAGCTCCAGCTCCAAGCCCCGGGCCCTGTAAATTCCAAGTTTTCCAGAGATGTCTTCCCAGAACTATGGTCCTGACGGGTCTCTTTCTGATGTCAGTGTGTTGCGCCTATTTCTACCCCAAGTGGAACCTGCCCCCCCAAGGTGGCTGACTTCAGGAACCAGGAAGTCCCATGATCGTATGGCCACCCCTCTACCTACCCTGAGCCAACCCACCCTGTGTAAAGGCTCCTAAGCTGTATGTAGTCTGTGAATGTGAAATACCAGTGATTAACCCCCCCCTTACCTGAGATGAATACTGCACCTTAATTGAGGTGCAGTATCCTGTGGCGACCAGAGCCTCATGGTTTCAGGGGCGCCACACTTCTTTGTGTAGCATCATGGGAAAGTCAAAAGAAATCAGCCAAAATATCATCTCAGGAAGAGAATTGTGGACTTGCACAAGTCTGGTTCATCCTTGGGTGCAATTTCCAGAAACCTGAAGGTGCCTCGTTCATCTGTACAAACAATTATATGAAAGTACAAACAAGATGGGAATGTCCAGCCATTATATCGCTCAGGAAGGAGACTGGTTCTGTGTACTAAAGATGAACATGCTTTGGTCAGACATGTGCATATCAATCCAAGAACAAAAGGAAAAGACTGTAACGCCTGCCTGGAACCACAGACTCAGACTGGCTGTGATGGACAGGCTAGAGGAAAGCCACTCACAAAGCAGGACCCCGAGAACCTGAAACCTTTTAACCCCTATACAGGGATTTGGAATTACACAGGGCCCCAGAGATCACTACCTGTGGAAGGCTGAAGTCCGATGAGAGCAGTAACCAGGCACGGTCAAACCGGACATGCAAAACAGGGACAGAATCAGGCAAGCAAAGACGTAATCAGAAAACAAAGCAGAGATCAAATCCAGATCTGGCAGTGAGGTACAAATACGGAAGACAGGAGAGTAGTCAGAGAGCATGCCGGGGACAAAGCAGGAATCAATAATCAGAGCAGGGAGAACCAGAGTAGCAGGAATACAATCTATATCTGGCAATGGCCAGCAGACAGAAGGGGCATAAAAAGGGTGTGGTGTGCTCCCATTGGCTGTAGCTGAATAGTGGCAACCTCATCTGGAAGACCCTCGTCACCTACACTCAGCCATTGGTACTGCAGGCGTCCTGAAAACCCAGCCTAGTGGATGACTGGAGCCTGTGCCCACCAGAGTTACTGGCATCGACTCCTGCCACATCACCAGCACAGTCCACAGCGGGAATACGGCGGCACCTAGTGACTGAAGGAGAAGTCGCAGGAGCGGACTCTGGTGAGGACGTGACAAAGACCTTGTGAAGATGCTGGCAGAAGCTGGTAAGATTGTGTCATTATCCACAGTGAAACAAGTCCCAGATGGGTACACCGTGACGAGGTGGGATGGCTTCTTACGTTTTTGCAAAAATGTATATACTAAGTACCCTGTTATTAAGCACTTACAGTTTATTCATTATTATTCAGGGTATTTTTCATACAATTATTCTCTTTGTTTTTTTTATTGTCTAGAGGCTGCCATTTGCATGCTTGTAATGTTGTATGATTACTGGTTTTTCTGTTACAGCTCAGTTATTTGGTGTTTTTTTTTGTCTGCTATCTTGCTTTATTGCAAGTTGGGGACACAGCCCTCCTTATACTGAGGCTGAACAACTAATTGCTTCCCACTTTGCTGTGTATTTAATCTGGGACCCAGCTGACCACTTGTTACCATTCACATTGGAGTTTTGATAGACACAAGTCAGGTATGTATAATGGTTTTAACTTTAGTTGGTTAGGGACCGTCCCAGATGGGTACACCGTGACGAGGTGGGATGGCTTCTTACGTTTTTGCAAAAATGTATATACTAAGTACCCTGTTATTAAGCACTTGCAGTTTATTCATTATTATTCAGGGTATTTTTCATACAATTTTTCTCTGGTTTTTTTTTTTAGTGAAACAAGTACTGTATCAACATTGGCTGAAAGGAAGCTCTGCCAGGAAGAAGCCATTACTCCAAAAGAAACATAAAAAAAGCCAGATTAATGTTTGCAAACATGCATGGAACAAAGACCTTAATTTTCTGAGACATGTCCTGCGGTCTGACAAAACTAAAATTGAGCTGTTTGGCCATAATGACCATCATTACATTTGGAGGAAAAAAGGAGACGCTTTGAAGCATAAGAACACCATCCCAACTGTGAAACACGGGGGTGGCAGCATCATGTTGTTGGGTTGTTTTACTGCAGGAGAGACTGGTGCACTTCCCAAAATAGATGGCATCATGAGGAAAGAAGAATATTTGGCAATACTGAAGCAACATCTCAAGACATCAGCCAGGAACATAAAAGCTTGGGCATAAATGGACCTTCCAAATGGACAATGACCCGAAGCATAATGCCAAACTGGGCACAAAGTGGCTTAAGGATAAAAAAGTCAATGTTTTCGAGTGGTCATCACAAAGCACTGATCTCAATTCTATTGAAAATTTATGGTCAAAGCTGAACAGGCAGGTGTGAACAAGGCAACCTACAAACATGGCTCAGTTGCACCAGTTCTGTCAGTGGTACCAAATACTAATGAAATGTATGTAAACCTTTGACTTTGCATAAAGTAATAAAAATGCCTTAAAAATTCTCTCTCATTAATCTGGCATTTGGAAAATATAAATAATTTTGGTTTCTAATTGACCTAAAACAGGAAAAGTTTATTCTGATTTCATGTGAGATAGTGAGAAAAACTTGCATTTGTGTCTTTTTAGATAGTGTATGTAAACTTCTGGTTTCAGCTGTATATTGTTACGGGGGGATTGGCAGATTAGGACCAGGGGTATATATCCCAATCGCCAGTCTGGGCCCACCGTGCTCCAGATGGTAGTGGAGCTGCTGGCACCCTGTGGGTTAGGCGTAGACTATAGAGCTGGATGGCTCTGAGATAACTCAAGGAACCGGTCACGTGTGTAGGGACACGTCAGACCGGACTACAACCCAGTTAGCGTTTCAGTGGAGCGGACGCTACTCCGACCACGTGTGTAACAACACGTCAGGCCGGATGGTAACCAGTTAGCGTTGACCGAGAAGACCGCTGCAGCGCCCTGTCGGCCACGTGTGTAAGACACGTCAGGCCGAGCGGTCCTCCGATTAGCGTTTCTGGCCACCACTCGACTGGCCACGTGTGTAAAGGACACGTCAGACCAGGTTTTCACACCAGTAGCATTTGACTGGGAAGCCGAGGAGGATAATAGGGTTCACACACCCAATCCAGGAACACCCTGAACTTCACAGGGGTTCTGGGGTGCGCTGTCCGTGCGCGTAGAGGGCACAACCGGACAGGTGGCGCAGCAGGTACACTGTCCGTATGCATAGAGGGCACTCTCGGACAGGTGACGCAACAGGTATTCTGTCCGTGTACGTAGGAGGCACAACTGAACAGGTAACGCAGCAGCCGCAGCCCAGTTAAAGCCACTGGACTGTTCTAGTACAACAGGAACGGTAGCAAGGAAGCACAGCGCCTGACCCTCATGTGCTGAGCCACGAATCTTGGCGTGACAGGCACCGTTCTCCTAGCCCTACCTTCCGCTTCCAACAAGGCTTATGCCACCAAGAACTCTAAATGAAGACTGCGCACCTCCATGTTTTCTCCAGCCCCTTTTATAACCTGGGTCCGCCCCAAACCCAGGGTGGAACCACCAAGGTCCAATAGCAGAGTGCCATGTCATCAGTAACGTCACATGCGACCTATCCGGAACCGCCACGTCATTGATGACCTCATGGCAGCCACGCCCCAAGCACTTCACCAGTCATCATCTGACGACCAATGGTGAGGTGCCAGATCATAGGGGCGGGCCTCTGCGAGCCAGTGCAGAGTTGCCACATCATCAGGACACCTGACACTCTCTGCCCTATCAGGGCCTGCTACCTCACGGACATGCTCAGTGAGGTCCTTACCGGACCTAGACTCTGATGCTATAAGTGCCTGAGCATGCTCAGTAGCCTGAGCAACAGGCTCAGAAAGCAGACTATCAGTTTGAGCATGCTCAGTAGGCACATCCCAGAACTTAGACACAGCATGAAGTCCAAGTACCTGTGCAAAGAGGCTGTTAGGGTTAATTGTGGGAGCATGCTCAGTAGCCTGAACTGAGGACTTTGTCTCAGACATAACACAATCAGGCTGAGCATGCTCACTAGGCAAAACACCGGGCTTAGACTCTGGCTGGGGTAAATCGGCGCACGCATGCGCACTAGCCACCTCTTCACACTTAGACGTGGTGGAAGGAGCAGCCAACTGGACGACCCGAGGCACGGCCAAGAACGGCAGACGGCGCCTGGGCGCAACAGGAACCGCAGCAGGCTGCTTGCGGCTATGGCAGCGCCGGTTTGTAACAGTACCCCCCCCTCTAGCGGCCCTCCCACTCGAATGGTCTATAGTCGCCACAGATACCACTGAGCGACGGGCGGAAGATGGAGACATGCAGTGGGAGCTACAAGACTTGCTCCACCGCGTAATCACCCCAGACGACCAGTTGATATGTGGGGAATGCCGCTTCAACCAAGGAATACCCAGCAAAATATCTGCACCCTTAGGGAGAACCAGAAATGAAATGGTCTCCCTATGCCCAGATGACATGGCAATTGTAATGGGCACTGTCCGCTGGTGAATTACCTTGGGCAACAAGGACCCATCCACCACACGGACTCTCACTAGCCTTGGCATTTGCACTAGCGGGATGGCATGCCGCCGGGCAAAAGAGGAGGAGATGAAACTATCCCCAGCACCTGTGTCCACACTTGCCCTTGTGGACCATGTTGACCCCTTAAAGGAAATGGACGCGGGAAACGTCACCCTAATGGATGACGCAGAGTCCAGTCTACCTCCAGCTATGGTCACCAATCGCGGTCGCTTACCCTGATGCTTTGGGCAACGGTTGGCATAATGACCATACTGCCCACAAGCGAAACAGGAAATGCCCTTGCGACTCGAAGACCTAGCAACACCAACCCTAGCGATGTCCATAGGGACAGAGATGTCCTCTAAGGGAGGTGCAGTAGGAGAGACCACTACAGTGGCTGAACGACCCTCTGACCTGCGCTCCAGCTGACGTTCAGAGGTCCGCAGGTCAATGCGGGTAGCCAGAGTCATGAGGCCCTCAAGGGTAGTTGGTACCTCATGCGACGCTAATATGCGTCCTTCACGTGCGAGGCTATTCCCCTCCAGAACAGTGGAATGAGAGTCCTTTCTGACCACCCCAGTTCTGCAGCAAGTGTCCTGAAACTCACAGCATATTGACTTGAGGAGGTACGCCCCTGCTCCAAAGTCAGTAGCTGTAGGGCCGAGTCGTGAGTGACCTGAGGCCCCAGGAACACTTGTCGCAAGGACTCCAAAAACTCCTTAGAGTCCTGTACTACGGGGTCATTCCTCTCCCACAATGGTGTAGCCCACTCCAGTGCTCTATCAGAGAGCAAGGAGATGATAAACCCCACCTTCGACCTCTCTGTAGGAAACCGTGCAGCCAACAGCTCTAGATGGACTGAGCACTGGTTCACGAATCCCCTACATGCCTTGCTGTTCCCCGTAAACTTGTGGGGCAGCGAGAGGTGAGGGAGGGTTGGAGTAGGCTTGGTGACGGACACCATTGCAGCCGCTTGAGCCACCACATCATCCATATCAGCAGCAAGAGCAGACTTCTCCAGAGACCTCACTCTGGCATCAAGCTGCAGTATGAACTGACGTAGCTGCTCCATCTCCACCATGCCAGCCAGACCCTGGCGTAGTCTTACTGTTACGGGGGGACCGGCAGATTAGGACCAGGGGTTTATATCCCAATCGCCAGTCGGGGCCCACCGTGCTCCAGATGGTAATGGAGCTGCTGGCACCCTGTGGGTTAGGCGGAGACTATAGAGCTGGTTGGCTCTGAGATAACTCAAGGAACCGGTCACGTGTGTAGGGACACGTCAGACCGGACGACAACCCAGTTAGCGTTTCGGTGGAGCGGACGCCACTCCGACCACGTGTGTAACAACACGTCAGGCCGGATGGTAACCAGTTAGCGTTGACCGAGAAGACCGCTGCGACAGCGCCCTGTCGGCCACATGTGTAAGACACGTCAGGCCGAGCGGTCCTTCGATTAGTGTTTCTGGCCACCACTCGACTGGCCACGTGTGTAAAGGACACGTCAGACCAGGTAGTCACACCAGTAGCATTTGACTGGGAAGCCGAGGAGGATAATAGGGTTCACACACCCAATCCAGGAACACCCTGTTAACTTCACAGGGGTTCTGGGGTGTGCTGTCCGTGCACGTAGAGGGCACAACCGGACAGGTGGCGCAGCAGGTACACTGTCCGTGTGCGTAGAGGGCACTCTCGGACAGGTGACGCAACAGGTATTCTGTCCGTGTGCGTAGGAGGCACAACTGAACAGGTAACGCAGCAGCCGCAGCCCAGTTAACGCCACTGGACTGTTCTAGCACAACAGGAACGGTAGCAAGGAAGCACGGCGCCTGACCCTCATGTGCTGAGCCACGAATCTTGGCGTGACAGGCACCGTTCGCCTAACCCTACCTACCGCTTCCAACAAGGCTTATGCCACCAAGAACTCTAAATGAAGACTGCGCACGTCCATGTTGTCTCCAGCCCCTTTTATAACCTGGGTCTGCCCCAAACCCAGGGTGGAACCACCAAGGTCCAATAGCAGAGTGCCATGTCATCAGTGACGTCACATGCGACCTATCCGGAACCACCACGTCATTGATGACCTCATGGCAGCCACGCCCCAAACACTTCACCAGTCATCGTCTGATGACCAATGGTGAGGTGCCAGATCATAGGGGCGGGCCTCTGCGAGCCAGTCCGGAGTTGCCACGTCATCAGGACACCTGACACTCTCTGCCCTATCAGGGCCTGCCACCTCACGGACATGCTCAGTGAGGTCCTTACCGGACCTAGCCTCTGATGCACTAAGTGCCTGAGCATGCTCAGTAGCCTGAGCAACAGGCTCAGAAAGCAGACTATCAGTTTGAGCATGCTCAGTAGGCACATCCCAGAACTTAGACACAGCATGAAATCCAAGTACCTGTGCAAAGAGGCTGTTAGGGTTAATTGTGGGAGCATGCTCAGTAGCCTGAACTGAGGACTTTGTCTCAGACATAACACAATCAGGCTGAGTATGCTCACTAGGCAAAACACCGGGCTTAGACTCTGGCTGGGGTAAATCGGCGCACGCATGAGCACTAGCTGCCTCTCCACACTTAGACGTGGTGGAAGGAGCAGCCAACTGGACGACCCGAGGCACGGCCAAGAACGGCAGACGGCGCCTGGGCGCAACAGGAACCGCAGCAGGCTGCTTGCGGCTATGGCGGCGCCGGTTCGTAACATATGTACAATATATACACCATGTACAGATTTATTAGGCAAGTTGTATTTTAGACGATTTTTTTCATTATTGATCAATAACTATGTTCTCAATCAACCCAAAAGAATCATAAATATCAAAGCTTAATATTTTTGGAAGTTTGAGTGTTTTTTTTAGATTTGGCTATCTTGGGAGGATATCTGTTTGTGCAGGTAACTATTACTGTGCAAAGTTATTAGGCAACTTAATAAAAACCAAATATATTCCAATCTCACTTGTTTATTTTCACCAGGTAAACCAATATAACTGCACAAAATTTAGAAATAAACATTTCTGACATGCAATAACAAAACCCCAAAAATTAGTGGCCAATATAGCCACTTGTCTTTATGATGACACTTAACAGCCTACCATCCATAGATTCTGTCAGTTGCTTGATCTGTTTACGTTCAACATTGCATGCAGCAGCCACCACAGCCTCCCAGACACTGTTCCGAGAGGTGTACTGTTTTCCCTTCTTGTTGATCTTACATTTTATGAGGGACCACAGGTTCTCTATTGGGTTCAGATCAGGTGAACAAGGGGGCCATGTCATTATTTTTTCATCTTTTAGACCTTTACTGGCTAGCCACGCTGTGGAGTAGTTGGATACATGTGATGCAGCATTGTCCTGCATGAAAATCATGTTTTTCTTGAACGATACCGACTTTTTCCTGTACCACTGCTTGAAGAAGTTGTCTTCCAGAAACTGGCAGTAGGTCTGGGAGTTGAGCTTCACTCCATCCTCAACCCGAAAAGGTCCCACGAGTTCATCTTTGATGATGCCAGTCCATACCAGTACTCAGACACCAGTAAGGTGGAGGTGGAGTCAGAGTGGAGCTCTCTGCCCTTTACTGATCCAGCCTCTGGCCCATCCATCTGGCCCATCAAGAATCACTCTCATTTTATCAGTCCATAAAACCTTTGAAAAATCAGTCTTAAGATATTTCTTGGCCCAGTCTTGACGTTTTATCTTATGTTTCTTGTTCAAAGGTGGTCGTATTAGAGCCTTCTTTACCTTGGCCATGTCCCTGAATATGACACACCTTGTGCTTTTTGATACTCCAGTAACATTGCAGCTCTGAAATATGGCCACACTGGTGGCAAATGGCATCTTGGCAGCCTCACGCTTGATTTTCCTCAATTCATGGGCAGTTATTTTGCGTCTTTTTTGCGCAACACGTTTCTTGCGACCCTGTTGGCTATTTGCCATGAAACACTTGATCGTTTGGTGAACACACTTCAAAGGTTTGGCAATTTCAAGACTGCTGCATCCCTCTGCAAGACATCTCACAGTTTTGGACTTTTCAGATCTTGTCAAATCTCTCTTCTGACCCATTTTGCCAAAGGAAAGGAAGTTGCCTAATAATTAAGTGTGCCACCCCCACGCCAGCAGCCGCTGCTGCTCGGATCCGGATCTACGGTATGGCTCGAGGGGTTCTCCGGACCCGGCGGTCGCGCGGGCACTCCGAATAAAATGGGGACGTATTTGTACGGGATTGGTTGTAAATTGTCGGTGACGCCACCCACGGTGTGTGGTGAGGTATGGCACTACCGCTACGGTTATGGGAGACCCGGGGAGATGTGATGGCAGCTGGATGTTAACCCCTCCGTGGGTAGGGATGGGTGCCCCAGGGCCCAGTGTCTCTATGCTGAAGATTGTGATTGCATGGGCTGGCGTACCCGGTCAGGCCGGGGATGTTACTCACTGTGGAATAAAGCACATGAATCCTGTGGTAAACCAAGGTGATTGTGGCCGGCTGCCGCAGACGGGTGTATCTGATCCCACACCCGGGTTTGGTAGTCAAAGTCTCTCTCCTCTGCACTGTTTTGTAGATAGGACTTCCAGGTGTGAAATGCAGGAGTGTTATGATCCGGAACCATGGAAGACCACCACAAATCATTGGTTAAAGGTAACAAGAGCATTGGCAACTAATCTGGCCGCCATCCCCTTACTAACCATCAACACTAGAAGTAGCCGAGGGGTAAACTAACATCCTGTGCACCGCGAACCCAGCCGGAGAACTAGCTATCCTAAAGGAAGGAAAGATGAATAACTCTCTGCCTCAGAAAATAGATAAAGAATAGCAAGCCCCCCACATTCAAAGACTGCGGTGATATAGGAAAACACAATACACAGGTGATAGGATTAGCAAAAGGTGAGGCCCCCACTGACTAAAATAGGAAAGGACAGGAAAGGGGCTGATGGTGGCCAGAGAAAAAACCCTGCAAAATTCCAAATTCCTGATAGTACAAAAAGGCCCTCAGATCGCACGATCTGCACTCCGTCCTATACCAGGTGCTCTTGTCATACCAATGAACCGAAAACAAGAATCATTACAAATTCAAAAAGCCACAAACACATGGACTAAAAGGAGCTATACTCCAAGCATAACTGCAGGGAGTTTCCCAGCTAAGAAACTAAGAGGGAAAATCCCTGCATGCAAATAAACTGAAAACAACCACAGCAAATTACAAACTCAGATAAGAGTAAAAGAACCAAACAACAGATAAAGAGCAAAGCACTTATCTGGAGTAGATGTGGTGTGGAGCAGAATGAAGCAGGCTGGTGAACAAAGAACAACTGACATCCGGCATAGCCTGCTATAAGACCAGGATTTAAATAAGCAGTGAGTTAGCAATGGAAACGACCATTGCTCAACACACCTGGTCTATGTCCAAACCATTCCTGGCCACAAGAGGGAGCCTCCCAGCAGCCAAAGCATAACTGACATTCACAACACAGGAGTCTGCTCCCGGTCCTCTGGTTGGGAGCCGTGCCCATCTGACGCTGACCCTTGGGATTTACGAGCCCTGGCGGTTGCCCTATCACTCTCGGTGGGTGGTTGTCTACTTTTCGGGACTTAGGTTGGGACAGGACCTATAATCCTGCCCTCAATTGGTTAATTAGCTAGGCCGATGGTGCCGATCCTGGCTTCAGGGTCCAAGTACCCCCTCTGTGCACACGGTTTCCGGGTCGGTTCTCCGGTGTCGGTACCGGCGGGCTACAACCCTGTCCCGGTACACCTTGGATCCCCGCAGCCGTCTTCCCATCTCCTGCAGACCCTGGCTACCGTCTGCCACCTAGCCAAGGTGTCAGGGCTCCGACCCTGGCACCTGTTAGCTCCACTCCCAACTTGAACTTGACTGTAACTGACTGTTTTTCCGTCCCGGGCTCTCAAAACCCCTAGGTGGGCGTTCCCTATCCGCCTGGTCCCACCCACTGGTGTGTCTGTCCTTCCCTGAAGGGGGGTGACTAGGGTTTCAGGTCGGCTGCTGTAACCCTTTTTGGGATTGGTGTTCTGTGGGGGCCTATATGTGCCACTACCTGGTTTTCCAGGTAGGGAGGGAAGTGGAGCAAATAAGGGGATAGATAGAGCAGATAGAGACAGGGAGATGGTAGGGGTCAATGAAGGATTAGGGGGGGATGGGACATACAAGGAACGTAGGGAGGCTAGGAGTAATAAAGGTGTTAATAGGATTAAATGTCTACTGGCAAATGCAAGAAGTCTTGCAAACAAAATGAATGAATTGGAGACTCTTATGTCAACCATGGATTATGATGTGGTGGGCATTACGGAAACCTGGCTGGATGAAAGCCATGACTGGGTGACAAACATACAGGGTTATAGTACATTTAGGAAGGACAGGAAAGGCCAAAAAGGTGGTGGGGTGTGTATATTTATTAAATCTAACCTAAAACCTGTGTTGTATGATGACATTGAGGGGAAGAGCAACAATGTAGAGTCAGTATGGGTAAATGTACATGGGGAGGGGAATAATGGAAAAATGCTAATTGGAGTTTGCTATAAGCCTCCTAACATACCTGAACAAATAGAGGGTGAAATGCTGGAACAAATTGAAAAGGCAGCTAATAATAATAATCGGGTTCTTATTATGGGGGATTTCAACTATCCAGACATACAGTGGGACATAGAATCTTCTGGTTCTGCTAAAAGCTGTAAGTTCTTATCTACCATTCAAGACCATTTCCTCTCTCAGATGGTAGGTGAACCGACCAGGGGAGATAATTTCCTAGATCTGGTCCTGTCAAATAGACCGGATACAATTTCAGATCTACAGGTCCGGGAGCACTTGGGCACCAGCGATCATAATATGGTAAGTGTGAAGCCCCACAGGTGGTGTGTCGGTGTCGGTGCGTTACCTTCAGGGACTCCACGTTGCTGGATCTCCGTCACTGGTAGGAAATCTTCTGTTTTGATCGTGACGCCACTCTCAGTATTGCGGTCAGTGGGGACCGCCACTGCAGGTTAGGGGACGCCTGGGGCTGATGGTGTGTGCAGTTAGTTGGAATAGCCTCCTGAGAGTGAGGCAAGCCCCAGGGCCCGGTGTAAGTTTGTAGTACCACAAGGCGCAGAATAACTCCACACAGGCAGAATTGTCTTTCAAGGGCTTTACTCACATTTGGTAGCCCGGGCGTAGCTGAGATGAACCAGATGGGAACCAGGTATCCTTCAGGCTGACTTTATGAGGGTGACTACTGACTCGCCTTCCTTAGCCCTTGGTGGTTTGGGGTGACCCCGACTTTTAGTCCCTATGGGGGTCGCCCAGGGAAGATGCTGCAGCCTCTCTCCCCCTTTTGTTTGCCGTTTGCTTGTTCCCCGGACCAGGCCTCTCCAGCTGCTTGCCTCCTGTGACCTATGGGCCCTCACTGCGGTTACGTGGCTGCGGCTTTTGTGGTGTTGTGGTGTGGGCTTTGAGAGCCCCACACCGGCAGGTTTAGCAGAAGAAAGCTGGATCTATCTTCGCTTCGGGATCTGCCGCCCGGTTGGGCCTGGTGCTCTCTAGCAGTCTCCTTACTTCCCACTCCGTTGCACTCCCTAGCTGAAGCTGGCTTTCAGGTAGCACTCCTAGTTGACCGTTCTCCCCCGTCTGTAGCCACTGCGCGGACGCTGTCAGATTGCACAGCTCCAGGGATCTGCTCCTCACTTGAGCTCCCTGGACTCTACACTGAACTGGCTCACTGCTCCTCCTCTCCTGTTCTTGCCTACGCCACCTAGCAACCAGACTCTCCACCACACCCCTTGAGAGGAGATGGAGGCTCTACCCCCTCCACTATTCCAGTGAAGGTGAAGGCTTGCCCCCTCCTGGGATCCCCAGGGGTCCTCTCATGGGTACATGTGTGAGACCTGATCACTATGCGCCTGTGTTCCACACCCCGGTCAGCCTTCTGGATTACCTGTGTTGTACTGTCCCCAGCATGGGTGCAGTACTCAGTGGTGCCTGACCAGGTCAGGGGCGCCACATTCCCCCTTAGTTATCACCAGCACGTCCTCGGGCTGCAAGACAACATTTTAAAATGCATAAAACATTAAAACATGTAAAACATTTTTAAAACCACCAGGTATCATACATCACCACCCTCCACCCACAAGTCCGTTAACCCACCCAAAACCCTCTCAGGAGGCAGGTCACCGGTCCTTTTGGTAACCAGATCTGGGCCATCTACTTCCCCAGACCTTTCCTCCAATCTTCCTCTCCCGTTGGCCGCGACTTCAGCCACTTCTGGCAGGATGTAGAGGCGGCTTTCATGGGCTGGTGGTTTCAGGGTATACCTGGCCTGGTGGATCCGCGCCGTCAGCCTCTTCTGGCAGGATGTAGAGGCGGCCTCCACAGTTGGTGCTAACCAGGTACCCTCTTTATGGTGGTGAGCCAAGGCCCCATAAACAGGCGTGCTCTCTGGTCGCAAGTGAGCCAAGGCCCTATATACGGACGGGCCCCTCCTGGTTGCAGACGAGCCAAGCCCCTAAACAGGCTGGCCCTGGTGGTGGTGCCACTGGTGTAACTATTTACACTGCGAGAGTTTGTGGCTATAGCAAGTTCATAGCCTTAAAGTTTATTTCTCACAATAGTTTTTGTGGGCACATGCTTAAACAATAACGTTGCAAACTTTTCAACTTGTCAAACTGGTCAAAACTTGCTGTACTTTACTTTACTTTACTCCTCGGTACCAGGGCTTTGGCCTATTGGGCTACGGCACCTGCTGTTTTCTTGCTCCTTGTCATCCTCTGAGGTAGTTTCATCTGTAGGCTCTTTGTCTTTTCTTTCTTGATCTTCATCTGTTCCCTTTTCTGCATCTGTTTCTTTATCTCTGTCTTTTCTTTCTTGACCTTCATCTGTGTCTTTATCTCTGGCTGCAACTTCTCTCTGCTCTGGAGACTGTGGTGCAGGGGACAGCGTTGTTCTATTGCGACGCCTTGTCTTACGGCCTGAACTCTGCGTGGTACAGCTTGCAAACTCCCAGGTGAGACTTTTAGGCAGATCTTCGTCAGCGGACGGTGTCAGGTCTTCCTCATCCCAACGGGAATAGGGCAACATCTCTGGCTCTGGGTATGGGTCCACTGCTGGTGCCACTGGAGTCGGAGTCAGCCCCTCAGCTTCCTGGCCTCCCCTCCCCCTTAGTTCTTCGCTGCACTCTGGTTGTGGCAGCGCTGGGGATGAGTGTTCTTCAGCTGGCCCAGGTGGTGGACTCTCCGGCGCAGCTGCAGGGGTTGCCTGAATCTCCTTGGGGGTATACGGAGGGAGCAGATACCGATCCACCATCTCTTGTGGGAACTGGGCCTCTAGGTCAGCCTTCAGCTTCCAGTATTCGGGGTCCTCTCCTATCAGGGTCTTCCTAGCAGGGACCTCTTTGGACTGGGGAGCGGTGTCTGCTCTGGCCTTGCAGGCCGGGGAAAATAGTGATCCAATCTCTTGGCGGGCCGCGCCCTGTATGGCGGCGGCCTGGTCTTGGCGGGCCGCGCCTGGCATGGCGGCGGCCTGGTCTTGGCGGGCCGCGCCTGGCATGGCGGCGGCCTGGATCAGTGTAGCTGTTGCAGGGGGCTCTGTGCAGGCTGGGCTGGACGTCGCTGCAGCGATCGGAGCTTGGCGGGCCGCACCTGGCGGGGTTGCGGCCTGGTTCAGCATCTCACTTGCGGCGCGGACGAGCGTCGCTGCTGCGGTGGGGTCTTGGCGGACTGGGCTCAGCAGGGTGGCAGCCTGGGTCAGTGTCACACCTGCGGCACGGATCAGTATCGCAGTGGTAGTCGGACCTTTGCGGGCCAGGCGGGGCATGGCTGCGGCGGCCTGGATTTGGCGGGCCGCATCTAGCGTGGTTGCGGCCTGGTTCGGTGGCGCCGCGCCGGGCGCCTCTTCTGGGACCGCGGGCGTGGCAGCAGGGGTCGGGGCACTTGCGCTGGCCGGGGCATCACTCGACTCACCCATCTGTGGCAGCATCGGGGTCTGCGTCGTCGCCGCTCGGTCTGGCATGCGTCGCGCGGCTCCCTCCTCGTAGGTCCGCACCGCCGCAGCCATCTCCAGGAGCTCCGTGCGTTCTTCCCTGAGCTGTCGCACAATCCTGGCCTCCAGCTGGTCGCAGAAGATGGCAAGCTCCCGGCACCACCAGGCAGCAGAGCCTGGCTCTGGGTATCCACGTCTGGACTCCATTTCCTCTAGCACGCTACTGGCTTCTTCTCTGCTCCGCCGTCTCTGGACGCTTCCGCTTTCTTCATCAGCGAGGTCAGGACTCTGCAGAGGATCTCTGGGTAGCCACACCTCTTCGTGGGCGGTAACTTCTTCCAGCGCGGGCTGCTGTTGTTTTTCAGCGCGCTTTTCATGGTGGCAATATGGCGGCGCTTCCAATTTTTCAAGCGGACCGCCCAGGCACATGGTCACCTGTCTGAACAGGTCTAGTCCTTATCCTGTTCGTGACGCCAGATGTGAAGCCCCACAGGTGGTGTGTCGGTGTCGGTGCGTTACCTTCAGGGACTCCACGTTGCTGGATCTCCGTCACTGGTAGGAAATCTTCTGTTTTGATCGTGACGCCACTCTCAGTATTGCGGTCAGTGGGGACCGCCACTGCAGGTTAGGGGACGCCTGGGGCTGATGGTGTGTGCAGTTAGTTGGAATAGCCTCCTGAGAGTGAGGCAAGCCCCAGGGCCCGGTGTAAGTTTGTAGTACCACAAGGCGCAGAATAACTCCACACAGGCAGAATTGTCTTTCAAGGGCTTTACTTACATTTGATGGCAGGGTGAGTAGCCCGGGCGTAGCTGAGATGAACCAGATGGGAACCAGGTATCCTTCAGGCTGACTTTATGAGGGTGACTACTGACTCGCCTTCCTTAGCCCTTGGTGGTTTGGGGTGACCCCGACTTTTAGTCCCTATGGGGGTCGCCCAGGGAAGATGCTGCAGCCTCTCTCCCCCTTTTGTTTGCCGTTTGCTTGTTCCCCGGACCAGGCCTCTCCAGCTGCTTGCCTCCTGTGACCTATGGGCCCTCACTGCGGTTACGTGGCTGCGGCTTTTGTGGTGTTGTGGTGTGGGCTTTGAGAGCCCCACACCGGCAGGTTTAGCAGAAGAAAGCTGGATCTATCTTCGCTTCGGGATCTGCCGCCCGGTTGGGCCTGGTGCTCTCTAGCAGTCTCCTTACTTCCCACTCCGTTGCACTCCCTAGCTGAAGCTGGCTTTCAGGTAGCACTCCTAGTTGACCGTTCTCCCCCGTCTGTAGCCACTGCGCGGACGCTGTCAGATTGCACAGCTCCAGGGATCTGCTCCTCACTTGAGCTCCCTGGACTCTACACTGAACTGGCTCACTGCTCCTCCTCTCCTGTTCTTGCCTACGCCACCTAGCAACCAGACTCTCCACCACACCCCTTGAGAGGAGATGGAGGCTCTACCCCCTCCACTATTCCAGTGAAGGTGAAGGCTTGCCCCCTCCTGGGATCCCCAGGGGTCCTCTCATGGGTACATGTGTGAGACCTGATCACTATGCGCCTGTGTTCCACACCCCGGTCAGCCTTCTGGATTACCTGTGTTGTACTGTCCCCAGCATGGGTGCAGTACTCAGTGGTGCCTGACCAGGTCAGGGGCGCCACATTAGCTTCAACATAATATTCAATAGAACATTTCAAAGGGGGAATGCTAAAACCTGGAATTTTAGGAAAGCTGATTTCAACAAATTAAGGGAAGAGCTTAAATGTGTAGATTGGGACAAAGTCATGGTAACTGGGGATACCGAACATAAATGGGGTAAGTTTAAGGATATACTACTAGAGTCCTGTAAAAAACGTATACCCTCTGGTAATAAAATGTCCAGGAATAAAAAGAAACCACTATGGATAAATAAGACTGTACAAAGTATAATAAAACAAAAACAAAGGGCATTTAAAATCTTAAAGGCTGAGAATACAGAAATAGCATTGCAGGAGTATAAAGATATCAATAGGAAATGTAAAAAAGAAATCAAACAAGCAAAATTAGCTACTGAAACAAAAATCGCCAATGACATTAAAATAAATCCCAAAATCTTTTATAAATACATTAATGCCAAAAGGAAAACAAAGGATAGTATCGGCCCCTTAAAATATAATAACAAGTTAGTTATAGAGGACAAACAAAAGACTGAGATATTAAATAGGCATTTCTCATCTGTATTCACCAAGGAACTGACTGTACCAGGGATCATTCAACAAGTGAAAAATCAAAGTCCACCACCCGATATAATTAATTTAACACAAGATGAAGTACGTCTGAGTAAATTAAACATTGACAAATCCCCAGGGCCAGATGGCATTCATCCACGAATATTGAGGGAATTGAGCTCCGTAATCGACAGACCGCTGTATCTCATCTTTTTAGACTCACTTGTAACAGGGTTGGTGCCTCAGGATTGGAGGATTGCTGATGTGGTACCGATATTTAAGAAAGGTAAGAGGGTAGATCCAGGCAACTACCGTCCAGTAAGCCTGACATCAGTAGTATGCAAAGTTTTTGAGGGCATTTTAAGGGATGACATGCAAAAATATATTGCAGAAAATAATATGATAACTGACAAACAGCATGGATTCATGAAAGATAAGTCGTGTCTAACCAACCTGTTGGGGTTCTATGAGGGGGTAAGTTCAAACCTGGATATTGGTAATGCAGCTGATGTGATTTATTTGGACTTTGCAAAGGCATTTGATACTGTACCACATAATAGCCTTATACTAAAGCTCCAGAAGCAAGGACTAGGGGACACAATATGCAACTGGGTAAGGAATTGGCTAAAAGATAGGAAACAAAGAGTAGTCATAAATGGTACATTCTCTAAATGGGCTATAGTCAGCAGTGGGGTGCCGCAGGGATCTGTGCTTGGACCGATTCTTTTTACTCTCTTTATTAATGACCTTGTGGATGGGATTGATAGTACAGTGTCAGTCTTTGCCGATGACACCAAACTATGTAGGATATTAAAAACTGACCTGGATAGTACAATATTACAAAAAGATCTGGATAAGATGTCAGAATGGGCAGATACTTGGCAAATGAGATTTAATGTTGATAAATGTAAAGTAATGCACCTAGGACGGAGTAATCCTATAGCTGCGTATACATTAAATGGAAGTAAACTCGGGACTACAGAACAGGAGAAGGACTTGGGTATTTTCATTACAAATAAGCTGAGCTGCAGCACTCAATGTCAAGCAGCAGCTGCTAAAGCAAACAAGATTTTAGGGTGTATAAAAAGAGAGATTAGATCCCGTGATCCCAACGTATTGTTACCCCTCTATAAATCACTTCTTGTAAGGCCACATCTGGAATACGAGATCCAGTTTTGGGCTCCACATTTTAAAAAGGACATTCAGAAGTTAGAGTCAGTTCAAAGGCGGGCAACTAGACTATTACAAGGAATGGAAGGCCTCCCATATGATGACAGGTTGAAAAAGTTAGATATGTTTAGCTTAGAAAAAAGACGTCTCAGAGGAGATCTCATTTATATGTATAAATACATGTGTGGTCAATATAAAGGACTGGCACATGACTTATTTCTTCCAAAGACAGTACTAAGGACCAGGGGGCACTCACTGCGAGTGGAAGAAAAGCGATTCCGAAACCTAAATAGGAAAGGGTTCTTTACAGTTAGAGCGGTCAGACTGTGGAATACCCTACCACAAGAGGTAGCAATGGCAGACACTATAACAGCTTTTAAAAAAGGGCTGGATGATTTCCTCAGTACACAAAACATTGTTGGTTATAAATGACTTAGTGACTAAATGTAGAACTGGTGGAGGAAGGTTGAACTAGATGGACCTAGGTCTTTTTTCAACCTAAGTAACTATGTAACTATGTAACTACACTAGCACACCTTATATAGGGTGTTGATGTCATTACACCACACCTCTCCTCATTACAGAGATGCAGAGATCTGATTTACTTAATTGGTAGTTGGCTCTCAAGCCTATACAGCTTGGAGAAGGACAACATGTAAAAAAAAGTATCATGTGATCAAAATACTAATTTGGCTAATAATTCTGCACACAGTGTATATATACAGTCATATGAAAAAGTTTGGGCACCCCTATTAATGTTAACCTTTTTTCTTTATAACAATTTGGGTTTTTGCAATAGCTATTTCAGTTTCATATATCTAATAACTGATGGACTGAGTAATATTTCTGGATTGAAATGAGGTTTATTGTACTAACAGAAAATGTGCAATCCGCATTTAAACAAAATTTGACTGGTGAAAAAGTATGGGCACCTCAACATAAAATTGACATTAATATTTTGTAGATCCTCCTTTTGCAAAAATAACAGCCTCTAGTCACTTCCTGTAGCTTAAAATGAGTTCCTGGATCCTGGAGGAAGGTATATTTGACCATTCCTGTTTACAAAACAATTCCAGTTCAGTTAAGTTTGATGGTCGCCGAACATGGACAGCACGCTTCAAATCATCCCACAGATGTTCAATGATATTTAGGTCTGGGGACTGGGATGGCCATTCCAGAACATTGTAATTGTTTCTCTGCATGAATGCCTGAGTAGATTTGGAGCGGTGTTTTGGATCATTGTCTTGCTGAAATATCCATCCCCTGCGTAACTTCAACTTCGTCACTGATTCTTGCACATTATTGTCAAGAATCTGCTGATACTGAGTTGAATCCATGCGACCCTCAACTTTAACAAGATTCCCGGTGCCGGCATTGGCCACACAGCCCCAAAGCATGATGGAACCTCCACCAAATTTTACTGTGGGTAGCAAGTACTTTTCTTGGAATGCCGTGTTTTTTTGCCTCCATGCATAACGCCTTTTTGTATGACCAAACAACTAAATCTTTGTTTCATCAGTCCACAGGACCTTCCTCCAAAATGTAACTAGCTTGTCCAAATGTACTTTTGCATACCTCAGGCGACTCTGTTTGTGGCGTGCTTGCAGAAACGGCTTCTTTCGCATCACTCTCCCATACAGCTTCTCCTTGTACAACGTGCGCTGTATTGTTGACTGATGCACATTGACACCATCTGCAGCAAGATGAAGCTGCGGGTCTTTGGAGGTGGTATGTGGATTGTCCTTGACTGTTCTCACCATTCTTCTTCTCTGCCTTTCTGATATTGTTCTTGGCCTGCCACGTCTGGGCTTAACAAGAACTGTACCTGTGTTCTTCCATTTCCTTACTATGTTCCTCACAGTGGAAACTGACAGTTTAAATCTCTGAGACAATTTTTTGTATCCTTCCCCTGAACAACTATGTTGAATAATCTTTGTTTTCAGATCATTTGAGAGTTGTTTTGAGGAGCCCATGATGCCACTCTTCATAGGAGATTCAAATAGGAGAACAAGTTGCAAGTGGCCACCTTAAATACTTTTCTCATGATTGGATACACCTGCCTATGAAGTTCAAAGCTCAATGAGGTTACAAAACAATTTCGTGCTTTAGTAAGTCAGTAAAAAGTAGTTAGGAGTTGTCACGAACCACCGGGGGGGTCACTCAGAAATCCCCCGCGCTGGCTACCAGTACGTCACAATCGGGGGGTAACAAGTGGGGGTCACCCCTCCTTTATACCTCCCGACCGACAGACAGAGCACGTGATGCGCTCTCTAGCGCCCCTCTTATAGTCAGGCCAATTATGGAATTGCCCGACAATAAGCAAGGAGGCCGCTATACTACTTATGCCGATTATTGAAGGGTCCCCGGTGAGAGTAGGGTATATATTCCCCCGACCTCCGCGGGCGGAATATATAAAACCTCCCCGAATCTCACTGGCCTCCCCACAATAATCCTTGGCACAACTCGCTGCCACCAACCGCTTCACGGTAACTATTAGCCGAACACACAGACGTGGGATTCAAGATCGAGATAACAGAACAGCCCAAGATTAATTATATAATTTAATCAGCCTAAAGCACACTAGAAACTACAATATATACAACAGGGAATCTACAGAATATACATATGTCAGAGTACAGTTACAATCAAAGCATGGGTTACAAACAGGCATACACAGTTCCAGCAGTTACCTTGTGCGTCTGGCCACAGGGGGGCGCTGTAGACCAGGTTTCCAGGAACTCCCTCACAGGTCTTTCCCAACCAGGCCCCCGAGCAGAAGAACACTGGAAAATGGCCGAAGTAGGGTTATCAACCTGGGCAAATCCAGGTCCCCTCCTACCTTAGTGACCTCAGAGGGAGCACTGCTCCACCCCTGGCTGGAGTTATGGACAAAATCCACAACATGGAATATGGCCATAACTTGGCCTGGGAGCGTCGTAGGCGGACGCCGACGCTCTCATTGTGACAGCTATGAATTTAGCTACAGAACGAGAGGACTCATGACTTGTCTACTAGTTCCCCATTGGCTGATATCACGCCTGGGGTATTTCCCCAGGTCCTGCTCCCATAAAAAGGGTGTGCCAGCATCGTCCGCATGCGGAGACACCATTTTTATGGTTGCCATATTTATCGGAAATATGGCTTGCGAGATATGAACCATTTTTTTACTGGAGTCGTCCTGTCTGGATACTTCCAAGCTTGCTAACTAGATAGCAGCCCCTACTACAGGGTCACGGCAGGGAGTCATCCTGTGTCCATTGTTCCCACATCACCTAATCTCCATATCACAGGAGATGGCCATGGGATGTGTTGCTGGGATGTGATACCTTCACAGATGCTGGACATCTGAGAACAATAAGGGAGGGGGCACTGCCATGGAGTGATGAGAGCGATTATGACTGGAAGTCATAATTCATCTTCATATCCCAGGGTTTGCCTCACACCTCCCCCCTTTTGAGGGCGCTAGGGGGCAGCACACTCCGGTGTTCCCCCGTGCGCCCGTCCGCGACCTCTCCTTGTCGGGACAGCCCGTCTGCGTTACCGTGGTCCCGGCCCCTTTTGTGGCGAATGGTGAAGTTGTATTGCTGGAGCGCAAGGCTCCATCGCAACAATCGCCCATTCGTCCCAGAGACAGTGTGTAACCAGCTGAGGGGATTGTGGTCCGTCTCCACGATGAAGTGGCGCCCGTATAGATAGGGTTGCAGACGCTGCAGGGCCCACACTATGGCCAGGCACTCCTTTTCCATCGTGGAATAGGCCACTTCCCGTGGTAACAGCTTCCTGCTCAGGTACAAGACTGGGTGCTCTTGGCTCGCAGAGTCCACCTGGCTGAGCACCGCACCGAGGCCGAAGTCACTGGCGTCGGTCTGTACTACAAACGGCCGCGTGAAGTCGGCTGCCTGTAGCACGGGCGGGCTGGACAGGGCGTCCTTTAGGGCCCGGAAGGCTGTCTCGCAGTCCACTGTCCAATCGACTGCAGAGGGCAGCTTCTTCTTGGTGAGGTCCGTCAAGGGCTTTGCCAGGCTACTATAGCAAGGAACAAACCTCCTATAGTACCCAGCGGTCCCCAAGAAGGACATCACCTGCTTCTTGGTCCTAGGGGTGGGCCAGGATGCGATGGCTTCCACTTTCTCAGGCTCGGGCTTCAGTGTTCTCCCGCCTATCCGGTGACCGAGGTACTGGACCTCGCTCATGGCCAGCTGACACTTTCCCGGCTTGATGGTCAAACCTGCCTGGTGGATCCGCCTGAGCACCTGTGCTAGATGCTCTAGGTGGTCCTCCCAGGTGGGACTGAAGACGGCAATGTCATCCAGGTACGCGGCCGCGTACCCTTCAAGTCCCTTGAGCAGGGTGTTGACCATCCGCTGGAAAGTGGCAGGGGCATTTCTCATCCCGAATGGCATCACCGTGGACTCGTACAGTCCAAATGGGGTAATAAAGGCAGAGCGTTCCCTGGCCTTGCGAGTCAGGGGGATCTGCCAATATCCCCGGCTCAGATCCATGATGGTCAGGTACTGAGCCCCGGCCAACTGATCGAGCAGGTCATCGATGCGTGGCATTGGGTACGCATCGGCAACTGTGACAGCATTGAGCCCCCTGTAGTCCACGCAGAACCGAGTGGTTCGGTCCTTCTTAGGGACGAGGACTACAGGCGAGGCCCAAGTGCTGTTGGATGCCTGGATCACCCCCAGCTTCAGCATCTCGTCAATCTCCTGGCGCATGTGTTGCTGCACCTCCAGGGAGACCCGATATGCTGAACGCCGGATCGGGGGATGATCCCCAGTGTCCACGTGATGGACAGCCAAGTTAGTCCTTCCGGGCTGGTTGGTAAACAACCCCCGGAAGGGGTGTAGGGTGGCCCACAGCTGGGACCGTTGGTCCTCCAAGAGCTGGTGGCCAACCTCCACATCCTCAATGGATCCGCCTGCCCTAACCTGGGCTAGCATATCCAAGAGGGTTTCCGCTTCTCCCTCCTCGGGCAGGTTGCACACGGGGAGCGCACATGCCTCCCGCTCATGATGTGCCTTCATCATGTTCACATGGAAGGGCTTCCGCCTTCCACGGGCAGGGTCCAGGGTGACCAGGTACGTCACAGGGTTGAGCTGCTGGTACACGAGGTATGGGCCTTCCCAGGCTGCCTGAAGCTTGTCCTGTGGTACGGGGACCAGTACCCACACCTTTTGACCCACTTGGTAGGTCCTCTCACAAGCGTTCTGGTCGTACCAACGCTTCTGATCGGCCTGGGCTTGAGCCATATTGTCGTGTACCAGTTGCGTCAAGGCCTGCATTTTGTCCCGGAAGCGCATGACATACTCGATAACCGACACTCCAGGGGTGGCCAAATCCCCTTCCCAAGCCTCTTTCACCAGAGCCAGGGGGCCCCGCACACGTCGCCCGTACAGGAGCTCAAACGGTGAGAATCCTGTTGAGGCCTGTGGAACCTCCCGGTAAGCAAATAACAGGTGTGGGAGATACCGCTCCCAGTCACGCCCATGGGAGTCGACCAACATCTTAAGCATCTGCTTTAAGGTGCCATTAAACCGCTCGCACAGGCCATTAGTCTGTGGATGGTACGGGCTGGCCACCAGATGTCGCACCTGGACTTGCTTACAGAGGGCCTCCATCAGCTGGGACATGAATTGGGTCCCCCGGTCAGTGAGCATTTCCTGGGGAAAACCCACTCGGGAGAAAATCTCCAGCAATGCGGTGGCCACCTTGTCAGCCCGAATGGACGACAAGGCCACTGCTTCTGGGTACCGGGTGGCATAGTCCACTACCGTCAGTATGAAGCGTTTCCCGGAGCTGCTGGGGATGGCCAGCGGGCCGACCAGATCCACAGCCACCCTCCTGAAAGGCTCATCGATGATTGGCAGAGATACTAGTGGGGCTTTGGGGTGTGGCCCCGCCTTCCCCACTCTCTGACAGGTTTCACACGAACGGCAGTAGGCAGCCACATCGGCCCCCATTTTTGGCCAGTAGAAATGCTGGTTTAACCTGGCCTTGGTCTTAGCGATCCCTAGGTGTCCGGCCATCGGAATCTCATGTGCGATCCGCAACAACTCCGTCCGGAACGGATAGGGTACCACCAACTGTCGGTCCCTGGGCCACGCCTCCGGTGAACCCTGCTGGACCGTGGCCCGGTACAGCCGTCCTTGGTCCCAGACCACTCGCTCCGGGTCCGAGTCCGAGGGAGGCTGTGCCGCCTGCTCCTTAAGAGCTTTCAGGCTGTCGTCAGCTTCTAACGCTGCCTGAAACCCCTGACTAGATGTGGCCAGAATCGACGAGACTGTCACATCTTCGGTCAGTACCCCGGGACCTGTGTCCTGGCCTCCGCCTGACTCGGCTGCCACTTGGTCAGAAGGGGAAGAGCTATCGGACCTCCGGGAGGCCCCTTGGCTTCCAGCACTCCCACTGCGGGTGACAGCGGCCACAGCCGCTGCGACCGTGGGTCGTGCCTGCTCCTCCTCCGTTCCTGACCAAGTCGCCGGTTCAGGCAGACCTACCTGGCTTCCTGACACCCCGGTTGTGGGGGAACCATGCACCGAGATCTTACCTGGGAGCACTTCCGCTCCTGGACCGGCCCCAATCTCACCTGCCTGTTCCCCTCCTGCAGCAACAGAACCCCGCTGTGAAATCTCTGGGGACCCCACATTTGCTGTGGTAGCCCCCACCCCACACACTGGTCCTCCCCCTGCAGCACCCTGCTCTCTGCTTATCCCTGCAGAGGGCAACAGATCCCAGCTCACTGGCTGGTTACTTGTAGAGGCATTGTCACACCTTTCTCTGACCCCCTCCCCTGTCACAGCTGCAGCTGAGTGTGTGTCTATGGTGTCTATGCAAGCAGAAATATCAGAGTTCACTCCCTCCTCCCTTACATCATTCATAGATAACACATTAACATTGTTAGGAGTCATGTCAGTACGGGCTGAAGGTTCAGCCCTTGGGGGGGGCCCAAACTGGGAGGTTATCTGCCCCAAATCTGTCCCAAGTAGCACGTTTGCAGGGATCCGATCAGTTACCCCCACCTCCCTCACCCCTCGCCCTGCGCCCCAGTCCACATAAATGTCAGCAACAGGCAGCGCCGGGTCAATGCCTCCAATCCCGGAGACAGCGAGGGTTTTTCCAGGGATCAAGTCTTGGGGGGACACCATCCCAGGCCGCACCAGAGTCACCTCCGAGGCGCTGTCTCGCAGTCCTATGGTCACAGACCGGCCGACGGTGACAGGTTGGAAGCTGTCCAGGGACCTACCACCACCCCCACCCACACAATACACCTTGGGCGGCCCTTGGGACGGGGACGGAGCCGGGGCCTTGGGACGCTGAGGGCACATGGCCTTGAAGTGTCCAGGTAGGTTGCACTGGTGGCACCGTCTTGGCTCTGCCACGGGCCTGGAGAGGGGAGTTGAGGGGGACACCCCCTGCAGTCTAGGGGCAGGTGGGGCAGTCGCAGAATTCATCTTACCCCCTCTCCAGGTGCTGCTGGTGGCTTCTCTCCTGGCCTCAGGAGCCCGATTGTTGGTGTAGTCATCGGCCAGGGCAGCTGTAGCCGTGGATCCCTTTGGCTTCTGGTCTCGGATGAACTGGCGGAGATCCTCAGGGCAGTTCCACAAGAGTTGCTCCGTGATGAACAAGTCCAGGATCTCCGGTCCGGTGGAAAGCTGCAGGCCTTGGGTCCAGTGGTCGGCAGCTCGGGCAAGTGCCCGCCGGTGGTCAGTCCAGGAGTCCTTTGGTCCCTTCTGTAGGCTCCGGAACTTCTTGCGGTAGGACTCTGGAGTGAGGTTGTACTGTTGGATCAGGGCCCGCTTGATGGTGTCGTAGCCCTGATCTGCCTCAGCAGGCAAGTCCCCAAGGATATCCAGGGCCTTACCCCTTAAACGGGGGGTCAGGTATTTGGCCCACTGGTCCTTGTCCAGATGGTGCTGCAGGCAAGTCCGTTCAAAAGCAGTCAAGAAAGAGTCCAAGTCTCCATCCTTCTCCAGCACTGGGAAGTCCTCAACACGGACCTTTGGAAGTTTGGTGTCTTGAAGGTCACGTGTGGCTGATGAGGGCCGGAGCTGAGCTAGCTGCAGCTGGTGGTCACGGTCTGCCTGTTGCCGTCGCTCCGCAGCCTCACGCTCTGCCTGGCGCTCTTCACGCGCTGCCTGCCGCTCTGCCCTGCGCTCTGCCAGGAGTTCCTTGTAGCCCTCCTGGTCTCCAGCCTGGAGAAGGGCCATAGCCATTTGAAGAAGGCTATCCGAGCCTCCCAGGCTCGGTGGAATGGCACGTGGTGATCTGCGGCCCGCTGCGGAGCCTGGTGATTCACTGTCCATTGCAGAGCGGAGGGCTGGCATCTGGCTCGTTGAGGACCCTTGGGTGAGCTGCTCCTCATCTTGTCCATAATTGCCAGGTTGTGCAATGTCCTCTGCAGAGCTGTTCTCTGGCGTCGGGCTCTTGGAGGGCTCGTGGACAACCTCCTCATCGTCTCTGGCCTGAGCATCGGCCCTTCCTTTGGCTTTGCTCCTGGTGCCATCAGCCATTCTTGCAGACTTTTGGTCACTGACACAGAACTGACACCTGATGCGCCCACACACCTTACAGTATCTGCACTCTGACACTCTAGTGTTGAGCTAGTCTGAAGACCCCAGCAGCCACAGCTGCTGCTGGCAGTCTTTAGTGTCTGGGAGTATGGGTCTCACACTCACACACACTATTATCTCGATCCCACCGCTTGCCACCAATATGTCACGAACCACCGGGGGGGTCACTCAGAAATCCCCCGCGCTGGCTACCAGTACGTCACAATCGGGGGGTAACAAGTGGGGGTCACCCCTCCTTTATACCTCCCGACCGACAGACAGAGCACGTGATGCGCTCTCTAGCGCCCCTCTTATAGTCAGGCCAATTATGGAATTGCCCGACAATAAGCAAGGAGGCCGCTATACTACTTATGCCGATTATTGAAGGGTCCCCGGTGAGAGTAGGGTATATATTCCCCCGACCTCCGCGGGCGGAATATATAAAACCTCCCCGAATCTCACTGGCCTCCCCACAATAATCCTTGGCACAACTCGCTGCCACCAACCGCTTTACGGTAACTATTAGCCGAACACACAGACGTGGGATTCAAGATCGAGATAACAGAACAGCCCAAGATTAATTATATAATTTAATCAGCCTAAAGCACACTAGAAACTACAATATATACAACAGGGAATCTACAGAATATACATATGTCAGAGTACAGTTACAATCAAAGCATGGGTTACAAACAGGCATACACAGTTCCAGCAGTTACCTTGTGCGTCTGGCCACAGGGGGGCGCTGTAGACCAGGTTTCCAGGAACTCCCTCACAGGTCTTTCCCAACCAGGCCCCCGAGCAGAAGAACACTGGAAAATGGCCGAAGTAGGGTTATCAACCTGGGCAAATCCAGGTCCCCTCCTACCTTAGTGACCTCAGAGGGAGCACTGCTCCACCCCTGGCTGGAGTTATGGACAAAATCCACAACATGGAATATGGCCATAACTTGGCCTGGGAGCGTCGTAGGCGGACGCCGACGCTCTCATTGTGACAGCTATGAATTTAGCTACAGAACGAGAGGACTCATGACTTGTCTACTAGTTCCCCATTGGCTGATATCACGCCTGGGGTATTTCCCCAGGTCCTGCTCCCATAAAAAGGGTGTGCCAGCATCGTCCGCATGCGGAGACACCATTTTTATGGTTGCCATATTTATCGGAAATATGGCTTGCGAGATATGAACCATTTTTTTACTGGAGTCGTCCTGTCTGGATACTTCCAAGCTTGCTAACTAGATAGCAGCCCCTACTACAGGGTCACGGCAGGGAGTCATCCTGTGTCCATTGTTCCCACATCACCTAATCTCCATATCACAAGAGATGGCCATGGGATGTGTTGCTGGGATGTGACACCTTCACAGATGCTGGACATCTGAGAACAAGAAGGGAGGGGGCACTGCCATGGAGTGATGAGAGCGATTATGACTGGAAGTCATAATTCATCTTCATATCCCAGGGTTTGCCTCACAGGAGTGTTCAAATCAAGAAATTGATAAGGGTGCCCATAATTTGGCACCGGTCAAATTTTGTTAAAATGCGGATTGCACATTTCCTGTTAGTACAATAAACCTCATTTCAATCCAGAATATATATATATATATATTATATATATATATATATATATATATATATATATATATACTAGCTGTACTACCTGGCTTCGCCAGGGTTAATAACTGCTGGTAACAAAATAGAATGTATTAACAAAAATGTATTCTGCACACAGAAAACACAAAACAAATACAAATAGATAGAAATGTAATTATTAAAAAGGGTCTGTCTCTTTCCCAGGTATGTCTCTTTCCCTGTCTATCTCCCTGGCTCTTTGCCTGTCTTTTCCTGTCTGTCTCTTTCCCTGTCTGCCTGTCTTTGTCTGTCTCTATTTCTCTGTCTCTTTCCCCGTCTGTCTCTATCATGGTCTGTCTCTTTCCCCATCTATCTTAGTCTGTCTCTTTGGCTGTCTCCTCCTTCCCTGTCTGCCTGTCTCTGTCACTGTCTGCATGTCTGTCTGTCTCTTTCCCCAGCGGTCTCTTTCCAGGTCTGTCTCTTTCCAGGTCTGTCTCTTTCCAGGTCTGTCTCTTTCCAGGTCTGTCTCTGTCTGTCTCTTTCCGCGTCTGTCTCTGTCTGTCTTTTTCACCGTCTGTCTCTTTCCCTGTCTGTCTCTATCTCTCTGTCTCTTTCCCTGTCTGTCTCTGTCTGTCTCTCTCTGTCTCTCTCTATCCGTCTCCCCACTGACATCTTATTACCTCACATATAAGCTTCTTATACTATGAATGTCTTTTGTTCCTATAGCAACCACTCACAGCTCCTACTAATAACCTGTAGTCGAAGGTTCCATTTACTTTAATGAAGGCATGTTTTTTGGAGAGTAACTGTAAAGCGCAGGGTTACATTTTCCTGTCAAAACATAGTCTACGACGTTCCCTGGGTCACATGAGGTGTCTGTGCAAAATTTCCTGATTGTAAATGCGACGGTGCGGATACACTTTTTGTTTCACTTTTTCCCCATTATGTAGATAGGGGCAAAATTGATTGGTAAATTGGAACACGCGGGGTTAAAATTTCACCTCAGAACATAGCCTATGATGCTCTCGGGGTCCAGACGTGTGAGTGTGCAAAATTTTGTGGCTGTAGCTGCGACGGTGCAGATGCCAATCCCGGACATACACACATACATACACACACACATTCAGCTTTATATATTAGATATTTATACAGTACAGACCAAAAGTTTAGACACACCTTCTCATTCAAAGAGTTCTCTTTACTTTCATGACTCTGAAAATTGTAGATTCACATTGAAGGCATCAAAACTATGAATTACCACATGTGGAATGAAATACTTAACCAAAAAGTGTGAAACAACTGAAATATGTCTTCTATTCTAGGTTCTTCAAAGTAGCCACCTTTTGCTTTGATTACTGCTTTGCACACTCTTGGCAATCTCTTGATAAGCTTCAAGAAGTAGTCACCGGAAATGGTCTTCCAACAGTCTTGAAGGAGTTCCCAGAGCTGCTTAGCACTTGTTTGCCCTTTTGTCTTCACTCTGCGGTCCAGCTCACCCCAAACCATCTTGATTGGGTTCAGGTCTGGTGACTGTGGTGACCAGGTCATCTGGCGTAGCACCCCATCACTCTCCTTCTTAGTCAAGTAGCCCTTACACAGCCTGGAGGTGTGTTTGGGGTCATTGTCCTGTTGAAAAATAAATGATGGTTTAACTAAACGCAAACCGGATGGAATAGCATGCTGCTGCAAGATGGTGTGGTAGCCATGCTGGTTCAGTATGCCTTCAATACCCAACAGTGTCACCAGCAAAGCACCTCCACACCATCACACCTCCTCCTCCATGCTTCACGGTGGGAACCAGGCATGTAGAGTCCATCCGTTCACCTTTTCTGCGTCGCACAAAGACACGGTGGTTGGATCCAAAGATCTCAAATTTGGACTCATCAGACCAAAGCACAGATTTCCACTGGTCTAATGTCCATCCCTTGTGTTTTTAAGCCCAAACAAGTCTCTTCTGCTTGTTAGCTGTCCTTAGCAGTGGTTTCCTAGCAGCTATATTACCATGAAGGCCTGCTGCACAAAGTCTCCTCTTAACAGTTGTTCTAGAGATGTGTCTTCTGCTAGAACTCTGTGTGGCATTCACCTGGTCTCTAATCTGAGCTGCTGTTAACCTGTGATTTCTGAGGCTGGTGACTTGGATAAACTTATCCTCTGTAGCAGAGGTGACTCTTGGTCTTCCTTTCCTAGGGCAGTCCTCATGTGAGCCAGTTTCTTTGTAGCGTTTGATGGTTTTTGCCACTGCACTTGGGGACACTTTCAAAGTTATCCCAATTTTTCAGACTGACTGACCTTCATTTCTTAAAGTAATGATGGCCACTCGTTTTTCTTTACTTAGCTGCTTTTTTCTTGCCATAATACAAATTCTAACAGTCTATTCAGTAGGACTATCAGCTGTGTATCCACTAGACTTCTGCACAACACAACTGATGGTCCCAACCCCATTTATAAGGCAAGAAATCCCACTTATTAAACCTGACAGGGCACACCTGTGAAGTGAAAACCATTTCCGGTGACTACCTCTTGAAGCTTATCAAGAGAATGACAAGAGTGTGCAAAGCAGTAATCAAAGCAAAAGGTGGCTACTTTGAAGAACCTAGAATATAAGACATATTTTCAGTTGTTTCACACTTTTTTGTTGAGTATTTTATTTCACATGTGTTAATTCATAGGTTTGATGCCTTCAATGTGAATCTACAATTTTTAGAGTCATGAAAATAAAGAAAACTCTTTGAATGAGAAGGTGTGTCCAAACGTTTGGTCTGTACTGTATATATTTATATATACCGTATATATGTTGCATAGTCCATTACATTTTAATATTTTTTCTCAATGCAAATACTAAGTTTAATTAAGCATATGTCGCTTTAACTGCATTCATAAAATACTTTGAATATTTTATAATTGGGATGAATCCAGCACAAATATTGTCTTTTCATTATTTACATAAAACATCAAACGCCTTATTTGCATAAAACTTCAAACACTATGTATAACATAGTACAAGATTTTCCGTAAACTGTGTATTGAGGTTGGAGCAAAATTGACATAAATAAAAAAAAACAAATATACCGTAGATGTCAAATACTGCAAATACATTAGTGCTGCTGGATTATGCTAATTCTTAAAGATCACAGTTCAGCCTGCAAATTAAAGACTTGATCCATGGGGGACACAAGACGATAGTAGTGCGTGATGAGAGGACAGTCTCGAGACATTAATATAATTGTAACACATCTGTCAGCTCAACGAGGAATAATCACGTTCTCCATGTCCATCACGGCACTGACAGCTCAATATGAAGATATTTCTAATGGTATCTTCACCTACCAACAGAAAACAGATCAATGTGAAGCTACGCTTTTATAGATGACATAAATATGCACATACCATTAAGGCACACTATAGGCTGGATTGTGAACAATTCTGTTTAATCAGCATGAAGATATGTGGCGCCCCTGACCTGGTCAGGCACCACTGAGTACTGCACCCATGCTGGGGACAGTACAATACAGGTAATCCAGAAGGCTGACAGGGGTGTGGAACACAGGCGCATAGTGATCAGGTCTCACACATGTACCCATGAGAGGACCCCTGGGGATCCCAGGAGGGGGAAAAGCCTTGACCTTCACTGGAATAGTGGAGGGGGCCAAAAGCCTCCATCTCCTCTCAAGGGGTGTGGTAAGAGAATCTGGTTGCTAGGTGGCGTAGGCAAGAACAGGAGAGGAGGGGCAGTGAGTCAGTGAGAGGAGAACTCCAGAGGGCTCAGTGAGGAGCAGACCTGTGGGGTTGATGCTGTCTAACAGCGCCCGCGCAGTGGCTACTGACGGGGGAGAACGGTCAACTAGGAGTGCTGCCTGAAAGCCAGCTTCAGCTAGAGAGAAAGCACGGAGTGGGAAGTAAGGAGACTGCTAGAGAGCACCAGGCCCAACCGGGCGGCAGATCCCGAAGCGAAGATAGATCCAGCTTTCTTCTGCTAAACCTGCCGGTGTGGGGCTCTCAAAGCCCACACCACAACACCACAAAAGCCGCAGCCACGTAGCCACAGTTAGGGCCCATAGTTCACAGGAGGCAAGAAGCTGGAGTGATCTGGCCCAGGCAACAAGCACACGATAAACGAAGGGGAGTGAGGCTTCAGCAACTTCCCTGGGTGACCCCCATAGGGACTAAAAGTCGGGGTCACCCCAAACCACCAAGGGCTAAGGAAGGCGAGTTAGTAGTCACCCTCACAAGTCAGCCTGAAGGACACCTGGTTCCCGCCTGGTTCATCCCAGCTACGCCCGGGTTACTCACCCTGCCATCAACTGTGAGTAAAAACCCTGAAAGACATTCTGCCTGTGTGGAGTTATTCTGCGCCTTGTGGTACTACGCACCTACACCGGGCCCTGGGGCTTGCCTCACTCTCAGGAGGCTATTCCAACTAACTGCACTCACCATCAGCCCCAGGCGACCCTCAACCTGCAGTGGCGGTCCCTACTGGCCGCAATACTGAGAGTGGCGTCACGACAAATAGAAGATCTCCTACCTGTGACCAGATCCAGCCGAGTGGAGTCCCTGAAGGTAATGCACCGACACTACACCTGTGGGGCTTCACATCTGGCGTCACGAACAGGATAAGGACTAGACCTGTTCAGACAGGTGACCATGTGCCTAGGCGGTCCGCTTGAAAAATTGGAAGCGCCGCCATATTGCCACCATGAAAAGCGCGCTGAAAAACAACAGCAGCCCGCGCTGGAAGAAGTTACCGCCCACGAAGAGGTGTGGCTACCCAGAGATCCCCTGCAGAGTTCTGACCTTGCCAGCCATGAGAGTGGAAGCGTCCGGAGACGGCGGGAAGGAAAGGGAGCCACAAGCCTGCTGCTGGGAGAGGAGCTGCTGAAAGAGGCAGAGCAGAAACTGAACAGCTTGCTATCAGAGGCAACGGCGAGTCCACAGCTGGAGAGTCGTGCAGAAGAGGGCGCAGAAGAAATGGCGTCTGACCGCAGAAATCCAGAACCGGGCTCCGCTGCCTGGTGGTATCGGGAGCTGGCCCAGTTCTGCGACCGACTGGAGAACCGGGTTGTGGAGCAGATCCGGGAAGAACGAATGGAAATGCTGGAGATGACCGCGGCGGTTCGGGCCTATGAAAGGAGAGCCGCGCGCCGAGTGCCAGACAGGACGGCGATGACGCAGACCCCGATGCTGCCACCGGTGGGTGAGTCGAGTGATGCCCCGGCCAGCGCAAGTGCCCCGACCCCTGCTGCCACGCCCGCGGTCCCCGAAGAGGCGTCCGGTGCGGCGACGCTGAAGCAGGCCGCAGCCACGCCAGGTGCGGCCTTCCAAGCCCCAGCGGCCGCAGCGATGCCCTGCTCGGCCCACCAAGACCCGGTCCCTGCAGCAACGCCCAGTCCGGCCCGCAAAGAACCGGCTGCCACCGCGACCCTCATCCGCGTCGCAGGCGTAACGCTGACCCAGGCCGCCGCCCTGCTAGGCCCGGCCCGCCGAGACCCCACCGCCGCAGCAACGCTCGTCCGCGCCGCAAGTGAGGTGCTGAACCAGGCCGCAGCCACGCCAGGCGCGGCCCGCCAAGCCCAGACTGCTGCAGCGACGTCCAGCCCAGCCTGCACAGAGCCCCCTGCAACAGCGACACAGATCCAGGCCGCCGCCATGCCAGGCCCGGCCCGCCAAGACCAGGCCGCCGCCAGCCAGGGCGCGGCCCGCCAAGACCAGGCCGCCGCCATGCCAGGCGCGGCCCGCCAAGACCAGGCCGCCGCCATCCAGGGCGCGGCCCGCCAAGACCAGGCCGCCGCCATCCAGGGCGCGGCCCGCCAAGACCAGGCCGCCGCCATGCCAGGCGCGGCCCGCCAAGAAGAGATTACCTCATCGTTTACCCCGGCCTGCAAGGCCAGAGCAGACACCGCTCCCCAGTCCAGAGAGGTCCCTGCTAGGAAGACCCTGATAGGAGAGGACCCCGAATACTGGAAGCTGAAGGCTGACCTAGAGGCCCAGTTCCCACAAGAGATGGTGGATCGGTATCTGCTCCCTCCGCATACCCCCAAGGAGATTCAGGTAACCCCTGCAGCCGCGCCAGAGAGTCCACCGCCCAGACCAGCTGAAGAAAGCCCATCCCCAGCACTGCCACAACCAGAGTGCAGCGAAGAACTAAGGGGGAGAGGAGGCCAGGAAGCTGAGGAGCTGACTCCGGAGCCACCAGCAGTGGATCTATACTCAGAGCCGGAGATGTTGCCCTATTCCCGTTGGGATGAGGAAGACCTGACACCGTCCGCTGACGAAGATCTGCCTAAAAGTCTCACCTGGGAGTTTGCAAGCTGTACCACGCAGAGTTCAGGCCGCAGGACAAGGCGTCGCAACAAAACAACGCTGTCCCCTGCACCACAATCTCCAGAGCAGAGGGAAGTTGCAGCCAGAGACCTACAGGAGAAAAGGTTACTGAGAAGG
Organism: Anomaloglossus baeobatrachus; assembly: GCF_048569485.1. NCBI lineage: Eukaryota > Metazoa > Chordata > Amphibia > Anura > Aromobatidae > Anomaloglossus > Anomaloglossus baeobatrachus. Next base: position 436,864,490 of record NC_134354.1, read on the forward strand.
TCCAGAGCCCAGGCTAGAGGACCCCTTTGCAGAGGAGTAGTGGAAGATTTCAACTTGAAAAGCGGATACGGCTTTATTGTAGCCCCTGGTATCAAAGAAGGGATATTTGTCAACAGAAGAGATGTGAGCGCTCATCTGCCTAGAGGACACCCTGGCAGAAACCTAAAGATGGGGGATTCAGTACAATTCACTATGCATGAAGGCGAAAGAGGACTGTACGCGCTTGACGTAGCACTATGCTCCAGCAAACCTTACAGCCACCCCATGCTACAAGAAAGAAAAGACAAGGAACCTACAGATGAAACAACCACAGACGACGATAAAGAGCAGGAAAGCAGCAGGTGCCACCGCCATACAGGCTCAAGCCCTGGTAAAGAGGAGTAAAGTAAAGTAAAGAAAGAAGTTATCAGTTAAAGTTTTGAAAGTTTTGTTTTGCAACGTTCACGTTTAAGCATGTGCCCACAAAAACTATTGTGAGAAATAAACCTTAAGGCTATGAACTGGCTATAGCCACAAACTCTCGCAGTGTAAATAGTTACACCAGAGGGCACCACCGCCACCAGAGTCAGCCTGTTTAGGGGCTTGGCTCGTCTGCAACCAGAGAGCACGCCTGTTTATGGGGCCTTGGCTCACCACCACAAAGAGGGTACCTGGTCAGCACCAACTGTGGAGGCCGCCTCTGCATCCTGCCAGAAGAGGCTGAAGGCGCGGATCCACCAGGCCAGGTATACCCTGAAACCACCAGCCCATGTAAGCCGCCTCTACATCCTGCCAGAAGTGGCTGAAGCCGCGGCCAATGTGAAAGGGTTTTGGGCGGGTTAACGGACTTGTGGGTGGAGGGTGGTGATGTATGGTACCTGGTGCTTTTAAATGTTTTACATGTTTTAATGTTTTATGCATTTTAAAATGTTGTCTTGCAGCCCGAGGACGTGCTGGTGATAACTAAGGGGGAATGTGGCGCCCCTGACCTGGTCAGGCACCACTGAGTACTGCACCCATGCTGGGGACAGTACAATACAGGTAATCCAGAAGGCTGACAGGGGTGTGGAACACAGGCGCATAGTGATCAGGTCTCACACATGTACCCATGAGAGGACCCCTGGGGATCCCAGGAGGGGGAAAAGCCTTGACCTTCACTGGAATAGTGGAGGGGGCCAAAAGCCTCCATCTCCTCTCAAGGGGTGTGGTAAGAGAATCTGGTTGCTAGGTGGCGTAGGCAAGAACAGGAGAGGAGGGGCAGTGAGTCAGTGAGAGGAGAACTCCAGAGGGCTCAGTGAGGAGCAGACCTGTGGGGTTGATGCTGTCTAACAGCGCCCGCGCAGTGGCTACTGACGGGGGAGAACAGTCAACTAGGAGTGCTGCCTGAAAGCCAGCTTCAGCTAGAGAGAAAGCACGGAGTGGGAAGTAAGGAGACTGCTAGAGAGCACCAGGCCCAACCGGGCGGCAGATCCCGAAGCGAAGATAGATCCAGCTTTCTTCTGCTAAACCTGCCGGTGTGGGGCTCTCAAAGCCCACACCACAACACCACAAAAGCCGCAGCCACGGAGCCACAGTTAGGGCCCATAGTTCACAGGAGGCAAGAAGCTGGAGTGATCTGGCCCAGGCAACAAGCACACGGCAAACGAAGGGGAGTGAGGCTTCAGCAACTTCCCTGGGTGACCCCCATAGGGACTAAAAGTCGGGGTCACCCCAAACCACCAAGGGCTAAGGAAGGCGAGTTAGTAGTCACCCTCACAAGTCAGCCTGAAGGACACCTGGTTCCCGCCTGGTTCATCCCAGCTACGCCCGGGTTACTCACCCTGCCATCAACTGTGAGTAAAAACCCTGAAAGACATTCTGCCTGTGTGGAGTTATTCTGCGCCTTGTGGTACTACGCACCTACACCGGGCCCTGGGGCTTGCCTCACTCTCAGGAGGCTATTCCAACTAACTGCACTCACCATCAGCCCCAGGCGACCCTCAACCTGCAGTGGCGGTCCCTACTGGCCGCAATACTGAGAGTGGCGTCACGACAAATAGAAGATCTCCTACCTGTGACCAGATCCAGCCGAGTGGAGTCCCTGAAGGTAATGCACCGACACTACACCTGTGGGGCTTGTTAGAGAAGCCATTTTGTATCTTTTTGGTATAGATCGAAGTCCAATATAGAGTTCATTATAACATATGTAGTTCATTATATTCTCCGCACATATGGGTATTTGATTAGTTATGAAATCGTTACGCAATCCATTGTGCAAGGATGGAATGAGTAATTGATGTTCTATCCCACATCTGCTATTGTTTATACGGTCATCTTGACCTGGCGCTTGGTTGACAGGGTTGATTGAACACATCTCTTAAAACATTTTTTATTACATATCTTTGGCTTGAAATATTAATCCTTTTCTGGCATTGAAACATTGATCCTTTCCATATGTGATGATATCATGAATAATTTCCAAATGACTATATTTGGAAATTCTGAAGTTGTATAATCATATCACGTGTCTCATATTGTGTAATCGGTTTGAAAGGTATAAAAGAACCATCAACTCTAATAAAGGCAGAGCTGATGAACCACTATATACTTGAGTCTGTCATATGGTGATTTAAGCGTGCTCTCACAACCGGCCGATCCGTCCCTGCTACCTGAGAGGAAACAAGACCCCGGCTTTAACAGTTGGAGGCCCTCAGCGAGCCCCATTACTGGGACCACAGACTTTCCCCTTTCCATCCGTCTCAGACTGAACACAGCGTTCTTCCTCGCTTGAACAGAAAATACTAAACCTAGGTAAGTTGATCTTTTTGATCTCAACGTATTTTCTCTTCAAGAGGGGGTAGAAGGCACGAGTCAGTCTCCGGGGGATATAAACGAGAAACTCGCGATTCCTCAGGTAGCCTTTATGTTTATTGTTTGTTTGTCTTGTCCTATATGCTGAAAACAAAGTTGTACATTTTGTAAATTATGCTGCTAAAGGTCTTTCCTTTTCTTCTTCTGTCTTCTTTCTTTATCTATTTCACAATACTAACCCACTAACTAATAATATAATACTTGGCTACTGCTTCTTACCTTTTCAATCTGATATATTATATTGAAGTTGTTTTTTGTTTTTAGGTGTGATAGAATTCTGTCACTTTCCCCTGTATAGTCAGAGACTCACAGTGCAAAGTGAGGGGGGGAGAGGGGAGAACAGACTGCAGCGTTGTGACCTTTATGACCCGCACTCGCTGTACAGAGCTCACGCTGAACAGAGCTCATAGAATTGGAATGCCGTGTATTAACTGAGTTAGAAGTATGTCATTTGTTACTAGATGGGCAAAAACAGAAGATCTAGTCTAGTATATATTGTTAACAGTTGTTTTACATCTCTGATATTTAGAGGTATGGTTTGAGCTGCATATGATTTGTTAGGAATGGTGAACATTGTCTTTGCTTAGTAACATTGTGTGATGTGAAGGTAAAGTTGCAATAGAAGATATATAGAGAGTTGTTGTACTGGGAATGAGAGAGGATCCACTGGATTACATTCTCTGGGAATCAGCCCTAGTAACGGGACCAGGAGGATGGACTTGTGTGTGCGGAGAACAAAATCCTGATTGGCGTGAATATTGTGCTGCCTGTGGCAGACCAAGACCACGAAAACGAGCAGGATCTTGTGTCCCCAGCATAAGATCAGGGAATAAGATCAGAATAGACGCACACCCTGTACCATGGGTGGATTCAGGAATGGAAGTGTCAACATCAGATGATTCTGATGAATGAGGAATATATAGCTATTGCAATTGGAGTTGTGTTGTATTTGTTTGTGTGTCTTTACTAGCTTAGACAATGGTATATTAGAAAAGAAAGACAAACTGGTTTGATTACCTTGAAAGATAGGGGTTCTCGTTGACTGCTAGCCAGTAAATACTAGATTCAGGAGGGGAATTAGTAGCTAGCGGAAAGGAATTAGTAGCTAGCGGACATAAGTCAACAGCTTGAACTGCTAGCCAAGGGATCGCTACCCTTTGGGCAGATCAGCAGATAGTGTGAGGTGGAGGGCCGCTACCTTTTAACTACCACACTATGGGAACCAGTCTTACCAGACATTCTACTAGGTCAAACAGTATGGATCAAAGATTCAAGATGATTGACTTGGTCAGAAGGGAGAATGGAGAAAAAGCAGTTAAGAACAGTGCTAAAATATTGAAGAAGGCGGGGATGCCTAAGACAGGTTGTTTAGATTTTTGCCGGTGGCAGCAGTTCGGCCGAGAGAATTACCAATGGATTCAGAGGCACGGATACCATGCTCAAGTCGCAGCGTGGCTCCGAACTTCTGAACGCCATCATCCTCTTATAAATGACTATGACAATGAGGATAGACTTAAGGTATCAGAGGAGAAGTTTACAGATATATTGTGCACAGAAATGTTTCAAGGGCAAGATGAAAGAGTAGACAAATATCATGCTCGATGTGTTTCCCTTTTTACAGATAATGGTTATGACTTAAAGCACTCTAAAGAAAGAATGCTCTTTAAGGGTATGTTTAAGGAAGGGTTAAGGAGAGATCTTAGAAAAGAAGTAGTAAGAACATGTATAGACTATAAATGTGTACCACTTGAACAATCATTGCACATGATAAGAGCTATAGAAGATCAGATGATGAAAAAGAAAGCTCAGGAACAAACCCCTGTAATGGTGAACATACACTCAAGAGCATTTGATAATGCGGTAAAAAGATCAGTGGAAGGATTACAGACTGAGCGTAGAATGGATAAGATGCCAGATTTTGAGTATAAAGAAAAGGGATTGTGTTTTGGATGTGGAAGAAGGGGACACTATAAACGGGACTGTTACAGGATAAGAAGAAAAGGGCAACAACGGGAGGTATAGAGAGAGGGAGCATTTGTTAGAACAGATATAGGTTGCAATCATAAAAACAACATACTGGGACTGGGAAATAGGCAGCCCCCAAGGAAAGCAAATAATTAGGGTCAAACCTGTAGATGGCTCTATAGCCACTGCACAGGTAACCCTTCCCACTAGCAAAGATATATATAGTATAATAGATATGAGAATAAGCCTTATACTAGTTAATAAACAAAAATGCTAGAATAGTTCATTATAAAAAATTGGAATCATTGTTACAGGACCAATGCCGGAATCTATGCTTGTTGTAATGATGTCTTTGATTCAAATAGATGAAAGCAAGCTGGATGAGAACCATCATCAAAATTAAGGTACCTGTATGTTTATGTATAAAATAATATCCCCTGAGTAGAAAGCAGAATGGAAGCCATTACAAAACAGGTAGAAAATTATCTAAAAGAACAGGATTGGAGTAATTGGTGGGTTGTGAGTTGGGGAGTGTCATTCCTTCAGTGTCACAAAACTATTTTATGTGCTGGCAGCATGTAACGGGAACAAAATTCTAAAATTCTAACAGCAAAACTCTATAATCAAAAGAGGGGTTTTGTGATGCTGAGGAGGTGACATTCTCCGTGGATTCATAATTCACGACTGGAAAATATCTCATTTTATTTGTTTTGTTATAATTTAGGGAAAAAACACCATCTAGTGGGATATGTATGTATAAATATTTATATATATATATATGTTCTGGTGGTGGTTACCCATGCAAAGGAAGTATGTTAATGTTAATTTGGTAATACACATTAGAAATACAAGGCACTATACTAAGTGTAGTAATTATTATTTCAAGTATTGACAAAATATTTATTAAATGAACTGACTAGCAAAGTGTAAGGTAGCTCTATTCATAATATTTAATCCAGCTACTTTGTTATTCGACACAGATGATAAATGAAGTTTAGAGACAAATTGTTTGTATCGAAAACCCACAACCTTTGAATTGTTTGTATATTGTATATTTGTCCAGCAAAAATTTTGAGTGAATAAATATACAAAAGGGGGGAAAGGAGGTTATCTATCATATACTCTAGTAGTATAGTAGCACTTCCCTTGTAATAGCCACTATGAAACATGTCTATTAAGCAGAAAAATGAAAATATAATTGTTTTGTTCAGTATTTTTGACCATATCCATATAAAGTATAAATGCTGAAGACTATTAACTGGTTGGAGGTAATGTTGTAAGAATGATATGATGACATATTTTTAGCTTTGTTTTTACAGATGATTGGTTGCTTCTGCACTGGAAATGCTACGGCTTACACAGCACGAAATAATTAAAATTTAAACCACTCCCTTCTTACCTATATTAGTATAGAAGGCAGTGAGGATGAGGCCCTCTCTGAATGGGAAAAGCAGAACTGGGTAAGATGGTTAAAAATAAGCAATAGATCTTTACTGAGTGTCAACTGAAATGAAAAACTGTAGAATACGTATGAGCCCGAATGAAGGTTCCCCTGTTATTGCTCTCCTGTTATTAAATAAGCCAGGTACAATGAAGATAAAGTCTAGACCTGAGCTGACAGTGATGGAGCACAAAAAGATGCTTACACAGGTGTAGTTAAGAAAGAAATAATAACCGGGCCTAGAGTTGAGAGTTTTCCATCTTTCCCTGTACAGACCACCTTGGTGGCTCCTGTCACGTCTGTGACGTCTGCCACTTCTTGTGTTCTTAAATCCCTACAGGTACAAGAAATTCAACGAGGAGTGGAGATAGAGACGCAGGAAGCCCAGCTGACTGAGGTCTGTGGATACAGGGCGGTAATATTTCTCTGCCATAAGCTCTCTTCTTATTGATGGTCCAGGTAACCAATAGATTAATAAGGAATTCTCTGTGAAAAACGGATATAAGTGTGTGTCTTAAAAAAACAAGGTATGGGTGCCACCAGAATTTAGTCCAGATTTACCCAGACTTGTAAGACATATGCCCAAAATTACCCAAAATAATGAAAGAAGGAAAACTGTGTAGTTTATAGAAATATACCCTGCATTGGCTCTTCCCATCTCAGAGACCGCAGATAAATTATAGTGATATACTATGAGCAAGTGTTATGCAAGTTTGTGCGTGTTCTGTGGATTTCTTCCCAGATTTGGTCAGAGGCAATCCAGTGCAGAAAATGATATGTTATTACTAGAAAAGCACATGATAGAAATTGTATATATAAGATATGTATAAAAGATAAAAGATAAAAGGGTACAAAATGTAATTTTTGTTCACAGATCCAGTAATTAGACGTGTAATTTTTAATATATAAATGATTAATTAAATATGTAATACCATGTAATAAACAGTTGGTTTCAGTTTCATTCCAGATCCTTCCAATCTGGCACACATTCTCTGAAGTTTAGGGAACTGGGTGACGGTCTGGAGGCGTGTGGGGGAAACTTGGATCTACACCAAGTCCAACTTAGTACACCAACCTCAGTAAAAGTCCATACATCCCATTGCAGGAGGGTTCACAAAGATTAAAGAGATTAAAGAAATGGCATTAGGGAAGTATTGTGTACTGCTTCTCTTTCTATATGTTGTTTTCCTTTTAGGTATAAACAGTGGGACAATAAATTTGTAATGTATCATGATTATATATCAAGAGCTCGTAATCTGTCAAACTGTTGGTTATGCTCACATGCACCTATTGCAGCAAAAACAATGTCTTGGTTTGTAACCCCCATTCCCAATCAAATGTTAAAAGTTAGTTTTGAAGTAAGGGGTTATGCCCCAAACCAAAATCCGTATTGTACCAGACCTCCTTGTATATCCCTGCAAAGATACATGCATGAAACAAACTGGACCAGAGCCTATAGATTCGAACATGGTGACGCTGATACCTGTGCAAATCGCAGTGCAATACACATGAGTGGAGAAGTTGAAGAAGGGCAGTTGGATGATGGAGCAGCAGATATGTCAATAGCTAATGATAGAGAACCATACTGTGTGCCCTTTCAATTTTATAGAGTGGTTACCACTGACTTAGAAGATTCTTGGTGTTTGTATGATGAGACCTTGCGATTTGTATCAGTAGTAATGGCGTTACTAAGTGAATATCAGTTTGAACTCCCAAAAGGTATTTACATTGTTTGTGGGGAAAAAGCTTATAGATGGATTCCAAAAGGGGCGGAGGGAACCTGTACGTTGGCTAGATTGGAACCTGCAACATGGGTATGGAGTGAGAATGATTTCCCATACAAAAACATTCCTCAACACATGCTTGCAAAACGTGATACTGACACAAAATCTAGCGAACAGACACAGAGGCATTTGTTTAGTACACCATGGTATATGCAAGCAGGAATGGTACTGACAGGTCCATTAGGAGTAATGCTGGGGAACATGAGAAATGCCCAAATGATTCAAGAACTAGGAGATATTTTTGATAATGTGACTGATCTATTGTTTGATGCTATAAATATAGAATCAGCTTACACAAAACAGCTCATCATCATTACCAATCAACATTCTATGGTACTTGATTATCTCACTGCTTCTAGTGGAGGTTTCTGTCAGGTGGTGGGACCTTCATGTTGTCACTTCATAAACCCTGAAGGACTGATGCAGGTTACACATGATATAAACCAAGCAGAAAGACTTAAAAAGGGATTTAAGGAAGCCAATGCATTAAGTGAACTACCCTTCCCTGAATGGCTTTCCTGGTTAAACCCACTGAATTTATTCAAGGGTGTGGGTGGATGGATCACAGGGATAATACACTATGTCATTCAAGGAGTGTTTATAATATTAGTAATTGCAGTATTGGTAAAATTATTTGTAATGATTGTAAAGAAAATTCTAGGAGCTAATTGTAGCTGTTTTTCAGGAACATGCAAACCCCAAAAGAGAGAAGCTATTGATACTGAATCCCTCCAGACTCAAGTAATGATGACCATAACAACCACAAAGAGATGCAGATGTATGATATGTGACAAAGATACCCTGGCAGACTTAACCAACTGTGCCTACTGTGGAAGTCCTATGGAATCGTTTGACCACAAGATGCAAGAACATCAGCATGAAAAGAACTTTAACACCATACACCATAAAGTGTGTGATATATAAACACACTATAAAGACTCCATAAAGTTACACCATAAAGTGTGTGATATATAAACACACTACAAGGACTATACAAACATATACCACATTTACATAATGAATAAACTGGTAGAACATACATATATGATATTATACTACATATATAGCCTATAGCCTTATATAGCCTTAAGTATATGTTCCCCTCTAGGAACAGTAGATAGGATGGGTATAGGGACATGTAGGCCGATCCCACAGAGCACGTTTGAATGGCAGGGCCCCATAATGCGCGTAGGGAAAGCCTAGTGTATTATGAATGTAGGACAAGTCTCTGCGGTCTACCCTATAGGAAGGGACAGATGAGATAGAACATAATTAATCAAAAGAGGGGAATTGTTAGAGAAGCCATTTTGTATCTTTTTGGTATAGATCGAAGTCCAATATAGAGTTCATTATAACATATGTAGTTCATTATATTCTCCGCACATATGGGTATTTGATTAGTTATGAAATCGTTACGCAATCCATTGTGCAAGGATGGAATGAGTAATTGATGTTCTATCCCACATCTGCTATTGTTTATACGGTCATCTTGACCTGGCGCTTGGTTGACAGGGTTGATTGAACACATCTCTTAAAACATTTTTTATTACATATCTTTGGCTTGAAATATTAATCCTTTTCTGGCATTGAAACATTGATCCTTTCCATATGTGATGATATCATGAATAATTTCCAAATGACTATATTTGGAAATTCTGAAGTTGTATAATCATATCACGTGTCTCATATTGTGTAATCGGTTTGAAAGGTATAAAAGAACCATCAACTCTAATAAAGGCAGAGCTGATGAACCACTATATACTTGAGTCTGTCATATGGTGATTTAAGCGTGCTCTCACAACCGGCCGATCCGTCCCTGCTACCTGAGAGGAAACAAGACCCCGGCTTTAACAGGCTTCACAGATATATTACATGAATGAGGAAGTGTGCAATTTTAAAGTAGCAATAGAGAAAATATACCTAAGGCTGAAATGTATTACTGCTGTAGAAAGACTTTTTCTCTATTTTCTAAGACCTGATCATATTCTATTTATTCATGATATTCCTTATAAATCATTGGTCTCCTTTAAGAACTTGATTTTCAAATACTCTGAGTTGCTAGAGAGTCTGGGGTTCATTTTAGGGCTGTCAAAGAGCGTATGAAGAAACTAATGTGATCATTTCACTGACAATCACATGATTTCATGTAAAAAAAAATCACCTGAAGGGCAGTGAATGGAAATTGAACATTTGGCTTCTTCCAAATATTATCTGTGGCTTCTTCCACAGATAATAGCCAACTTGTATGGTACCAGCAGAAGGTCACTTTATGATCAGGTTAAAATCCTTCAACAGAAAGCATTTAAAGTCCAACTTTGAATATCGGTTGTAGGTCACACGATGAAATTTCTTGGTCATCAGTTTGTTGATGTTGGCATAAAAATGATCCCTGTCAGCAGCACATCATGGCCCTGTGCGAATGAGGGATATGCTGGCGACAACTTAATGCTGTACGGGGATAGAATGATTGACAGACAGTTTTTCTGGGCCCATATGAGTGGTCTAATGAACAAGCATAAATAAACTTGTATATAGTCGGTTAACCCTAATTAACAAGCCAAAATGGGCTTTTAAGCAGAGTTTTTATTTATTAAAGGGAACCTGTCAGGTCCAGTATGCACCCAGAACCATGAGGAGTTCTGGATGCATATTGCAAATCCCTGCCTAACAGTCCCTGTATACACTAGCATAGATAAAGAGATCTTTAGAAAAAGTATTTCTAAACATCTTTTATCTTATGCTAATGAGCACGGGGACTAGTCCCCTGGGCGCTAGTTCCCCTGGCTAGTCGGCGCCATTAGCATGTTAGTACACTCCTGTGGGTGTGCTAACATGCTAATGAATGCGCAGCATCAGAGGATGATCTCACTCAACTCTCCGCTGCCATCGCGTCCGACGGGGGATTTCGGCTCAGTGCGCATGACCCCGGAGTTTCGGTCATGTGCACTAAGAAGCTGGGTGTACGCGTCCTGGCTTATAAACTAAAGTAGTGCGCATTAACCAAACTCCGAGGTCATGGACACTGAGCCGAAATCCCCCATCAGGTGGCGATGGCGGTGGAGAGGTGAGTGAGATCATCCTGTGATACTGCACATCATTAGCATGTTAGCACGCCCACAAGGGCATACTAACATGCTAATGGGGGCGAATGGCCGGGGAACTAACACCCAGGGGACTAGTGACCTCGCACATTACCATACCATAAAAGATCTTTAGAAATACTTTTTCTAAAGATCTTATATCTATACTAGTGTATACAGGGACGGTTAGGCATGGATTAGCAATATGCACCCAGAACTGCTCGTGGTTCTGGGTGCATATTGGACCTGACAAGTTCCCTTTAAGGAAAAAATAATAAATAAGATACAAATATTAATCTATATATTTATAAAGATTATTGAAACTCTTGTGCCTCTCAAGTACTAATCTAAATGTTACAAAGTACACTTAAGAGCAAAAGGGTAACAATGTTTTGAACTTTTGACTTTCAGGCTCCATATCTCCATCCACTACAGCTTTAAACATGATAGTAAATGATTGTAGTCTTACGTTCGAAGCAGTGGTGGATGGTGAGATATAGAGCCTGAAATTTAAAAGTACAAAACATTGTTACCATTTTGCTCGTCAGGGTAAAGTGCTGTGAACTTTTCCACATTTGTTCACTATACTCCCACAAACATAAATTTATTTTATTGGGATTTAATGTGATATACCAACACAAAGTAGAAAGCATTTTTGTAGTGTAAAGCAAATGATACATAGTATTCTAAATATTTCAAACATATAAATCTGAAAATTGTGACATGCATTTCTATTTAACCCTTTGTAGTCTGATATCCCTAAATATAATCCTGAGTAGCCAATTACCTCCAGAAGTGTCATGGTGAAATGGGGAGATCAGGGGACCGGAGCTCCTACACTGACTAGGGGTCCCTAGCTTTCCCTTATCTCAGAGTTACCTCTGAAGGTGAGAATGTCTGATCCACCAGCCTGATCCTGCTCCTGACCAGCCCTGATCTTATACCCCCCTTCCCCAACCCCAGGGGAGGTCCAGGACACGAGTGTGATAACTCCAACAGAGATAGACAATTAGGGGAAACCAAAACTCTTTCTCACAGTATGCTCACACAGAGGTTTAAGACAATATGAGTTTAGGAGGAAAATAAGAGCAGGGAGGAAACAAAACAATGGATTTCTCATCATCAGCAACAGCAACAACAGCAGCAAGTGCAAAGCAACACAATCACCAGCAGGACTGGGACACAACAGCATGCAGACCAAAATATCATTAGACTATAGTCACCATGAGAAGACAGATTCCACCATCTTAAAAGGTAGGGAGTAAATGTGATCAATTTCCAACAACATGTGATCCCAGAGATAACCATCAGGCTAGCAGAGTTTAACTCTTGCTAGCCTTACCATTAATGAGCACCCAGCTGTTCGATGCTCGAGCCTGCCTGTGTAACTCAGAAACACCAGAGAAACCATAATGTGGAATGTCAGAATCGATAGTGTGAACAGCGTCTGATGCCACCATGACACTAGGCATTTTTTTGAGCAAAACTCCATGTACCAAGAAGTCACCTAATTAGTAAAGTAGTCACCTAATTAGTAAATTGACTCCACCTGTATGTAATTTCTTCTCAGTATAACTACATGTGTTTTGTGAAGGCCTCAGAGGCTTGTTTGACACCATTAGGGATCATACAGCCTAAAAAAAAACAAGAAATGCTCTAGACAGGTCGCTGAAGAAGTTGAAGAGGCAGGTTGAGTTATGAAAAAAGAAAGAGCCCAAGCTCTCAGCTTTTCTTGGATCACTGATCAATCAATCATCCAAAATGAAAGGAGTATGGCACAACTGTAAACCTACCAAGACATGGCTGTCTACCTAAACTGACATCCCAAGCAGCAGAGCACTAATTAGAGAAGCAGCCAAGATACACATGGTCACTCTGGAGGAGCTGCAGAGATCCATTGCTCAGGTGGGAGAATCTGTCTACAGAACAACTATTAGTCATATACTCAACAACGATCACTTTTATGAAAGAGTGGCAAGAAAGCCATTTATGAAAAAAGCCTGTTTACAGTTTGCAAAATGCCATACACAGCTAGCATGTGGAAGAAGGTGCTCTGAGACCAACGTAGAACCTTTTAAGCCAGAGTGAAAATGAGCGTATGCAAAAGTTTGGGCCCCTGTATGGTTAGTACCTAGCATCACGCCTTTTGGAAAGTATCACAGCATTTGTTGCCAGCCAGGAATCTTTCTATTCTTGTTTGAAGGATTTTCATCCATTCTTCCTTGGAAAAGTCTTCCAGTTCTGTGAGGTTACTGGGTCAGCCTGTTCTTTTGCGGTCTAGCCACAGATTTTCAATGATATTCAGATCAGGGAACTGTGAGGGGTATTGTAAAACCTTCAGCTTGCAACTTTTGAGGTAGGCTATTGTGGATTTTGAGATGTGGTTAGCATTATTATCCATTTGTAGAAGCCATTCGCTTTTCAACTTAAGAATTTTTACAGATGGTGTTATGTTAGAAAAATGTTCCACAAATCCAGAGTCTGCTAAATCTTCCTGAAGGTCTTTTGCAGTCATGCAGGGTTTCTGATTTGCCCCTGTAGCAATCATATGAGCAGCTTCAGAGGCACATTTTGCTTGGTCTTCCAGACCTTACCTTGACCTCCACTGTTCCTGTTAACTTTCATTTCTTAATTAGATTTCAAACTGAGGGAAGGGCAACTTGAAAACACTTTATCTTCTTATAGCCTTCTCCTGCTTTGAGAGCCTCCACCATTTTCATTTTCAGAGTGCTAGGCAGCTGCTTAGAAGAATGCATGACTACTATTTTTTGGCACAAGGTTAGAGGATGCTGGCTTTTTAGGCTTTTTACAGAAGAAATGTAAATTATTTTAGAAGAAATCTTAAAGATTGTGTTGTTAGCATGAAAGATACTGTAACAACTGGTGTTTGACCACTTTGCAAATGCACTTCCCAATCAAATGTCGATGTGCCTGTAAATTCACATCTGTATTGGGAATTCCATTTTTCCATTATATGAGCAGAAAAACAAGTTAAGGATGAATCTGTCATAAAACTAAAAAAAATTATCTGCTTAGGGCAAATAAACTTGTTTATCTTTTTACTCATAAACCCCCCAAACTATTGCTTTCGTTAAAGTATGGGATCTGTAATAGAGGCTCCTAATGGAGCCTAAAACGCAGCATGTTCTGCTTAACAATTGTTGAGTGATGACAAGATGATCATAGCAGAAGGTAGTAGTGGCATTAGTTTATCAGAAAGGACTGCCATTCTTCATCACCATTTTGTTCATTTTCCACATAAGTGCATCTGGTATCATCATCATTATCACAACCTGACAATCTCACAGTATATTCTTTCCTCACTTCTCCTTTCCCTCTTTATTTGTTAATGTATGTGTCCATGCACTAACTTGACAGCTGTAGACAAGGTGGTGGCAGGGTGAACAGCAGTACTCTAAGCAAAAATAATTAGTTTTATTGCTAAATGTAGCTCTTGGCTTTAGCTTAAAGTAAACTCTAGACTGCCAATGTGGGGAATTTACGAAGCATTTCTTACACCATAAACAAATATATGATGGAGGAAAGGTGCATTAACAGTGCATGATTATTGGGTACAGGAGGACCTAGGAATGCTTGTTTTCCGATAATTATTTTGTGTAAACAGGCTGTCAATCACCTGCAGAATGCTCGTTTGTTGGGTGAAATGATCATTTGTGCTGCACAAAAGATAAACAAGGCTGGCGCTGCTGAGAACAATGGCAGCCTGTGTGTAGTGACCAATCTTGACCAATCTATTACTGATCATTCTGTGCTCATAGGAAATGTGGTCTGCCTGCCTAAACAGTCCATTAAATATTTGACTGCAAATTGGCAAATAAGTAGCTAATTGGCATTCGTTTAGTGCCGTAAGTCATGGGGTAAGTAGCAATTCTATGAAGGGATGCATCACATTATACATTTGGGGCATATTTGTCTGTGCATAAGAAAATGTAATCAGCACCAACCATGAGCAGTATTTTTTGCTGAAGTTTGCAACAACCAATTTAAATTATTATTAATTAGTGATGTGCAATCTCGCAGATGGCCGTGATTGGCCGGACTAACCGGAATTACAAAAAAAAAAATCGGTCTATGGGCACCAAAATCCGGCGCTTAAAAATGGCAGTATAAGGGATAGGGGGATTAGAGCAAGCGCTCTATACTTACGAAGAGTGGCGGCACGGCTTTAACTGGTTCTGGGCTGCTAATTCTACTTCCAGGGCCACTAATTATCACTGATGCATATTTACTGCTTCCCCCACCCAGTTCTGGCGTTTGTGATTGGTTGCAATAAGACAGCACCCCTAGCTTGTGTGACAGTGTTTCTGGCTGCTTGCAATCACAGACCCTGTCTGCGGGTCACTGTAGATTGGAGTAAAAATAAAGAAAGAATTGTCGCAGGGTCTTCCCATATAATGATACCCAGCGATGATAACGCATTCGGCTATAGGATGCAGCCCCCAGCCGTGTGCTTATCTTGTTTGTGTATCAAAAAAAGAGCAACCTCATGCAGCTTTTTTTTAAAAAAAAATTACTTAAATATATAATTTAAAGAAACAGCATGTGGTCCCCCCCCAATTTTGATACCTAGCCATGATAAAGCCAACAGCTGGGGGCTGGTATACTCCGGCTGGGGAGGCCCATGCTTATTCTGCCCTCTGGCCTAAAAATAGCAGCCTGCAGCCAAACAGGATTGTCACATCCTGGCACTTTACTCGGTTCATCCCGTTTGCCCTGGTGTGGTGGCAATCGAGGTAATAAGGGGTTAATAACAATCCACAGCTGCCACTAAGCTCTAGATTTGTAAGGCATCTATGAGACCCGCCATTACTAATGTATATGTAAAAAGAAATAAACCCAAACACCAAAAAAATCCTTTATTTGACATAAAATACAATATTTATTTATTTTTACTCCAATCTACAGTGAACTACAGCCAGGGTCTGTGATTGCAAGCATCTAGACACGTTGTCACACAGGTTGGAGAGCTGTCTCACTGCAACCAATCACAGATGCCAGGACTGTCAGGGGAAGCAGTGAATATGGATGAGCAATAATGAGCGGCCCCAGAAGTAAAATAAGTGAGCAGGAAGCAGTTACAGCTGCAGCTGAGACTTGGTAAGTATAGTGTGCTTAGTTTATTTTTATTTTTCCTTTATTTTTACACAATCACGATCACGAGCTTTCCTGGGAAGCTTGTGTTACAGATTGGGTCCAGGGGCTGTAAAAAACAAAAAAAAAAGCACATTAAAAAACATTTTCATTATGCTTACAGGGTCCTCCATGCATCCTGCAGAGTCTGTCTCCCGGCCGCTGCTTCCGAATCCGATCATTGCTGTGCCGCCGGTAACCAGCACTGACTTACAGGACCTTGAATGATGTCATAGCATGTGACCAGTCTGGTGTGAATGTTGATTGGCTTACAGCCTGGTCACATGATTATGATGTCATCGAAGGTTCTGGTAACTGAACTTTCATTGTCACTGTGCAAGTGTCGCATCACGGCGCACAATCTCCTGACAGGAGCGGATCATCTGCATGTATTTTCATGCAGCTGAAGCGCTCCTGTCCGGAGAGTGTCAGGTGCGGGGTGATGCAATGCGAGTCATACCCGAACTGTCAGTCTGCTACATTGCTCTGTACAGAGCGATGTAGCAGAGCTAACAATGCTCTCTGCTTCTCACTGTGTATAGACTGTCTGTACAGAGTGATGAAGCTGACATTGCTGGATTTTTTATAATAAAGATGGAGTCTCTAAATGTTTTTTTGTTTTCTTTCTAATAAACATTTTTTCTATGTGTTGTATTTTTTTTTTTACTGTTTACTAGAAATTAATGGTGGCCATGTCTAATTTGGTGTGACACCATGAATTTCGGGCTTAGTACCATCTGAGAATACAAAGCTGGTATTAACCCCTTTATTACCCAGCAAGCCATCCGGCACTAGGGCCGCTGGAAGAGCCGAGTAAAGCGTCTGGAAATGACGCTAAGAACCAATGCGCCATTTCCAGGGGCGGCTGCGTGCTACGGAGAATCCAAGCCCCCAGCTGCCTGGCTTTACCTTTTCTGGCGATCAAAATACGGTGGGAGCCCTCCCTCTCTCTTCCCTCCATGATCTGGTCTTCGGTCACCGATCTAGCTCTGCTATATCACGAAGAATGGGGGGAGGAAGAATGTTTCTTCTCCCCGTGCTGTCTAATCACTCAACTGTGGGTTGGTAAGTGGGGATATCACTGCTGCCACCGTTGCCATAGTAATCTAATGAGCGGGTTACTATAGCAACAGCAATCTCCGATCACATGATTCCCGGTGCCGCTATTCACCGGCTGTGGTATTACAGTGTGTGGCAGCCAATCCCTGCACGTGGGCTGACTCTGTAAAGAGCGCCAACATGCAGGGAGAGGGAGCTGAGCATGTGCCCAAACATCTCGCCGGCACTCGCCGAGTATACCGAGACGGGCTCTTTTCCACCTGCGATTTTCATGTGCGAGTGCAATCCGATATAAAAATCGGATTGCACTCGCACCAGTGTTAATCAATGAGGCAGTTTCCTCTGTCCTGTGTTTTCTCCACTCGAATCGTGCTCTCGGGGCAATCGCAGCATGCTGAGTTTTGCAGCGAGTCTCAGCTCACGCACCCCCAACATCGCACTGCACTTGCATGTTATGCGACTGCAATGTGGTGCACGCAGAGACAGAAAGCGGAGGAGATGGGGAGAAAGTGCTCCCTCCATCTTCTCCACTCCTGTGATGCGATCGCAAGAACGCATCACAGTCGCATGATTCTCGGCTGACACCTGCAGCAGAGGGTCATTAGCATATCGCTTACGATGCTCTCACATCGGAAGCGGTACACAAGTGGAAAAGAGCCCGTACTGAGATGCTCGGGTGAGCACCGAGTACCAAGCATACTCGTCCATCCTTATCCACTGACAGTACAGGACCTTGCATGACGTCATAGTCATGTGAGCAGTCTATAGCCAATGAGATAATACAACATTCACACGCGACTTGTCACATGGCTATGATGTCACGGAAGGTCCTATCGTCAGTGGTGGTTACCGGGAGAGCACAACAATGATCGGACTCGGAAGCAGAAGCGTCGGGAGACAGAGTCTGCAGTGCGCGTTGCGGGATCTGTAAGTATAATCACAATGTTTATTATTAACTATATTGTTTATTTTACAGTTACCACCCGCCCAAACCCATAACTGTAAAGCTCGAGATTGGTGATCGGACGCAAGATCGTGTTATCTTCATCCCGATCCCGATCTTTACAAAACAATTGGGCGACTCTCCCCGATTCCGACCATTGGGGGGGATCGCCCATCACTACATGTGACACTTAGATTGCACACAGGTGGACTACCTGTCACTAAGCAAGGGATTACGAAGGTAATTGCTTGCACCAAAATTGTTAGGGGCTTCATAGTAAAACGGGTAAATATATATGCAATTTTTATTTATTTATCCTAGAAATTAAATTTCTGCCTATATATTTCTCACTGCACTTCCCCAACTCAGACTATTTAGTGATGATGCATCACAAACAAATCAGATTACAAAATTATTTAAACATATATATAAGTAGTAATTGATTTGAATTTTGTTCTTATATTGTTAGTTTTTGGCATTGTACACAGAAGTTATAAAGCTTTTAATACATTTATGCTTTTCTTTTAGTCATTAACCCTAACAGGTGTCACGCGGTTGACTCCCGACCTACCGTAACTCAACTGTACTTGGCATTGTGTTCTTCCCTACTTGATTGCCTGGAAGTGTTGGTATTCCTATGTTTAATAAAGATATATTGAACCTAATACTGTAGGTGTCATGCAAGTTCACAGTGAGCTGTATTTATCTATATTCTTTTGCTGAGTTTCTTCACATCTCCAAAAACTGAAATTATTAAATTTGATAGACCATATAAATCCCTTCTGCCATCGCTTAATCATATCACGTGATCTCTCCCCAAACTTCTGTCAGAAATGCAAAACCAGGACAATTTTTCACCACTTCACATGTATAAAGAACAGTGATGTAAATAATTAAAATATAAACTTTATAATAAATATGCTGTTTTACAAAGAACAAAAATTGAATATTTTTCAAGAACTTACACCCTAGAAGTTCCTCAATGCTAGCAATGTTTATGGGGGCTAGTTGTGCCTTTAGGGATGTTGTCCACCACTCAGAAAACTCCTTTTCAATTGCTATATTACTTTGTGTAAAATAAAAAGAGTTATACCGGCACCGGCGCCAGCACCAGCGCCAATCCAGCGACATCAGTGCTTGGTCTCCCAGGGTTCACCTGGAAGAAGTGAAATCTGCTGCTGCTCTCTGACTTCCTCCGATTGTCAGTTATGTCCAAAGAAAGTGAGCGTGAATTGGCTGCTGATTGGCTGCAGGACTCACGTGGCACAATAACTTCTTTTGAGTCTCGTGAGACCATCTCAGACTTTGGTGGAACTGCGCCAACACTGAAAATTAACATAGGATGTTATTATTTTCCACTAGAAAATATAGCAATTGACAAGTATCTACTTTTAAAGTGAACCTTTCAGGTGCAATATGCACCCAGAACCACAAGCAGTTCTGGGAGCAAATGGCTAATCTCTGCCTAACTGTTCCTGCATCTAGTAGCATATGTACCACCCACAAGGCAAGGGGTTAAGTTACTTGTGGTGCCCCTGAGTGTCAGGTGCCACAGGGTACTACATCTAACCCCGGAATCTCGGAAGACTACTACCGGTAAATAACACAACACACACAAATCCACGCCCTTTTCCCCAGACTGGGTAACAGGCTAGAGATGGACCTGATGGGTGGCCAGCTATTGGTTGGGACTCCTCCATTCCACTAGTCAGAGACCTGGGAGGAGGAGGGGCTAGTCAGTGGAGTAGACAGACGACGGACATCTTGTGAGATAGTGAAAAGTTAGACAGTCAGTCAGAAGTTAACGTGCAGATAGAAAGTGTAAAGCGACTACTGAGTAAAAGGGAGTATGGTTGCCAGGGAGATTAAGGCGAGAGTACTCACTGGACTGAGCACCGACGGGGTACAAAGCCCTAGTTCAGGAAGACGCTTCAGGCTCACCTGATAACAATCTGCCCGGTAAGGGAACCATCAAGGACCTTACCAGCACAGCAGCATAGAGGGAACCTGGGAACAGGGACAGAGGTCTGATCCAAGAGAGGTTCAAGCTGCCTGTCGTACGGGCCAGGACGGAGACAACAGGAGGGGACCCCAAAACGCTCCAGGCCACGGGGACCCACCAACTACAAACGAATGCATGGAAGTAAAGCTCACTAGTTCACTACACCCTCACTGGAACAAAGGGAATACCAGATTGGTAGAGAACAGCACCAGCCGGGTTGTAGCAACTCCAATCCAGTGAGTAAAGCACAAGTAAAACCACAGCCCCTGTGTTCTCTGAATTCTTCCTACACTTTTGCATCTATATACTACAACCACCATTATCCTCCCCTGGGGCCTAGCTCTACTTGTGGAGCGCCATCACATCTAAGCTGCTTAATACCACCAGCACCAGCAGTGAGAGACTTTGCAGCGGCGGCTTTCCCCATATAGCTGCATACCACAAGTGGCGTCACGAAAAACACTTTATTTTTATTTGTCCCTTGTACAATACCCCCTTTTAAGCGACCCCCAGGGTCATGGAACCGGGCAACGGCCACCCAGTGAAATATCCCAGTAATATACAGCCCGGAACAGAGTACCCCAAAGCCCTGGGGTGCGTTATACTCGTCGCTGGACAGGTGATGTTGAGTCAGGGGGATGTCATGGGGTTTCCCTTGTGCTCGGCTTTGTGGCCCCGAGGTGTACAATTAAAGGAGGGGGTGGTAATAATGGAGGTTTGATTTCATGACGCCACCTACGATATGTGGCCAGGAAATTGGCCGCTGCTGCGTCGCTGTCCTCCGGGACGGATGGTAGTAGCAACTGAGATGTTTCTGCTCCTCACAGGTAGAGCGGGCCCCGGGGGGGGTGATGAGGGGAGTAGTAATGGCGTGCGCCGAGGCGCGGGGCAGCGGCGTCGAGAATGACAGGCGGACACAGTCTCTGCAGGTTCCAGGTGTTTTACTCACAGTTTTTTAAGTAACCCAGTTGCCGCTCCTGAAGCACTGTCCACCGCTGTGATGGGAGCAATTTGAGGTCACCGCCGGTGTTCCTACTGTGAGTCCTTTCTGGTCGGGGTCCCTCCAATCCCGGTGTATGTGGAATATGGAACGGGCTGCAGGTGTTCCCTGCACTCTGCAGACCCTGGAATTTCGTGTAGCTGTAGAGAGCCCGGCCTGAGCTGGATGCTCCAAGTCACGGATCCTATGGAGCTCCCAGTAGTGTGAGGTAAAAGAAGATTGGACCGAGGTCTCAGTTGTGTGTTTCACCCCAAGCTGTGCCCGACGCTAACTGGCTATGTGTGAAGATGCTCCTTCCCTTTACCCAAGTGGTGCCCACACCCCAGGTGGTTGTCCCAGTGACTGGGAAGTCCCATGTTTTGTGATGGCCAGCCTCCTATTTACCCCAGGCCATCCCCCCAGTGGGAAGGCACCAAACTGTTTGTGGTGTGTGAATGTGAGAATCACCAGCGATTAACCTCTCCTTACCTGGGATGAGTACTACATCTTAATGGAGATGCAGTACCCTGTGGCGACTGAAGCCTCAGGGGCGCCACACATATGTGACGCCCTGGCCAGCCAGGTAGTCACAGAAAGAGTTAAACCTCCTTGGTGCCACCTGATCCCACACTGGTACAGTGACGCAGCCGCCCCCTCTCCCCAGTGTAACAAAAAGAGCAGGAAGGGAGGAGTTGAGTCAGTCAGTGGAAGGCGAAAGGAAGGAGAGCAGACAAGGGCTGCAGCTCTTGTACTGCTGGGGAAGTGGAGCAAGGAAAAGGCAGAGCCTTGGAGCTGAAGTGGAGAGTAGGCTCAGTTGTACCAGTAGTGGACCGGGGCAGGGTAGTGGCCCGCCGGTAGTGCGCCAGGGTCCCCGGACTTGTGCAGAGGGAGGACTTTCCCCGTCGGAAATGGAGAAGGTGACTCATAGCTGGAGTGCAGGAGAGAGAGAGGGCCCTGCTTCTTGTACCAGGTGTGGGATCCGAACACCACCATACCAAAGGCCTATGGACACCGGCAATTTCTGGTTAAGTACTGGACTCTGTGCTTCCTGACCCTACACATGAAAACAGCTTCATCCAACACCAGGACAACCGAACTGTGAGTTTCCTGCTCCCTGCAATCCCTGCCACCACCACAACTCCCAATTGGGCCCCGGGACTAGAACTTCCCTACCCGTGGAGGGGATCCCACCTTGCTGCCCCGGGCACGGTCCCCAGAGGCAGCGGCGGTGCCACCATCTCATCACCGCAACCCACGGGTGGCGTCACAGACAATCCCCTTTTCATATTCCCCTTTTGTTGTGGAGCCTGGGATCACAGACCGGGTCACGCCACCGTGATACCTGTAGAAGCGACCCCATTGGCCCGGCTCTGAGTACCCCCTATCCCTGGGTGTCACACATACATAAAGAGATCTTTAGAAAAAGTATTACGGGGGGCTGGAGGATTAGGATAAGGTGGTGCATATCCCAATCGCCAGTCGGGGTCCACCATGCTCCCAGATGGAACAGGAGCTGCTAGCAACCCGAAGGTTAGGCGGAGAATACAGTGCTAGCCTGAACCACAGACTGTCTCAGAAATGAGACTATCAGGCTGAGCATGCTCAGTAGGCACAACACAGGACTTAGACACGGCACGAAGTCCAAGTACCTGTGCAAAGGCTTTTTGCACTAAGTGTGGGAGCATGCTCAGTAGCCTCAACTGAGGACTTCACTTAGCCTCAGAAATGGCACTCAGGCTGAGCCTGCTCACTAAGCAAAACACTGGACTTAAGGGAGCTTTACACGCAACGACATCGCTAACGAGATGTTGTTGGGGTCACGGAATTCGTGACTCACATCCGGCCTCGTTAGCGACGTCGTTGCGTGAAACGCACGTACGACCATTAACGATCAAAATTACTCACCTAATCATTGATCGTTGACACGTCGTTCTAATCCCAATTATCGTTGCTGTTGCAAGACGCAGGTTGTTCGTCGTTCCTGCAGCAGCACACATCGCTATGTGTGACACCGCAGGAACGAGTAACATCACCTGCGGCCACCTGCAATGAGGAAGTAAGCAGGTGGGCGGGATGTTCTGCCCGCTCATCTCCGCCCCTTTGCTTCTATTGGGCAGCCGCTTAGTGACGCCGCTGTGACACTGAACGAACCTCCCCCTTAGAAAGGAGGCGGTTCGCCGGCCACAGCGATGTCGCTAGGCAGGTAAGTATGTGTGACGGGTCCTAGCGATGTTGTGCACCACGGGCAGCGATTTGCCCGTGATGCACAACCGACGGGGGCGGGTGCTTTCACCAGCGACATCACTAGCGATGTCGCTGTGTAAAGTGCCCTTTAGGCTTTCGCTGGGGTAAATAAACAGCAAGGCAAATTGGTGCTATATAATTGTGTTCACAATTAAAAAATAACTTTTAATGGTTAAGTTAAAAATCCTTATAAACCACACAACATAAATGGTTGTAAAGCCAACCGAAATAATTGGAGCTGATATTAAGCTCCTCCTATTGCCAAGTTAGGACACTTTGTACCCGGTTGGAGGAACCCACACCGTGGTAACAATAATTGAGACAGTGATATGAAATTGTCTCATATAGAATATACAAGCAGTAATCCACAGTAATAAATAACCATAACATAGGTCTCACTGTGATATATGAAGCAAGAAAAAAAGTTGTCCAATAGAGGGGGGGGGCCACCAAGTTAGCCTCACAATACCCCTCAGCTGGCAACCATCTGACCTGATACTTTCTTAGACCTCCCAACGCGTTTCTTAATTCGCTTAGTCATCAGGGGACTGTGGTCAAGAAATTAAAGCTTCATTAAAGAACGGACCTCCAGCATGATGTGTCCTGGCATAAAGCTTTAATTAATTCTATATGAGACAATTTCATATCACTGTCTCAATTATTGTTACCACGGTGTGGGTTCCTCCTACCGGGTACAAAGTGTCCTAACTTGGCAATAGGAGGCGCTTAATATCAGCTCCAATTATTTCAGTTGGCTTTACAACCATTTATGTTGTGTGGTTTATAAGGATTTTTAACTTAACCATTAAAAGTTATTTTTTAATTGTGACCACTATTATATAGCACCAATTTGCTTTGCTGTTTATTGATCCTTGGTAAGCAACGACACATTTATATTTTTCGCTCGGGTAAATCAGCACATGCATACGCACTAGTCGCCTCTCCAAAATTAAACGTGGAGAAGAAAGCAGCCAGCTGGACGACCCGAGGCACGGCCAAAAACGGTGGCCGGCACCTGGGCGTAACAGGAACCGCAGCAAGCTGTTTGAGGCTACGGCGGCGCCGATTCGTAACAGAGAGATAGAATATGCAAAATAAAATCCAGAAAATTACATTATATAAATTATATAAATGTATTTGCATTTTGCAGAGAGAAATAAGTATTTTATCCGCTACCAACCATTAATGCCGGCGTCACACGGTACGATCTATCGTGCGATCACACGAGCGATCGTACCCGCCCCCGTCGTTTGTGCGTCACGGGCAATTAGTTGCCCGTATCGCACAAAGTCGTAAACCCCTGTCACACGCACTTACCTCCCGGACAACCTCGCTGTGGGCGGCGAACATCCTCATCCTGAAGGGGGAGGGACGTTTGGCGTCACAGCGACGTCACACAGCGGCCGGCCAATAGAAGCGGAGGGGAAGAAATGAGCGGGACATAACATCCCGCCCACCTCCTTCCTTCTGCATTGCCGGCGGGATGCAGGTAAGCTGTGTTCATCGTTCCTGGGGTGTCACACGGAGCGACGTGTGCTGCTTCGGGAACGATGAACAACCGGAGCACAGAAGAAGAAACTACTTTTTGAAAATGAGCGACGTGTCAACGAGCAACGATAAGGTGAGTATTTTTGCTCGTTCACCGTCGCTTGTAGCTGTCACACGCTACGATATATCTAACGATGTCGGATGTGCGTCACTTACGACGTGACCCCGCCAACATATCGCCCGATATATTGTACCGTGTGACGCCGGCATAAGAGTTCTGGCTCCTACAGACCACTTAGACGCTCTTAATCAAGTTGTTACCTGTATTAAAGCCAGCTGTCTTAAATTGTTACCTTTATAAAAGACTCCTGTTCACAGACTCAGCCAGTCAAACTCTAACCTCTACAACATGGGCAAGACCCAAGAGCTCTCTAAGGTTGTCAGTGACAAGTTTCTAGACCTGCACAAGGCTGGAATGAGCTACAAAACAATAAGTAAGACGCTGAGTGAGAAGTAAGAAAATGGAAGAAATACAAAATGACTGTCAATCGACATCAATCTGGGCACTATACAAAATCTCACCTCGTGGGGTATCCAGGATCATGAGGAAGGTGAGAGATCAGCCTAAAACTACACAGGGGGAACTTGTTAATGATCTCAAGGCAGCTGATACCACTGTCACCAAGAAAACCATAGGTAACACATTATGCCTTAATAGTTTAAAATCCTACAGTACCCGCAAAGTCCCACTGCTCAAGAAGGTACATGTGCAGGCCCATCTGAAGTTAGCCAATAAACACCTGGATGATTCTGAGAGTGATTGGCAGAAGGTGCTGTGGTCAGATGAGAGAAAAATTGAGCTCTTTGGCATTAACTCATCTCGTCATGTTTGGAGGAAGAGACATACTGCCAATGACCCAAAGAATACCGTCCCTACTGTCAAGCATGGAGGTGGAAGCATTATGTTTTGGGGATGTTTCTCTGCTATGGGCACAGGACTACTTCACCGCATCAATGGGACAATGAATGGAGCCATGTATCGTAAAATCCTGAGGAACAACCTCCTTCCCTCTGTCAGTACATTAAAAATGGTTCGTGGCTGGGTCTTCCAGCACGACAATAACCCAAAACATACAGCCAAGGCAACAAAGGAGTGGCTCAAAAAGAAGCACATTAAGGTCATGGAGTGGCCTAGCCAGTCTCCAGACCTTAAACCCGTAGAAAACTTATGGAGGGAGCTGAAGCTTTGATTTGCCAAGCTACAACCTCAAAATCTTAACATTTTAGAGATGATCTACAAAGAGGAGTGGACCAAAATTCATCCAGACATATGTACAAACCTCATCATCAACTACAAAAAAAGTCTGACTGCTGTGCTTACCAACAAGGATTTTGCCACCGAGTATTAAGTCTTGTTTGTGTGGCACCCCAGTGGTCATGTAAGCCGCAGTGACGTTGTTCTCCTCACCAGGGTGGGGGCAATGCTATGCCTGGAAGCAGCGGGGAAATCTGCCTGTCAGGTACAGTTACACACAACACTTCCTAACTCAGGCCAGAAGGGGGAGCTCAAGTCCTGGTTGGGACAAGCTTCCCTGTGCATTCTGGACTGGAGAGGGGTTAGACAGGGGAACAGGAAGAGAGACCTGAGAACTCTAGTAGCAGGGAAAGAAAACGGTGACTGTTAGAGAGCTGTCTGCAAGCTTTCCAGGACCGAGCGCTGAATCAGGACACCGGGGTCTTCGACTGTTGAGTGCTAATGGCCCAGCAGTAAGCCCGAAGGGCAGTAGATTCCACACCTCCTGGCCTCCTGGCTCCTGCACCTCAAGGCGCAATAGCATAATAGAGCTCGGGGCCGTGGAAATATCGGCGGGCCTCACATCCAGCTCACACTGCCCGCTACAAGGGACAAGGCAAATCACATCTAGGAAGAGGGACGCTGTGCTGCTCCAGGCCACAGCGACCCACAGTCAGAGCGCACTAAGGAGGGTCCGCAACGTACCTGGCAAAGATTCCTCACTGCTTCCCGGCTGACTGGACCACTGTAACCTGAGACCTTGACATCTGACTAGTAAAAGGAAACGGAAACTACCGGCCTGTGTCGTCCAGTTACTGTCGGTGTCCTCAGCCCCGCTCCCCAGTGTATAACACCATAGACTACCACCCTCATCATCCTCCTGTGGGGAGCAGAACAATCCTTGCTGCGACACCACCAGCCCAGGACGACATCACCCACAGCGGCGGCTAATCCCTGGCTGCGTACCACAGGTGGCATCACGAGACAAACTACCATTCCATCATCCTTCATCCCCTTTTTGTTGTACGTCTCGGGACCACGAAGCTGGCCACCCGTGACATCCCAGACCTGACATCACCGGCCCGGTGATGAGTAAAGTTAACCCCTTGCCCCGTGGGTGCTACAACTTGGCATCACGAACAGGATAACGTGCCCACAGCAACGGGTACTCTGCACCTTATAGAACTGTGTATAAAGTATTCTTCAAAGGCGGCGGTCACCATTAACTGTGTCGCGGGAAGAAAAGGTGCAAAGCAGGACCCCACCGCTAGAGCACCTAAGAGTTAACCCCTGATTCCCCAAGTGAGATGCGGAAACTGGCTGAGGTTCATCAAGGGGCAAAAGATGTCCAACCAGGAAGGGGACCCGGTTGCCATGGTAGCCACAGCAACCGGTAATGCCACTATTTATGCCTTACGTACCAGGAGTGACGTGGCTGCCGCAATATTCAGGAGAGTCGCATACATTGAGCGACTTCCAGGAGAGACTGAGCAGTTTATTTGATGTGTATCCCTTGACGGGAAGCCAGAAAGTGAGCATACTAATTGGTCAGTTAACCGTTGCGGCCCAGCGAGAGGTCAAGTCTTGGCTGGATGCCGACAAAGGAACTGTGGAGCAAACTCTGGCTCGGCTGAAGGACACCTTTGACACCCGCACTGCAGCGGAGATAAAAGTGCAATTCTTCAGGTGTAAGCAGAGGGTGCAGGACAGTGTACGGGATTATGCTTTAAACTTTCAAGAGGCGCTGATGGCTGTGAAACAAGTGGATCCTGGGAGTGTGCATGATGGGGACCGACTGCTGACCGAGCAGTTCATCGAGGGGCTCTTGTCCAGCTCATACCGGACCCAGCTGCTCATACTGGCCCTACAGAACCCAGACTTTGCCCGCTTCAAGGACCAGGCCCTCCGGGTGCTACGAGACTCGACTCCGTATGGCGCTGCATCAACCTGGCTCCTCACCATCACATACCCAGAGGTGGCGCCCTCCACCCACTCAGCCCACTGTGGAGGCAGATGCTCAGACCTTGGGTGGTGATTTCCCCACAGACCTGGGGCTTCAGATCCAAGAACTGTCAAAGAACCTTGGCCACCCACGCAAAGGCTGTGCAAACCATGCAGACAATTCCGCAGCCCGCGGACACCGGACTGGCCACCGGACTAGATGGTGCCCCGACACAATGGTGGAGGGGAAACCCATTGGCCCGGGAGCGGGTCAGTGAGCGCTGTGACCCCACCGGGTGGCCGATTTGCCACTGTTGTGACAAGGCAGGTCACTATGCTCGGGACTGTCCTCCGGGCCCACAGGTACCCAGGGCTAGAGATCGACCCTCGGGTGTGGGGAGGACCAACCCAACCGACTGGTGGGACAAATATGTGGGAGTACGACCGGTCCTACCAATCGTGCTTGGTGGCATCCCGATGAATGCCCTACTGGACACAGGGTCCCAGGTGACAGCCATACCATATGTTCTTTACAAAAGGTATTGGGTCGATTCTGACATGACCTGTGGCCCATATACAGACTTGTCCATAATTGCCAGTAATGGTCAGCCTTTGCCGCAGGTGGGATGCAAGGAGGTGGCCATCAAAGTGGGGCAGGTAGAGGTGAAATCACAGGGAATTGTAATTGTGGATATTGATCGTTGGACGCGCACTCCAGTGGTGACTATTGGCACTAATGTGATAGAGAACTGTTTTTCCGAGATAATTGTACTACTGCAGCATGTGACCGAAAATGCCAGCATCGGGCGACAGCGGGCATTACAGAAAGAGATCAGGGCCCTGATGCAGAGGCAACAGATCGAGCAGGCTGGGGGAGAAATTGGTAGCGTCCGGGTAAATGACTCCTTCCCCATTGTGGTTCCCCAAGAAGTGAGATGATGATTTGGTGCCAGGCGGCAATAGGCCTCCAGGGTCAGAATTATCAAGCCCTCGTAGAACCCGTGTATTCAGAAGATAGGCCCAATATCCTGACGGCCAGGGCGGTAGTTGACGTTCGCCAGGGGAAGGTGTCCATCCAAATCTTAAATTGCAGGGAGGAGGAGGTTAAATTGCCCCGGTATGCCACCGTAGCTAAGCTACTCACCGTTAAAAACTGTGCCATTGAAGCATCAGGGCCCTTGACCTTGTCCGATCTGGTGGAGGGAGACAGTGATGGGGGCCCATTGGAGGATTGATGCCAGCAGCTACACATCGGTACTGATTCTACACCTTCCCACCATAAACAAGGGGTCCATCGGGTGGTATGGGAGTATGAGCGAGTATTCAGCAAAAACCCTCTAGACTTTGGGTAGGTGAAGGGGGTCCAACAACAAATCCCCACTGGGAATCATCCCCCCCCATCAAGGAAAGATACCGCCCTGTGCCCCCGGCTCATTACCAACGGGTCAAGGAGATGTTGCGGGAGATGAAGGATGCTGGGGTGATCAGAGATAGCCATATCCCCTGGGCCGCTCCATTAGTCCTGGCAAAAAAAGAAAGATAATACGATGAGGGTGTGTGTGGACTATAGGCAGGTTAACCGCATTACGCCTAAAGATGCTTACCCGTTGCCTGGAATAGAAGAGTCTTTAGCAGCCTTGAAATCCGCTAACTATTTCTCTACCCTAGATCTCACCAGTGGGTACTGGCAGGTTCCCGTGGCAGAGGCAGACAAAGAGAAGACCGCGTTCACGACGCCCATGGGCCTCTGCGAGTTCAACTGTATTTCCTTCGGACTCTGCAATGCAGTGGGAACATTTGAGCGGTTAATGGAGTGCTGCTTGGGACACAAGAACTTTGAAACCATCCTGCTGTACCTGGATGATGTCATAGTGTACTCGAATACTTATGAAGATCATCTGCAGCACCTGGCTGAAGTGTTTGAGGCCATGTCCGGGGTTTGGCCTAAAGGTGATGCCATACAAATGTCACATGCTGAAGCCAAAAGTACAGTACCTGGGACATATGGTTAGCGCTGACGGAGTGGCCCCTGATACAGAAAAGGTTACTGTCATCCGCGACTGGCCCAGACCCACCACCATCAAAGAGGTGCGGCAGTTCCTCGGCCTGGTAGGCAATTACCGAAGGTTCATCAGGGGGTTCACCAAGATGGCACCACCTCTCCAAGACCTCCTGGTGGGCCGAAACAAGAACTAGGGACCCTCATTCGAGTGGGCCAATCACCGAGAAGAGGCCTTTATCTAGCTGAAGCGGGCTCTTACTAGAGAAGAGATCCTGGCCTACCCGAACTATGGGCGGCCCTTCATCCTCTACACCGATGCCAATAATTTGTGACTGGGAGCTGTTCTGTTCCAGATACAAGAGGGCAGGGAGAAGGTGATCGCCTATGCCAGCAGGAAACTTCGGCCTACTGAATGGAACCCGGAAAACTACAGTTCTTTCAAGCTAGAGTTCCTTGCTGTGGTCTGGGCAGTACCAAACGTTTTAAATACTGCCTGGCATCAGCGAAATTTACGATCTATACGTATAACAACCTGCTGACCCATCTGGAACATTGGGCATTGGAACAGAGGTGGATGGCCCGGCTGTCCAACTACGACTTCACAATCAAATACCGGGCGGGGCAGAAGAATGCGAATGCAGATGCCCTGTCCCAGATGCCTCATCTACCAGAAGCTAGAGAAGACTTGGTTGAGATAGAGGAGGTGGAGATGCCAGCCTTTTACCGACACAGTGCCTCTCAATGCTCGCACCAGGTGAAGGAGAAGCAAGCATCGGAACAAGTAGCCTCTCTTAACCCGCTGTCCCATCATATCAAGACAATGATCCAGGTATCCGTTTGGTCAAGGAACTGTTGACCCAAGCTAATTCGTGTCCTGGCCCAGATGCTCCCAAGGAAGCATGACAGCTGTGGAAGGAGGAGGGCAAACTCTTCATCTACAAGAAAAAGTTGTGTAGAAAACACCTTGATCCTTGAACTAATGCGCTGGTCTGGCAGATAATCGTTCCAAGGAGGGATGCCCCAATGGTATTGGGGCCTTACCATGATGGGGCGGGGTACTTCGGATGTAAGAACCTGGAGGCCCGGCTACGCACCCGCTTCTACTGGATTGGTATGAGACTGGCAATCGAGAAATGGTGTTGAGAGTGTGGACCATGTAGCCTGAGACAGAGGTACTGCAAAAGCCAGAGAGCTCCCCTGCAACCCATTGTCACAAAGCAGCCACTTGACCTGGTGGCCCTGGATCATGTAAAGTTGGCTCCGAATCGATCTGGCTACGTCTACGCCCTCACCATTGTGGACCATTACTCCCGTTTCCCGGTGGTGGTCCTAGTTAAAGATCAGACTTACCAGTGACGTCTCTAGCTGAATTATTCATCGCTTTTCTTCATCCGGCACTGATCGCTATCACTTCTTGACGCCACTCTCCAGAAAATAACACACAGTCACCTGTAGCTGATCACTCCCAGAGCACATTCCACACTTTTTCCTCAATTTCTACACCACATCAGACTTTTGCTTCCCCCATTGAAGACAGTTCCTCAAAATTAACCTATATTTAATCAGTAATAATGTCCCCTAATTTGCACGTACAGTAATTATGTCACCACATGCCACCATAAACCAATAATGCATGTTCCTCGTTCTTCCCCATATAGCAATTATGACCCTCATCCTGACCCCCTTTATTTAAAAATGTCTCCCTTCCTGCCCCCCTTTATTTAATAATGTCTGGGAGAAAAAGGGGGAAGCGGAAGGGGCTGTTAATTGCTTCGTGCACAAAATATCCCCCCACACGCTGCTCCTCTGCAAAATAGCCCAACAAAGTGTCCCTTTCCATAATGTCTCCTGAAAACTTGAAATCTCCCCCATACTCTCCGCATAAAGTCCCCCCCACTCTGCTTCTCATTATACTATGCTGCATTTCACAATCCCCTTCCTAATTGCCTCATAATGTCCTCATTTCCTCATACTGTCCCAATTTGCTTTATAATTTCCTCCATTGCTCCATAATGTCCTAATCAATTTGCTCCATAATGTCCCCCATTACCTCATAATGGCCCTATTTATTCTATGTCCCCCACTGCCCCATAATGTACCAATTTGTTTCATAATGTCCCCCATTTCCTCATATTGTCTCAATTTGCTAGACAATGTCCCTCATTTCCCCACAATGTACCAATTTACTCTATAATGTCCCCCACTAACCTATAATATTCCAATATGCTTTTTATTGTCCCCATTTCTTGTTATAACAGCATATACCTAGTTATTTGATAAAATTTACATTTTATTAATATATATTAAAAACTAAACTCAAAACAAAACACACATAAAAAATTGTTCCACAAGGTGAGGGTTGCCACAATATCATCAAATTTCGTCAAAGTTCTATGGGGTCACCAACAAAGTGAGGGAGAGGAGGGTTTATCCAGCAAGCAGTTTAGTCAATTAAACACAGTAAAGAGAGGGGTTTTTTCTCAATCTTTTTTACCCTACCTATCAATGGAGTACATTCTTATATTATCAATGCCCCCATTCTCCTCGGCGTGGCTTTCCCTTTTCCTCACCCTTGCCTTCCTTGCTCAATTTTATTATTCAATAGACCTCATAGGAAAATAATTTATAAACAACCCATCACTATTTGTCTCAATGCACACTAATATCTATTTTTTAGTATATATATATATATATATATATATATATATATATATATATATATACAGTGCCTACAAGTAGTATTCAACCCCCTGCAGATTTAGCAGGTTTGATAAGATGCAAATAAGTTAGAGCCTGCAAACTTCAAACAAGAGCAGGATTTATTAACAGATGCATAAATCTTACAAACCAACAAGTTATGTTGCTCAGTTAAATTTTAATACATTTTCAACATAAAAGTGTGGGTCAATTATTATTCAACCCCTAGGTTTAATATTTTGTGGAATAACCCTTGTTTGCAATTACAGCTAATAATCGTCTTTTATAAGACCTGATCAGGCCGGCACAGCTCTCTGGAGTTATCTTGGCCCACTCCTCCATGCAGATCTTCTCCAAGTTATCTAGGTTCTTTGGGTGTCTCATGTGGACTTTAATCTTGAGCTCCTTCCACAAGTTTTCAATTGGGTTAAGGTCAGGAGACTGACTAGGCCACTGCAACACCTTGATTTTTTCCCTCTTGAACCAGGCCTTGGTTTTCTTGGCTGTGTGCTTTGGGTCGTTGTCTTGTTGGAAGATGAAATGACAACCCATCTTAAGATCCTTGATGGAGGAGCAGAGGTTCTTGGCCAAAATCTCCAGGTAGGCCGTGCTATCCATCTTCCCATGGATGCGGACTAGATGGCCAGGCCCCTTGGCTGAGAAACAGCCCCACAGCATGATGCTGCCACCACCATGCTTGACTGTAGGGATGGTATTCTTGGGGTCCTATGCAGTGCCATCCAGTCTCCAAACGTCATGTGTGGTTGGCACCAAAGATCTCGATCTTGGTCTCATCAGACCAGAGAACCTTGAACCAGTCTGTCTCAGAGTCCTCCAAGTGATCATGAGCAAACTGTAGACGAGCCTTGACATGACGCTTTGAAAGTAAAGGTACCTTACGGGCTCGTCTGGAACGGAGACCATTGAGGTGGAGTACGTTACTTATGGTATTGACTGAAACCAATGTCCCCACTGCCATGAGATCTTCCCGGAGCTCCTTCCTTGTTGTCCTTGGGTTAGCCTTGACTCTTCGGACAAGCCTAGCCTCGGCACGGGTGGAAACTTTCAAAGGCTGTCCAGGCCGTGGAAGGCTAACAGTAGTTCCATAAGCCTTCCACTTCCGGATGATGCTCCCAACAGTGGAGACAGGTAGGCCCAACTCCTTGGAAAGGGTTTTGTCCCCCTTGCCAGCCTTGTGACCCTCCACGATCTTGTCTCTGATGGCCTTGGAATGCTCCTTTGTCTTTCCCATGTTGACCAAGTATGAGTGCTGTTCACAAGTTTGGGGAGGGTCTTAATTAGTCAGAAAAGGCTGGAAAAAGAGATAATTAATCCAAACATGTGAAGCTCATTGTTCTTTGTGCCTGAAATACTTCTTAATACTTTAGGGGAACCAAACAGAAGTCTTGTGGTTTGAGGGGTTGAATAATAAATGACCCTCTGAATAAACTTTTCACAGTTTAAAAAAAAAAATAAAAAAGAAATAACATTCTTTTTTGCTGCAGTGCATTTCACACTTCCAGGCTGATCTACAGTCCAAATGTCACAATGCCAAGTTAATTCCGAATGTGTAAACCTGCTAAATCTGCAGGGGGTTGAATACTACTTGTAGGCACTATATATATACATATATATATACACAGTATATATATATATATATATATATATATATATATAGACATACAGATATAGGATGTACACACAAGATTAATTCACACCTTAATTAATAGGAGCTATATGTTCAAATAAGGTATCAGTTTGTACATATTTTTATCCACTAAACTGTCCCTTAATTCGCTTGCCCCTACCTAGCAATGGAGTACATACTTATTTTAATTATACCCCCATTCCTCGGTGGTTCACCCTTGTATAGCCTAGGTTCCCTATCATCATTCACAGGGATCTCCTTTTCAATATGGGGGAGTATATAAGGGCTAAATTAAATTATCACTTATCTGTCGTTTCTCAATGAAAGGTGCTTTGAGACATTCTACTTATTCATATCAAAGATCTCGATGCGTTTCTCTCCCTCCCAGTAATAGATGGAGTTCATCAGGAGATCACCAATATGGCATAATAGCCTCCTTCAGTGTTGTAACCTTCAGGGATCAAAATGGTATGTCCCCATTTCCCCATAATGTCCCAATTTGTTCAATAATGTGCCCCATAAAGTCCCACACTTCCCCATTCTGTCTCTATTTGTTTCATATTATGCTCCATTACCATGTAAAGTCCCCAACCGCTCATAATGTCACTTGTAAAGTGTGGCGCCCTGGACAAGCCAGGGGCCACAGAGCACAACACCCACACACCCCACACTCCCGGTCAGGCACACCGAAGTCAGACACAAAACCCTTGTTGCCTTCCTCCAGGGGCTGATGTCCACACCAGGGGGTGGGCCAGGCGGTTGGCCCCGCCCACCGAGGAGTTTGCAGTCCTGGAGGCGGGAAAAACAGTTAGTTCAGAGAGAGTTGAGTTTGAGAGTGGAAAGTGAGAGGAAGGAAAGGGGCAAGTGAGCAGACTGAAGTTGGTCCGGGTGTGTTGCCCGGACGGAGCAGCAAGGTTGGCAGACGGTGGTAACCGTCTGCAGGAGTGGCCTATCAGAGCTTACCGTAAAACCGTGGACGGGCGGTGGCCCGGCGGTACCGGACCGGTACGCAAGGAGAAGCCAGCACCATCTGGCAGGGGCTTACGGACCCCGGCAAGGCTAGGAGTCGCCGTGAATTTGCCGAATTCGTTAGTGAAGGGAACCTCCTGGGTTTCCCAACAGCCAAGTCCCGACAGAAGGCAACAGTCCAACCAAGAGAGGAAGACACCGCCACTGCCAAGGCAACCGTTTCCCAGGGCCAGAGCCTGCGGGCAAAAGGGGCTCCTCCAGCCCATATGCAAGCTGGGGAGCGGGTTACCGGTGGGAACCCATTAGAACCATCTACTGTACATAGGTGCAGGGAAAGGCAGTCACCATCAACCTGCCGGGAGAAACAACACCGCAGCCGTCTGTGGGACCCGTCCATCCAGCCGTGTGTTTTACCGAGAACTGTGTCCTCATCATTGGCTGAGTGAATACCACCGTGCCGTGCGGCACAGTGCTGCCCCTGTGACCCTGCACCTCACCAGGCCCCGTAACCTGCCTGCCATCCATCCCTACCCCATCACTGGGCCCCGGGACAACAAACCCCCTACCCACGGAGGGGAGAACTAACAACAAAGCTGCTCCCTGTCACCGCCCCCGGGATCCCCGTCTAGAGCAGCGGTGGTGTCACCAATATCACCACAACCGTGGGTGGCGTCACGGACAATGATCAAAACCCCCACCATCAAAATCCCCTTTTCACTCACGGGCGAGGAGCGCCGCTCGAGTCCCCGGTATCCGGCCCACCGCTCGAGCCACCACCGAGCAGCAGCGGCAGCAGCAGCAGCGGCCAGACCCGAGCAGTGGGAGAGCGCAGCGTCCCCTCCTCCGCCCGCGACAAAAGTAATACCGCTCCTCCCACACCACGGACCACTGATCTCAAATTATTCTGCAGAGGCGTACCTAGGTGTTTGTCTCGGGGAGGGGGACCTTCTGAATGGGCCCCTAACCAGGTAACAATGTTTACCCCACTGTTACAATCTGCACCCCCCTTGTCACACACTAAACCCCTCTGTCACAGCCTGCACCCCTCTGTCACATGCTAAACACCTGTCACAGCCTGCTCCTATCTTGTCACACTCTGCCCCTATCTTGTCACACTCTGCCCCTATCTTGTCACACTCTGTTCCTATCTTGTCACACTCTGCCCCTCACACTCTGTCCCTCTCCTGTCACACTCTGCCCCTCACACTCTTCCCCTCTCTTGTCACACTTTGCCCCACTCTTGTCACACTCTGCCCCTCTCTTGTCACACTCTGCCCCTCACACTCTGCCCCTCTCTTGTCACACTCTGCCCCTCACACTCTGCCCCTCTCTTGTCACACTCTGCCCCTCACACTCTGCCCCTCTTGTCACAGTCTGCCCCTCACAATTTGCCCCTCTCTCGTCACACTCTGCCCTTATCTTGTCCCACTCTGCCCCTATCTTGTCTCATTCTGCCCCTCACACTCTGCCCCTCACACTCAGCACCCCCCATGTCCTCCTCTTCACTCATTACTTGTCATGTGCCCTCATCTGCTACAGCTGCTCATGTGTCTTCTGGCTCCTCCCACATGAGTGACATTGGCATGACGTCATCGCAGGTCCTGTTTGGAAGCAGATTAGAGCTTCCCTGCTTCTGCAGCGCGCTGATGTATTAAATCCCTTCACCCTTCCCCTTGAAAAAAAAATTGCCGGATTTGCTAGTTGGCAAAGGGGAATGGTGGTTTAAGACAAAACAAATAAACAGTATTTTAACATGGCCCTGGGAGGCAGTAGCTCTGAGTGGGCCCCTCTAGGTCATAGGCCCGGGGCGACTGCCCCCACTGCACCCCCAGTAGCTACGCTATTTTATGTCATCTTCGGCTCCTAATGGAGCACTTACCTCTTCTCTGCAGCCCTGCACATCCTCTTCATCTCTGCATCCACGGCAGTGTGATGACGGCCGCTGCATGTCGGTGCGGGGCTGAGAGGAGCGCTCCTCTGCCTCAGTCCTGTCATGGCCGCACTGTTCAAATGTACTACATTTGAATAGTGGCGAGGTGTCCAGGACCTTTACACCGGATATGTGCAGGCCTGGATCGTGCAGTGTAGGACCTTTGGCGAGTCACATGACTGTGATGTCACCAAAGGTCATTCTGCAACCCCGGAAACTGCAGCAGTAGTGCTGAATTTGTGCTATCGCTGCAGTTTATGATTGAAAGACTGGGGGCTCTCAGAGCGTAGGGGCCCTGGATCAGCTGCAAAGTCTGCCCGCACATAATGCCAGCCTTGAGAAACAGATGACCCCGCGGCCCTGTACAGCCACACCGCACTATATAAGGCACCGAGCCTCACTGAGGGCCTGGGGCCTACCGGGGGATTCCCTGCTATCCCGGTGGCCCAGTCCGACCCTGGTAGTAGCGGTCTTAACCTTCCATCAAGCTGTCCCACTTGAAGCGGCAGTGACTCTAGATCGACCCAAAGACCTACCAACCAGTGAAGAAGATGTCACACCAGAAGAGGAACTGGGGACCGTACCTCTTGCTTGCGGTGAATCTGTCATGCCCA
This sequence comes from Anomaloglossus baeobatrachus, assembly GCF_048569485.1. Lineage (NCBI taxonomy): Eukaryota > Metazoa > Chordata > Amphibia > Anura > Aromobatidae > Anomaloglossus > Anomaloglossus baeobatrachus. The sequence goes on from NC_134354.1 coordinate 436,902,550, forward strand.
CAGTGAGTCTAGGGAGTGGTGGGAGTCAACCTGTCCTGCCAGTAAGCACAGTGTGAACGGCGCCCTATGCAAGCCACTAGTGTGCAATTTTATCATCCAGCGATCACCCCCTCCATGTTTTGGAGTTGTGTAAGTGATTTGCTCCTCTTGCCCCTGTGATGCCTCCATCTATTGGGGGTCTGGCTGCATCTTGGTAGTGCATTAGATTTTTGACCTGGGCAGTTCACCACTGCTTTATCCTGCTGTGAGTACCAGTGAGCACAGGGACTCCTTCCAGCATAACCATAGGAAGCCAGGTCGGGTCAGGAGAATTAACAAATAGTGAGGGGTTACGGCCAATTCTGCGTAGGTCACAGCAGAGCAACCTAGGTCAAAAACCGGTCCGGTATCGAGAGACGGACATATAGAATCAGTTAGGAATGTACCAGTAATACCTGTAAATATTTTGTATATGTAAACTTTACTATTTGTAATGTTTTGTATTTGTTTTGCTTTAAATGTTTCCTCAGTCCTGGGGTACTGAATTTAACCAAAGGGAAATGTGGCACCCCAGTGGTCATGGGAGCTGCAGTGGCGTTGTTCTCCTCACCGGGGAGGCAATGCTATGCCTGGAAGCAGCGGGGAAATCTACCTGTCAGGTATAGTCACACACAACACTTCCTAACTGAGGCCAGAAGGGGGAACTCAAGTCCTGGTTGGGACAAGCTTCCCTGTGCATTCTGGGCTGGACAGGGGTTAGACAGGGGAACAGGAAGAGAGACCTGAGAACTCTAGTAGCAGGGAAAGAGAACGGTCGCTGTTAGAGAGCTGTCTGCAAGCTTTACAGGACCGAGCGCTGAATCAGGACACCGGGGTCCTCGACTGTCGGGTGCTAGCGGCTCAGCAGTAAACCCGGAGGGCAGGAGATGCCATAATAGAGCCCGGGGCACGGAAATACCGGCAGGCCCTTCATCCAGCTTGCGCTGCCTGCCAGAAGGGACAAGGCAAATCACATCTAGGAAGAGGGACGCTGTGCTGCTCCAGGCCACAGCGACCCACAGTCAGAGCGCATTAAGGAAGGTCTCTGACGTACCTGGCAAAGAGGAGATTCCTCACTGCTTCCCGGCTGACCAGACCACTGTAACCTGGGACTTTGACATCTGACTAGTAAAAGGTAAAAGAAACTACCTGTCTGTGTCGTCCAGTTACTTTCGGCGTCCTCAGCCCCGCTCCCCAGTGTATAACACCATAGACTACCACCCTCATCATCCTGCCCAGGGCCCGCTCCACCTGTGGGAGCAGAACCATCCTTGCTGCGACGCCACCAGCCCAGGAGGACATCACCCCCAGCGGCGGCTAATTCCTGGCCGTGTACCACAGGTGATATCACGAGACAAACTACCATTCCATCATCCTTCATCCCATTTTTATTGTACGCCTCGGGACTATGAAGCTGGGCAGGCCACCCATGACATCCCAGACCTGACATCACTGGCCCAGCGACGAGTAAAGTTAACCCCATGCCCCATGGGTGCTACATTTGCCAGAGGGATCCTTATTTCTCTCTGCAAAATGCAAATAAATTTATATCATTTATACAATGTGATTTTTTGGATTTTATTGTGGATATTCTATCGCTCACTGTTAAAATTAACCTACCTTTAAAATTATAGATTGTTCATGTCTTTGTCAGTAGGTAAACGTACAAAATCTGCAAGGGATCAAATACTTATTTCCCACACTGTAAGAGCTGTGTCTCTTCAGACCACATTGCTAAGGACTGTAAGGCTGTCATTAACTGCATTGAGTGCAGTAGTACCAAACACGTTATGTTAATACATCCAACACCAGCTCCTAACAATTCCCAACCTTCAGGAGCATCCAACCCTGCCTCAGAGCATTGTGGGGGACTACACTCTCCTGTCCCAACTGAAACCCCTGTTTCCTCCTCATGTATTGAAATTCATACTCTTGAAGCTGAGCTTCATTATCCCCACTTTAGGCACCATACTAACAAAATTCTCCCTCTAAACAGGAATGCTGATGTTCTAATCCTACTCTGGAGGGACATTCTGAAGGCCCATAAGGTGCTTCAACAATGCAATGGCCCAGATGTTGCTCCATATGCCCAAAGACTTGATCTACACAATGGCCTTATCCATAGTGGACAAGGAGTTTATTTTAATTGTAAGGTGTAAAGCTGGCTTTACAGTGCTGTCATTATGAAGGCCTTTCACACTAACGATCATGCAACAGAATTCAGAGACTTGAATCTAAGCTCAGACAATACAGAAGAACAGAGAAGTCTGGGTTTGAGATTGAAGTTCCTGAAGGACTCCTTCAGCTTTCAGGTTAGTTGTACAGAAAAAGATTTACTGAGCATTGGGTTCCGTCAGTGGTGAAGAGTCTATATGAACCACTTGATTTGGTGCATATTTGACTATAAAAACTAAACGCCTGTCAAGACAGCTTTCAGAGATTATTAAACATTGGGGCACGCCACTACCCGTTGACAAGCAACTGAAGTAGTGGTACTAGAAGGAATCACTTTGTGCCTTGGATGGGATGAACATACCATGCTGTTACACTCTGGCATTTGGCATCCCTTGCTGTGAGTCAAAGGAAGGAGATCCATATATTCTCGAACGTCTCTACTAAAGCTATTGCAGCTGTTGCCTATTTGGAGGTTATAGACTTTAGCAATGAAGCTTATATTGGATTTCTATTTTAGAAGGCTAGATTGGCTCAACTTGAGCACACCATACCCATACTTGACCTCTGTGGAACTGTAGAGATTGAAGACTTCATAAAGAATTAACTAGCTATTCAAAGTTGATGACAACATTCTACACAAACAATAAAGTTGTCCTGGATTACATATACAACCAAATCAAACACTTCTAGGTCTCTGTCAGTAACTGCATTGAAAGAATAAGGAAGTCTTCTAGACCAGAAAAAAAGCAATATATCACATCCCAAATTAACCCTGCTGACCATATAACTGGGCCAGTGACTGCTGGTGTCTTCGCAAATTCTTTCTGAAAGGGACAAAGTTCCTACTGGACCAGTTCAAAGAGTCTACCAATGAAGATGTGTTCAGCCAACAGGATTCGGACATTGATCCAGAGATTTGTCCTGATGTTAGAACCCTCATCACCACATCCATAGAGAAGGTTAGCTTGGACTGTCAGCGATTTGAACGATTCTCCAGATGGACAAGGCCTGTTTGCGCCATCGCAAGAAACTTAGTAAAAACAACTGGAAAGGCAATGAGCTCAAATAGGGTCTTATACAGGTAAAGATGAAAGTTAAGAGTAGTAATCCTGCACACCTGATGTGGTTGTGTACTGCCCCGCGCTCGGCTGCAGCGAGTCGCTCGGATCCGGGCTCGTTGGTGGGTGGCTCGAGCGCCTCCGGACCCGGGGTCACTTCGCTCTGAAAGGGGTGCTGGCGCTTTTGGAGGGGGGTAGGTAGGTGCACGGCCGGAGCCAAGTTGATGGTGGTCGAAGCTTGCAGCCGGCTGCGTCTGGTCCCCCACCCGGTTTGGTGGTCTTGGCCTTTCTCCTGCACTGTGTTGTGTACTTGGGCTGCCTGCGCTTCAGCATCAGGAGTCCGCTCCCCGGCTTGGTAGATGTCGGGAGAGCCCTTTTGCCCGCAGATGCTGGCCCGTGGGATCTCTCTGCCTGTGCGGTGGCTTTCTATCCCTCTCGGTGGGCTGTTGTCTTCAGTCGGGACTTGGGTGGGAAAGGACCTATGGTCCAGACCGCAATCAGTTAATTAACTCAGTCCAGCCGATTCTGGACCTCGTTTCAGGGTCTTAGTACCCCACTTTGTGCTCCGGTTTCCGAGTCGGTTCCCCGGGTTGGTACCGGCGGGCCACTACCCTGGCCCGGTCCACCATGGTTCCACCGAGCTGTCTTCCCGGCTCCTGCAGGCTAAGGCCCAGGCTAAGGACACCATTTGCCTCCTAGCCAAGGTACCAGGGCTCCAACCCTGGCACCTGTCAGACTGTCACAGGCCTGTCCTACAGGCCTGACCTCCTCAGGAGTGGAGGGGGGTAGGTAGGTGCACGGCCGGAGCCAAGTTGATGGTGGTCGAAGCTCGCAGCCTGACCTCCTCCACTGCTCAACACTAAAACTGATCTGCTTGTGTTTCCTGCTCTCTGAACTCCTCGGTGGGCATGGCCAACTGCCTGGCTCCGCCCCCTTGTGAGTCCATCAAGCACTGAGAGAGGTGACTAGGGTTTAAAGTGTGGATGATGACACCTTATTAGGGGATAGGTGTAGTGCGGGGGTCTATCTGTGACTACCTGGCTAGTCCAGGGCATCACACTCCCCCTTGGTTAACCACAGACCGTCCGCGGGCTGTCCGACCACCACCATTTATTTTGTAACTGAAAAAGATAAAAACAATTAACAAATATACTAACATAATTACAAGTATGATTAATTACATAATTACATAATTACAAGTATTACAAGTATGATTACTTTTGGTTCATCCCAAGACGGGAGGCACTATGCTTAAACGTTGCAAACATATAAAAGACATTTTTATTAAACAGGAACGGGACGGGACCGGGTCCTTTCATTTGCCCACCCAAGCAAACCTAGCTCTGATGCTGCCTCTAGGAACCAGGTCAGCACCCCTTTTCCCCAGTCCAGGAATCGGGTTCAGGTCCGGGTATTGCCCATACAGGCCGGGTAAAAAGTTCCTTACCCGGCAGTCTCTCAGAGGCCCCATGTCCAGGGGACCCCTGACCCGGAGGGTAGTCACCGGTTTGCATGGTGACGGGACCTCGGCCTCCTCTGCCGCAGGCCCTTCCTCCAACCAGCCTCCCCGGGGGCTATGTGACCTGAAAGGGTGGTCCGGGATTATTTACAAGCCTTTTGGGTGGCTTGCGAGTTCTCAGCCATGTTTATTTAAACGGGCAGTAATGGGGGTCAAACAGCGGGAATCAACAAAGTCCCAACGGGGACCGCTACCTCTTAACATTCTTCTTCATCCTCATGGTCAGAGGGTGGCAGAGAGGGGCGGACGTGCAGCTGAGCACCCATGTATGCCCTTCTTACACCCAAGGCTTCTTACACCCAAGGCTTGCATGGAGATCTGGGGCAGCCCCACAGGCAGCGCCGTTTCTTCGGGCGCTGGGACATCTGGAGTTCGCCGTTTTCACCGTGATCGGGCCCTGTCTCCTGATGGGTCAGCTGGTCTGGAAGGGTTTGCATGGCCTTATCCTGCCGGGGTGCCTTCGATGAGATGGGCCTCTCATTTGCCCGCACCACAGCCACCATCTTTTGCATCTCCTGCTTCCAACCTAAAGCTTGCTGCATCAACTCAACCCATACCTGGATACAGAACTGAGCCAGCTTCCTCTCCAACCACGTCGCCGTCCCCGGCGGAAACCGATCCCATGCCGCCTCAGCTCCAGCATCCAGGGCGGGACCCGCAGCCTCCTCGTCAGTTGCCCCCTCTGGCTCCGAGCTGGCTATCGGGAGGTCTTCTGAGCTGGGCGCCGTTCCCGTCACAGCCGGGCAGACTGCCGGGGCCGACAACCTTCCTGCGGCAGGCGGTTCGCCGCCAGCTGCCGCACGGGGAGTCACCACCGGAGCCTCTGGACCCGCCGCTCCTGCGACCGGAGCGGGATCTGCAACCTCCTCTTCCTCGCCTGTGGACGCCGCCGCTGCAACGGTTGGCGCGGGGCCGGCATCAGGCTTGGGAGCAGACATCCTCCATCTGCTCCCCCTTGGTCTTTTCGCGTCACTCCCTTCTTCGGCCGATCAGTTTCGCTTTTCGACCTCTCGCTTTGCTGCACGGCCGCGTTCCCAGGGGTCCGGGCTTCTGTTTTTCACGCCCTTACTGCGGGGAAGAAGACTCAGGAATCCTCGCGCCAAAAGATGGCGGCAAGATGGCGGATTCTGAGAATTTCGCAACGGATCACGCTGCCTTCACTTCAAGGTGCACTTCACTAGGTAAGTGAATAGGTAAGTATCCTGTTTGTGATGCCAGAAGAGTCGATGTGTACCGCCCTGCGCTCGGCTGCAGCTGAGCTGCTCGGATCCGGGCTCGTTGGTGGGTGGCTCAAGCGCCTCCGGACCCGGGGTCACTTCGCTCTGAAAGGGGTGCTGGCGCTTTTGGAGGGGGGTAGGTAGGTGCACGGCCGGAGCTGTGTTTGAGTTTGTGACGCCACCCTCGGGTTGTGGTGAAGTTGGACACCACCGCTGCGATTACTGGGCACCCGGGGGAGGTGGTAGTGCAGCAAGATGTTAACCCCCCGTGGGTAGGGATAATGGCCCCGGGACCCGTTGGGGATAGCTGGGCAGTGCAGGGCGGTGCGTGCCCGGATGGCACTGTTGTACTCACAGTTATTGACACACACAAGTCTCTGGTTGATGGTGGTCGGTGCCCGCAGCCGGCTGCGTCTGGTCCCCCACCCGGTTCGGTGGTCTTAGCCTTTCTCCTGCACCGTGTTGTATACTTGGTCTGCCTGCGCTTCAGCGTCAGGAGTCCGCTACCCGGCTTGGTAGATGTCGGGAGAGCCCTTTTGCCCGCAGACGCTGGCCCGTGGGATCTCGCTGCCTGTGCGGTGGCTTTCTATCCCCCTCGATGGGCTGTTGTCTTCAGTCGGGACTTGGATGGGAAAGGACCTGTGGTCCAGACCGCAATCAGTTAATTAACTCAGTCCAGTGGATTCTGGACCTCGTTTCAGGGTCTGAGTACCCCACTTTGTGCTCCGGTTTCCGAGTCGGTTCCCCGGGTCGGTATTGGCGGCCCACTACCCTGTCCCAATCCACCACGGTTCCACCGAGCCGTCTTCACGGCTCCTGCAGGCTAAGGCCACCGTTTGCCTCCTAGCCAAGGTACCAGGGCTCCAACCCTGGCACCTGTCAGACTGTCACAGGCCTGTCCTACAGGCCTGACCTCCTCCACTGCTCAACACTAAAACTGATCTGCTTGTGTTTCCTGCCTCAGGCTCTCTGAACCCCTCGATGGGTGTGGCCAACTGCCTGGCTCCGCCCCCTGGTGTGTCCATCAAGCACTGAGAGAGGTGACTAGGGTTTAAAGTTTGGCTGATTACACCTTATTGGGGGAGAGGTGTAGTGCAGGGGTCTATCTGTGACTACCTGGCTAGTCCAGGGCGTCACACTTGTATTAGTCACAGCATTGTATAACCATAAAATGGCTGCAGCATCCCCACTATAACAAGAAGCTGAAAACTGGAAGCAAGAGGTTAATCTACGCTGCGGATGAAGAATGAAAACAGAGATAAGTTGATCCTGGAGTGTGATTTAAAGTCAACACGTTTCAGAGTATAATCACTCATTCATCAGGACAATCACATTTACAGATGCATTCAAAAGGAAGAATGCATGTTTAAATAAAGGCGTACAACTAACGGTCATTATTACCTCATGTGATTGACTTCAACACGTCACACAGTTCAAAAAAACATAATTGTCATAAAAACACAAATCTTTTTTTAAATATAACATGCTTGTTAGCATAAAATTAACCCCTTCCTGATATTTGATGCACCGGTACGTCCTATATTGCGGTGCGTTCCCGCAAATAGACATACCGGTTCGTCCTGGCGATCTTGTCAGCACAAGAACTGTGCCAGTGCGATCGCCACCGAGAGCTCAGCATATATGACAAACAAGCAACAAAAGGAGAGGAGAAACGGTCCTGCACGACCGCACCGCACTTCGCACAGGTGCCAGCAAGGAGTGGATTAGTTCAGGTCGCTCTAGATGAAAAACTGGCCGTGGGTGCTCGTTGATTAAAGAGGAAAATTCTCATATATATATACCAACAGGATTCCAGTAGAAATGTCCTTTATTTAATCCAAAGGTGCAGATAAAAAGTGGGAGGAGAGCTGGGTGCGGGTCACCTCAAGACGACGGCTGTTACGTGCCTAAAAGCATTTCTACGGGATGGACCCGTAGAAGTGCTTTGCAGATCATCCTAGTTTATTTAGGAGAGCATTTTGTGCCTGGCGGTCGCTGATAATAAATGTTTCCTGCCTGCTTCTGAAGATGGCTGGGAGTTTTCCCTTCTGTTTCTCCCATTTATTTAGTGCCTGAATCTACTCCAGATAAGTTTACTGTTTCTGTGCTTAATTGCAGGATTTGCACTTAAGGGTGTTTCTGCTTATTCCTTTTGGTTCTGTGTTTGGTTTCTTGTATGTGAGGATCTGGCTTTCTGCTTTTGTTGTGATTTCAGACAACAGGAGAAAAGCAGGTTTAAATACCGCGCCAAACCACAGGAGTCCAGATGAAGTTAGTAAATCTCTTTTCTTTATTTTCACAGGTCTACGCGTTTCAAGGACATATCCGTCCTCTTCCTCAGGACAAATGCAGAGAATACTATAGCCAATACTATACTATAGACTATGATCGTCCACGGTTACCAGATCATAACACTGTCCATTTCCTTGTGATCCTACTTGAGATGGTTGTACTCCTTTTTAACTAAACTGATAGGACTTCATTTGGAAAGGCACACACCTGTCTATATAAGACCTCACAGCTCACAGTGCATGTCAGACCAAATGAGAATCATGAGGTCAAAGGAACTGCCCAAGGAGCTCAGAGACAGATTAGTGGCAAGTCACAGATCTGGTCAAGGTTACAAAAGAATTTCTGCACTACTCAAGGTTCCTAAGAGCACAGTAGTCTCCATAATCCTTAAATTAAATAAGTTTGGGACCACCAGAACTGTTCCTAGACCTGGCCGTCAAGCCAAACTGAACAATCAAGGGAGAAGAGCCTTGGTGAGAGAGGTAAAGAAGAACACCAAGATCACTGTGACTGAGCTCCAGAGATGTAGTAGGCAGATGGGAGAAAGTTCCACAAAGTCAACTATCACTGCAGCCTTCCACCAGTCAGGCCTTTATTTCAAGTGGTATGTGTGGAGAAAACCAAGCACCGCTCATCAGCTACCCAATACAATCCCACAAGTGAAACATAGTGGTGGCAGCATCATGCTATTGGGGGTGTTTTTCAGCTACAGGAATAGGACGACTCGTTGCAATTGAAGGAAACATGAATGTGGACAAGTACAGACATATCCTGGAAGAAAATCTCTTCCAGAGTGCTCTGGACCTCTGACTTGGCTAAAGGTTCACCTTCCAACAAGACAATGACCCTAAGCACACAGCTAAAATAACAAAGGATTCTTGACTGGCCCAGCCATAACCCTGACCTAAACCCAATTGAGCATCTCTGGAGAGACCTGAAAATGGCTGTCCACCAACGTTCACATCCAACCTGACAGAACTGGAGAGGATCTGCAAGTAAGAATGGCAGAGGATCCTCAAATCCAGGTGTGAAAAACTTGTTGCATCATTCCCAAGAAGACTCATGGCTGTACTAGCTCAAAAGGGTGCTTCTACTCAATACTGAGCAAAGGGTCTGAATACTTATGACCATGTGCTATTTCAGTTTTTCTTGTTTGATAAATTTGCAAAAAGTTCTACATTTCTGTCAAGTTGAGGTGCAAAGTGTACATAAATGAAAAAAATGTAACTTTTTTTAATTTGCCAAATGGCTACAATGAAAGAGTGAAAAATTTAAAGGGGTCTGCATATTTTCCATACCCACTGTATGTCACCAGAACCACCATTAGTACATGAATGCATCATCAAAAGCACCATAAGTACAAAAACCAAGCTTATTACCATGATCAATTGTTATGGTAAATCAGCCTTATATACAATTGTACCACATGAACTTACAACTCCCAGTATGTTCTTAACAAATGTAAGGAGATGCTAGAACTTCTTGCTATCAGTTATTATCAGACTGTGGACCATACAGGAACCATAGTACTGATGGGATGTAGTTAGTATCTCAAATAAACATTTACATCTAGGTACCATATAGATGACATATTCTTTGATAGGAGTCATCTCTTTCTTTTCGTTTCCATCTTTTATAGATGCCATGATAACTTGTTACAGCCACAGCTCATCTCTGCAGACGTCTCTCTCACAGTGCCCTTAAAAATAAGAGTGTCATTAAAATTCCCTTTGCATTAAAACATCTGTAGATACTATGCACCAAATAAGTTTCCTATTGTATATGGCCTCCACACTGTCCGCCTTAATGAGTTATAACCATCACACTGTCTGCCGCTATCAGCTATTAGGGCGGCTTTGCACGTTGCGACATCGCAAGCCGATGCTGCGATGTCGCACGCGATAGTCCCCACCCCCGTCGCAGGTACGATATCGTGTGATAGCTGGCGTAGCGAAAATTATCGCTACACCAGCTTCACATGCACTCACCTGCCCTGCGACCGTCGCTCTGGCCGGCGACCCGCCTCCTTCCTAAGGGGGCGGGTCGTGCGGCGTCATAGCGACGTCACATGGCAGGCGGCCAATAGCAGCGGAGGGGCGGAGATGAGCAGGATGTAAACATCCCGCCCACCTCCTTCCTTCCGCATATCCTACGGGAGCCGCGGTGACGCCGGTAGATGTTCCTCGCTCCTGCGACTTCACACACAGCGATGTGTGCTGCCGCAGGAGCGAGGAACAACATCGGACCGTCGCGTCAGCGTAATTATGGATTACGCCGACACTGCACCGATGATACGTTTACGACGATTTTGCGCTCGTTAATCGTATCATCTAGGCTTTACACACTACGATGTCGCATGCGATGCCGGATGTGCGTCACTTTCAATTTGACCCCACCGACATCGCACCTGCGATGTCGTAGTGTGCAAAGCCCGCCTTACTGCTGAATTGTCATCAGGGGATGGTGATAGAAGTAGTGAGTTACACCATCACCACCTCCTGATGGCAATTCATTTGAGCACAGTGCTAGACGCTGAGGGGCAGCACTGGTTTCAGTCATTGCTTCTATTGCCACCCACTGATGTCTTCTTTCACAGAAGCTACAAAGGCGGAGGAAATAGAAGCAGAGTGCCAGTGCTGGACTTACATCTTCCATAGAGTCTATCAACATGGATCCAGGACATCTTCAGTGGGCAGCAATGCAAGGAACTGTAGTAAGCAACTGCATAACCAAACCCTGATAATATCATGTTCCAGGAGGGGTGATAGATGCTGCAGGAAGTGAGTGCAGCCCCAGCCTACTGAGATGTGACGTTTGAAACACCTGTCAAACAAAACATCACAGAAAGTGCAGTAAAAAAAAAACACATTTAGGCTATGTGCGCACTAGGCCGTTTTACCCGCGGATTTACCCGCGGATTTGCTGCGGAAATTTCTTGAGAAATGTCTGCAATCTTTGTGCAGACATTTCCCAGCAAATCCTATGAGAAAAAAAAATAGCTGTGCGCACACTGCGGATTTTTCTCAAGAAATATCCTTGAGAAGATTTTCTTGAGGAAATTTCGTGAGAAAATGAGCATGTCAATTCTTTTCCGCAGGTACCTGTGGATTTCTGCAGTACAGCCTGCAAAATCCGCAGGGAACAACCTGCGGGAAAATCGCGGCAAATTCGCGGCAAATCCGCATGCGGATTTACCGTGGATTTGGTGCGGATTTTCTCCGGAGGTCCGGAAATCTTCCACTCCCAGAAGTTTCTCAAGAAATTTTCTTGAGAAACTTCACATATCTAGTGCGCAAAGCCTTAGGGATTAAATAGATAGGGATAAGAGTAGGGTATTGTATAATAAAGCAAATTACAAAAGTATTTAGGGTGTAAGGATAGATATTTAGAAAATACTATTTCACTTTATACAGATTGAAATTAGATTAAAATGTAACTTTTATTAAATACTATTAAAAATATTACCTATAGTGCCCAATAGAGAGCACCACTAACAATAAAGTCGTGCCATGCGTACCCTGTTGTGTAAACAAAACGCACGCATTAAGCAGCAAAACAATGACGCTAGATTCTGTCTTAGATCAATATCCAAAATATCTAGATTGACCCATCCAGCATAAATAATAGCGAGACAAGTATATGGATATAAGTAATTCTCCGTCTCCTCTTTAGAATAACATAAAGGTGGAGGATGTTAACAATGAATGCACCTCACAAATTAGAGTGCTTAGACGTATAAATTTGTCTCACTGGCATCTGATCAACAAATCAGGATGGTCCCTATATAATAAGTCCCCTAGGGTACCATCATGATGATGCAGTATTAATATATCCTACTTCTGCAGATGTCCATACATATCTGTGGCTCCCATGAGGCTTCAGTCGCCACAGGGTACTGCATCTCTTTTAAGATGTAGCATTCATTCCGGGTAAGGAGAGGTTAATCACTGGTGTTTGATTCACTTACACAACATCCAGTCAGTGAGTCAGCCAGTTACACAAATCAAAAAGCCAGGCTGGAAAATTCCCGGTTACCAGGGCAACAGTCACTATGAGTCATCAAGAAGGTGGGGGCTTACTGAGAGAGTAGTAACACACAAACAGATTCAGTTCAGAATAGTCTGAGACTTTGAACAACACAGTACCTAGAAGGAGTGCTTCAGAGCTCTTCTAGGTGGAACCGACCAGACTGGAAGAGGGAGAGAGGCAACCGGTGGAGATGATGAGACAGAGGAGGTCGAGCCTAACTGTTCCCACAGTGCCAGCGCTGACAGGGTGCAGAAGCCCTAGGGCACATCATACTTTATGTTGTCTGCCAGAATCTACATGGGATGGGGATTTCAAGTCCCATCACCCACCAACCATTTTCCCAGAGCACAGTGACACATAGGATCCGGGGTCGGAATTGCAGCCAAGCCCCACGGCGAGGATCTGCGCTACCTGCATACGGGACAGGACACTTAAAAGAGACACTGGGGTCCCCAGGCCACTTCAAGCCACGGGGATCCATAACCAAGCGCTAGGAAGGGAGGTCTCACACTCCACAGACACCTGTGATTGCCTCTGATTTACCCGGGACCGGCTGAGGCCCATTGCGGTGAAGAGCGTCAGCTCCATGGCATCTTATGAACTGCGAGTAAAGAGAAGTTTGAACCACAGCTCCCTGTGTTATCGCTGTCTTTGCCGTCGCCGTGCATCGGCGCTCCCGTGGACTACTGCCCTTATCATCCACCCGGGGCCCACTCTGCCTGTCTGGAGCGACACCATCCCGGCTGCCATAACACCTGCCCCGGTGAGAAATTCTGCAGCGGCGGCTACTCCCTGGCTGCATACCACAGCTGATGTCACAACAAACTTTTCCAATCACCCCGCTTTCCCTTCATTTGCTGTATGCCTCTGTGTCGCCCACCTGTCGCCTCAGGGACTTCACTCCACCTTCGGGGACGTCACAGGGTCTCCACTTGATTATTTCTGGCAAAAGGTATGGCGGATTTATATCTATATCGGAGTCGTGACGGCACTCACGGTTTGCGGTCAGCACATGGGTGACCGCCACTGCAGGTTTAACAAGCGTCTGAGGCTGATGGAGTCTGCAGTCCGGTAGTGTGGCCTCCCGTGAGTGAGGCTGGCCCCAGGGGCTCGGGTGTGTAGAATAACTCAGTCTCAGTCCAGAAAGTCTTTCAACTTGTTTACTCACTTTTGGATGTTTTGTTGTGAGAAACCCGGGCGATGCTGAGATTCAACCAAGTGGAACAAGGTATCCTTTAGGCCGGTATAAGGGTAACCGTTAACTCGCCTTTCTAGCACTTCTTGTTTCGGACAACCTCTGATTTAAAGTACCGTGGGATTCATCCAGGGAAGTCGCTACTGCCTTTTCTCCCCTTTCTGGCCCGTTTGGCGGCAGTGTGAACCAAGTGAGATGGCTCCAGGCTCGATCCCTCTTATGGGCCCCTTCATTGCTGCTGAGGCTCGGACTCTGTATGGTTGGTGAGGCACCTCTATTCCCTCCACCTGCAGGTTTAGCAGACCACTAAATGGATGTCCACTCTAGGGACCTGTTCCCCGTGCATGCCTAGTCACCAGGGGTCCCCGTACTCGACCAGCTGACTCCTTCAGCGTCTTTCTGACTGACTTGCTGGCAACCGAACTCCCCCGCTACTTCACGTGCAGGGCCTGACTCTTCTGTGCGCGCAACTGCATCTCTTAGCAACCACGCTCACTATCAGACTGGCCCACCTCCTCTCCTGACAGCCGCTGCAACCTTAGTTTCCAGGCCCTCCACTATACCCCTTGCTGAGATGTGGAGGCAAGCCCCCTCTTGGGTCTGCCCAAGGGTCCCCTCTCAAGGTGTGGGAGACCTAGTTGCTATGTGTCTGTGCATGCACACCCTATTCCAGCCTTCAGGATTACCTGGAAGCACTTCCCCAGCGTGGGTGCAGTACTCAGTGGTGCCTGACCAGGTCAGGGGCGCCACACCTCAGGGCAATGGAACTGCGCAAGGCCAGTCGTGACATCGCCTGACCCCACCCTCAACAGCCCGGCAACAAGTAGGTTAATCACCTGCCCCGTGGGGCACTACATATCTAAATGGCATGAGCCAGGAATGTAACAATGACTAAAAGAACTAATCTGCTACGTGCAGTTGAGCACCTTTTTCCCACGGTCTGACCTGGGGTTACCTCCGCTGAGCTAGATCTTCTCCATGCGCTTGCGCACTCCACTATTTTCCCACGGTTTGAACTCTATTCACCCTGACAGTTCAGTACCCGCTCCATCTCCTCACGCATGCGCTCTCTTCCCTACGGGTTAAACTCTTTCCATTTTAACAGCTGATACCCGTCTCATCCCTTCATGTATACACTCTCCCCCCTTTTTTTAACACAGGCTACGGGCACACCGGCTCCTCACATTTAGGAACCATTTCACTGTATATATTTTTATAATTTCTTTAACTCCATGTTTTATGGTTCATGCCTGCTAAATATTAACTGGCTAGAATTACTAGCACTGACTTGGAATCACATTCATGCACTCACACGGTTTATATATCAAATAATGGTTTTTTTCTTCATGAAATTAAAATAAATTCACCTCTCACAGTCCTCCCCTTTTTTTCTAATTATATACCAGCCTGCTGTCAATAAAGATTGTCTGATGCCTTTAGAGTAATGGGTTGGTGTTTAACCCCTCTCCCCACCAGCATATTATCCACAGGTTCGTACCTCCCCATGTCCCTTTTCTACACATTTTTTCAAGTTTTCAACACTTTTTTTATTTTTTTCACACAAATAATCAATGATTTTAAAATTTTACAATTTCTTAATTTTTAATATGAATATCCGTTTGTCTGTGATAAATTTATTAATGGATCATAAAGTAAAAATTTATTTATTTTTCTCCTTCATTCACGTGTCTGCGTCTCCACGTGTTTGTGAGTCATCACCCTGCAATCCTGTGGGCGGATGACGTCATAGCTGTCAACGTGGCAGTATGGATCCTTTATAAGACACCAGCTTGGGAATGTTTGTATGATTTCTTTTTCCCTGAAGAAGGAGACGGTCCTGTCTCTGAAACGCGTTGGGTGCTGTAATAAAAAAATAAATTTTTAAATCAGTTCTGCCTCAGTGGTTTTTAAGCGCGGCATATACCCGTTTTCTCTATATGTATATATTTTTACTATTACATTGTGTGACCAGTTCAACATGAAAAATTTGATAAAGGGTCCTCTAACTTTCTTATGTTATTAACAGAATGTCTCTACCTACATAAACAAATAATTGTCCTCAGTCATAAAACAATGAATAGAATTACATTATAAAGTCAGTGTATAAATAGTTATGAAACATTTTAATATAATTTTTAATCCAATCCTGTTGCAGATATTGAATTGGGACCCAAGAGCTTCAAGATTCCCTTATGATCTTGATTAAAGTCTCTCATTGCTGTCAGTAAATAGCAACATAGAAAGGCTGAAAAACAATCCTGGTTAGTGCTACTTTATACAGCTCATAACAGGCTAGACAATCCTGTAAACTAAACAGAGCAGAACAAATCGCTCACCTCTTCTGACACCAGGCTGAGTACTTGCATTGTGTCACTGTAGTAAAACCGGCCCTAGGTAGTAATGATCATAAAGCACTTCTATCCCTCGTCAAGTGTGATCCATCCCATAAATTATGCTATCTGTCTTATGCCTCTATAGAACACATGGACGCGTTATATGGACGTGTGAATGGGGCGCGTTATATGGACGTGTGAATGGGGCCTTAGGCCTCATAAACAAGTGAAAAATTGTCTGATTTTCATCCAGGTATCTTGGTTATTATGCAATCAGTATGGCATCAGACATTTATATCACTAGTTATTAACATTTACTAAACCAAATACTATTTCCTTTGTTACAGGGGTTCTTGAAGCATAAAGAAAAAATAAATAACTGAAGGAAAGATCATTATAAGTTCCTAAATACATTTAATTAGCAAATCGCTGTTGTTTTGTTTATAGAAGTAATCATTATAGAATTGTTACACCAACAGACGCCAGAACTAGAATATTAGCACAGATCCCTGTGAGCATGTGCAGTAAGGAGCTCCGCTGCTGTGACCTGGAAACACTTACTGTATATTGTTATTCAGGAATACAGGGCACACAGAAGTTTGAGAGGCCTCTTCTTCCTCAGAACCTCTGGTATCTCCAGCAGTTTTAGTGGAGCATTGATTCCCACATATGAAGGGAGGAAAGAGCCCTAAACTGCACATGCTCACAAGCACAGCGTCACATGGAGTTTTACACTAACTTTGCTGACTGTCATGGCGGCTTTGGACTCTATTCAGATTGCAGATTTTGACACTCTACCAGATGGTTTCTCTGGTGTCTGGGATCAACACAGGCAGACCCGAACGTTGACCTGCTGTGTGCAGATTCATAGGCAGGCTTGTGGGGAGACCAATCACCTTTGCTCCCCTCCTATTTATACTGTTAGAATCCTTCTACACATGCCAGCTATAATTTATTCTGTGTTGGTCTGTGAGGTAGTGTGGTGTCCCAGATTCTGTGTGGTGAAAGTTGTGTTTAGTGGTGCTTTTTGCTTGGTGTGGTTGTGGCGTGTACTCCTTTTTGTTTTGTACTTTCTTCCTGCTCTTGTTTTACCCTGGATCTCTTATTGTCTTACCCTGTGTGTGCGTGCTGCGTGACAGAGTTTTGTTTTTTCCCGTGCGTGTCGTTTTCTGTGGTTAAACACACTCCTTTCCAGTCTTTCCCTGTGGGAGGGACAGGGTGAATTAGATCAGGACTTGTTAGGAGCAGGGCCAGGAAGGAGACTCAGGCCTTTCCACCATTAGGAGTATCCCTGAGAATAGGGATAGCATAGGGCCCCCTAGTTTGAAGGACAGCTTAGGAACCCCGGTTCCTTGCTATCATAAAGCCATTGTGACACACCAGTCCTAACATTCTTGGAAAGATTTCTGCCACTGAAACAAAGCAACAGCAATTTTCATTCTATATTGATTATCTCCCTAAAACAAATGTGATTTGCTAACTAAATATATTAATGAATGTATTTATAACACTGGGGAATACAATTTTCGTTGCGTTTGATCTGACATCTGTTTTTGACTAACTTTTGGTTTCTGAATCCAAAAGTGGCCCTAGTTTTTACGATTAAACAATTTTTTTAAGCTACAGAATACCATCTATTTTTCTCCAAACCATACAAAATACAATGAAAAATAACGCAAAAAATAACCTGAATGTAATGTTTATTTAAAGCTATTTTGTTGATACAAAGGATGTATCAGAGGTGGACACTGACAAGCTTGCGAGCGTACCCGCCCCCGTCATTTGTACGTCACGGGCAAATCGCTGCCCGTGGCGCACAATATCGTTCGGAGCCGTTACACGACGCTTTTGCCGGCGCACCACAGGTAAGCTGTAGTTCGTCGTTCCCGAGGTGTCACACGTAACGATGTGTGCTGCCTCGGGAACAACAAACAACCTGCATCCTCAACAATCAACGATTTTTTAAAAATGAATGTGTCAATGATCAACGATAAGGTGAGTATTTTTGATTGTTAACGGTCGCTTGTTGGTGTCACACGCAACAACGTCGCTAACGATGCCGGATGTGCGTCACGGAATCTGTGACCCCGGCGATATGTCGATAGATATGTCGTTGCGTGTGACAGGGCCTTTAGTCAGAAAAGATGCTGCATACTCATATTGGCTGCAAAAAACGGTGAATAAATTCTTTCACCATTTTTTGCATCCAATATGAGTGTGCATTGTGTTTTCTGACTATTTTATGGGTCTTCGAACCCAAGTACTAGCACATCAACCACGCCGAGTGTGGATGCCATTTCTCTGAATCTATGGCCGAAAGTGTTGGCATCCTTGAATATGATGTATATCTCCCAGAAAATTATTGCAATTAGACATTTTTTGTAATACACGTTTATTTCCTTTGTGTGTATTGGAATAAAGCACAAAAAAAACAAAACAGAGGAAAAAAGGCAGATTGTACATAATTTCATGCAAACCCCCAAAAATGGGTCCGACAAAATTGTTGGCACTGTGAGAAGGTCCCCGGAAAAATCCTTGAAAGGAAATATGTATCATCCTTGTTAATAGCCTTGGTGATGTAAGCACAAAAGTAAGCTCCAGCATGTTTGATACTGAGAGAGTTAATAGGCCATGTCAGGGCTCGGTTTACGAGCAGTCAGATAGATGGGTGAGAATGACTGCTCACATATCTCTACCCTATGGCATGGAGGCCTGAAAGCAGGCTCCAGCATGGTTAATGCTGAGAGAGTTAATAGGGCGTGTCAGGGTCCTTGTTTATGAGCAGAGAGATAGGTGGGAATGACTGGTCACATATTTCCACCCTAGGGTGTGCAACAAAAGGTAAAATGGAGACCATCAGTCTCAGTCAGGTTTCTGTGTGTGCCTCACTAAGCACAGAGAACAGAAAGAGGAGAGGAGACATGTCTGAGGACATAAAAATTAAAATTGTTGAAAAATATCAACAATCTCAAGGTTACAAGTCCATCTTGAAGAGATCTTGATTCTCCTTTGTCCACGATACACAACATAATCCAGAAGATTACAACCAATGGCACTGTAGCTAATTTCCCTGGACCTGGAATAGTAGAGAAAGATTGATGGAAGGTTGAAACACAGAATAGTTTGGATGGTGGACAAGCTGCCTCAATCAAGTTTCAAAGAAATTCAAGCTGTCCTGCAGACTCAGGGTGCATCATTGGCAACGTAAAGTATTGACTTTTGAATGAAATCAAGCGCTATGGCCAGAGACTGAGGAGAACCCCACTGCTGACACAGAGACTTAAAAACGTTAGACTGCAGTTTGCCAAAATATATGTAAGCCAAAATCCTTCTAGGAAAGCATTTTGTGGACAGATGAGGCCAAGATAGAGCTTTTTGGCAAAGCATATCATTCTACTGTTTACTGGTGTCTTGACTGTGTACAAGGCATCATGAAATCTGAAGATTACCAAAGGATTTTGGGACAAAGTAGTGCCAGAAAGCTGAGTTTGCATCAAATCCCATTGAACACCTTTGGAGAGATCTTAAAATTGCTGTTAGGATTAGGCACTCTTCAAATATAAGAAACCTGGAGCAGTTTGCAGAAGAATAGTGGTCCAATATCCAAAATTATACTTGAGAGGCAGTGCTTTTTTTTGTAAAAAAATATTTGCTGTTACGCATCTCTGTGGTGAGGAGCGGGAAGGGGGGTGCGTGTTGCTGTCAGGCGCTGCCGGCCGACAGGAGGAGCGGGGGGGGGGGGGGACGGGTTTGCCGGTGCCAGTGGAGAGAGTGGTATGAGATTTGTATACTTCTGGTCACATTCTGATTTGATGAGTCCAGCCTCAGTCAATTCATTTTCATTGAGCATGTCTGTTCAGCACGTGACCATATCTATGTACAGTGCCTACAAGTAGTATTCAACCCCCTGCAGATTTAGCAGGTTTGATAAGATGCAAATAAGTTAGAGCCTGCAAACTTCAAACAAGAGCAGGATTTATTAACAGATGCATAAATCTTACAAACCAACAAGTTATGTTGCTCAGTTAAATTTTAATAAATTTTCAACATAAAAGTGTGGGTCAATTATTATTCAACCCCTAGGTTTAATATTTTGTGGAATAACCCTTGTTTGCAATTACAGCTAATAATCGTCTTTTATAAGACCTGATCAGGCCGGCACAGGTCTCTGGAGTTATCTTGGCCCACTCCTCCATGCAGATCTTCTCCAAGTTATCTAGGTTCTTTGGGTGTCTCATGTGGACTTTAATCTTGAGCTCCTTCCACAAGTTTTAAATTGGGTTAAGGTCAGGAGACTGACTAGGCCACTGCAACACCTTGATTTTTTCCCTCTTGAACCAGGCCTTGGTTTTCTTGGCTGTGTGCTTTGGGTCGTTGTCTTGTTGGAAGATGAAATGACGACCCATCTTAAGATCCTTGATGGAGGAGCGGATGTTCTTGGCCAAAATCTCCAGGTAGGCCGTGCTATCCATCTTTCCATGGATGCGGACCAGATGGCCAGGCCCCTTGGCTGAGAAACAGCCCCACAGCATGATGCTGCCACCACCATGCTTGACTGTAGGGATGGTATTCTTGGGGTCATATGCAGTGCCATCCAGTCTCCAAACGTCACGTGTGTGGTTGGCACCAAAGATCTCGATCTTGGTCTCATCAGACCAGAGAACCTTGAACCAGTCTGTCTCAGAGTCCTCCAAGTGATCATGAGCAAACTGTAGACGAGCCTTGAAATGACGCTTTGAAAGTAAAGGTACCTTACGGGCTCGTCTGGAACGGAGACCATTGCGGTGGAGTACGTTACTTATGGTATTGACTGAAACCAATGTCCCCACTGCTATGAGATCTTCCCGGAGCTCCTTCCTTGTTGTCCTTGGGTTAGCCTTGACTCTTCGGAGAAGCCTGGCCTCGGCTCGGGTGGAAACTTTCAAAGGCTGTCCAGGCCGTGGAAGGCTAACAGTAGTTCCATAAGCCTTCCACTTCCGGATGATGCTCCCAACAGTGGAGACAGGTAGGCCCAACTCCTTGGAAAGAGTTTTGTACCCCTTGCCAGCCTTGTGACCCTCCACGATCTTGTCTCTGATGGCCTTGGAATGCACCTTTGTCTTTCCCATGTTGACCAAGTATGAGTGCTGTTCACAAGTTTGGGGAGGGTCTTAATTAGTCAGAAAAGGCTGGAAAAAGAGATAATTAATCGAAACATGTGAAGCTCATTGTTCTTTGTGCCTGAAATACTTCTTAATACTTTAGGGGAACCAAACAGAATTCTGGTGGTTTGAGAGGTTGAATAATAAATGACCCTCTGAATAAACTTTTCACAATTTAAAAAAAATAAATAAAAAAGAAATAACATTCTTTTTTGCTGCAGTGCATTTCACACTTCCAGGCTGATCTACAGTCCAAATGTCACAATGCCAAGTTAATTCCAAATGTGTAAACCTGCTAAATCTGCAGGGGGCTGAATACTACTTGTAGGCACTGTATATCACATACTTGCAGCTTCATAACCTCCCACTCTCACCGCCGGCACCAGAGAATCCTGACAGCGTGCAGTGTGCACACTGTGAGAATTCAGAAGGCTGCAGTCACAGAGTGACACAAGGAGTGACTGCACACTCATCACAAATTTGGACAACTCCTTTAATGCTCCTAACAACATAAATAAAAACATAGTAACCCTTAACTTGTCAGACGTCACAACACTTTATTAAAGAGATTGACCACTACTTTAACAATAATGACCTTTCCTTACGATAGGTCACCAATGTCTGACTGGTCGGGGTCCGGCACCTGGCAACCCCGCCAATTTCCTACTCTAGGTGTCGGTGGTGGCAGGTGGCCAGAAGTGCTCAGTTCTGGATCTGGTCCATCTTCTGATAGTGGCATTAGGTTCCTATTAAAATCAATGACGTGGATGTGCTGTACCGGCCGCGGACACTATCAGAGGAGGGAGCAGATCCAGCAATACGCATTTCCGGCCACCTGCACCATAATCAGCTGATCAGTGGGAGTCCCACTGCGCTCACATCAAAAGCAATGCGCAAGTGGGACAAAGGCTTAATGATAAGACATTATCACAAATAAATATTTACATTCAGGTACCTTATAGATGATATTGTCTCTAGTAATTTCTTTCTATGCTTCATCTTGTCCTGATACAATGGTGACTTTTCACATTCACATCTCATCTCTGCAGATTTCCATCTTCTCTGGTCTTCTGTAACACATCCCGACACAATGCCCCTAAAAGTAGCAGAATGATTATAATACTTCTACTTAAAAATATCTGCCCTACACTGTGCCCCAGAATAAATAATGGCCCCTTACAGTATTCTCTGCACAAAATATGACCCATACTGTCCCTCTTATGGTACATGCCCTCCATATTCCCTCTCTTTCCAAACTGAGCCCACTGTTTACAATGTCCTTTACACTGTGCCCCTTATACTGCCCAGTCTTTATACTGTGCCTTCATCACACTCCCCCTCCTTGCTATAACCTCACACTGTCCTCCCATTCTGCTCCATCTCCATACCACCCCCCTCCACTACCCAGTCTCTATTCTGTGCCCCCTCACATTTTTCTCATCCCTTATGGTCTCCTCACTACCTCCTGTGTGTCCATATACTTTTCCATCTCACTCCCCATCCTGCCCACTCTCTCCTCATACCATGTCACTCTTTATTCTGTGTCCTCAAAATTTCTTTCCAGTTCGCTCCACATCCTCTCTGTTCCCATGCATGAAACCTCATCCTCTCTGTCCCCATGCATCACCCCTCATCCTCTCTGTCCCCATGCATGGAACCTCATCCTCTCTGTCCCCATGCATCACCCCTCATCCTCTCTGTCCCCATGCATCACCCCTCATCCTCTCTGTCCCCATGCATCACCCCTCATCCTCTCTGTCCCCATGCATCACCCCTCATCCTCTCTGTCCCCATGCATCACCCCTCATCCTCTCTGTCCCCATGCATCACCTCTCATCCTCTCTGTCCCCATGCATCACCTCTCATCCTCTCTGTCCCCATGCATGAAACCTCATCCTCTCTCTCCCAATGCATGAAACCTCATCCTCTCTCTCCCCATACTGTGTCCAAAGATACTTCCCCCTCCCCATCTTCTCTTCCCACCATACTCTGTCCACAGATAGTTCCCACCCCCACACTGTGTATACAGATACTGCCCCCTCCCCACCCTCTGTCCCCCTATAGTGTGTCCACAGATGGTTACCATTCCCCACCCTCTGTCCCCCCATAGTGTGTCCACAGATAGTTCCCTCCCCCCACACTCTCTCCCCCATACTGTTTCATAAATACTCCCCTCTTACCCCATAATGTCCTCCGTGTCTTCTTCAGATCCACAGTGGAGCACTTATCAGCGTCTCTCTGCCGCCTCTGCGCTGCGGCGCTGGCTTCCGGGTCAGCAGTCTGATCAGCTGACCTGATCACATGAAAGCTGTCGCGCTGACCCAGAAGTCAGTGCCAGGGATCACCGCTTCAATTGTCCTTGCGTCTGACAGATGCAAGGACAATTGAACAGTGGGAGCCGGGCGCTGCACTTTCTATGAGTGCGTCTGTCAGCGTGACAGCCACGCTTAGAGAATAGCGGCTCCCACCCGGCAGACTTCCACACCGCCGGATCAGGCAGCACCACAGCGCCCCTCCAGCTCCTCCCTAGAGATGCCTCTGGCTTGTACCTTCGCTCCACATGGCTAATTTGTATAGTTTACAAATTAGCCATGTGGACAGAGCCAGAGGCGCTCTTCAGATTTTCCGGTACGCCGTACCGGCACGTACCGCCGCAAAGAAAGCACTGGTGAGAGGTGTATAAAGCTTGTTTATGGTTATAGGAAGTAATTGATTCCAGTTATTTATTACAAAGGGTGTGCAACCAAATATAAAGTTGAGGGTGTCAACAATTTTGTCTGGCCATTTTGGGGTTTGCACGATATTATATTCGATTTCCCTTTTTTCTCTGTTTTGTTTTTTTTTTTTTTTTTTTGTGTTGTTCCAATACACACAAAGGAAATAAATGTGTATGACAAAACGTTATTATTGTTACTGCAATAATGTTCTGGGAGAAATACTTAATTTTCGGCCATAACTGTATACTGTATAGTCTCCTCTCATTATGTATATTACCATGCCTTCTCTTGATATGTACATCATATCTTACCTATCAGATACTTTTGCTATTCTTTACATATATACAGGCCTGTCTTTATTTCATAGCATCCTCTCTTGTTAGATACAAAATGAAATGACTGTTGATGGAACATGGGAAACTTGTTTTCTAATGGAGAAGGCTGATAGACTGGCTTTCTGGTCAGATGCAGCTCCATCAGCAGTCATGTTATATCTAATAAGAGAGGATTACTGTATTTTTCAGATTATAAGAGGCAATTTTTCCCCCAACAATCTTGGAGGAAAGTCTTAAAGTCCGCATGTACCTGTGTATGGCTGTGGGGTGAAGCGGCGGAAGAGGAGCGTGTCACAGGAGGCAGGAGCAGAGTCACAGGAGGCTGCCCCAGGTATAGTAGTGTGCTAATAAAGAAAAATAATATTCACATGCCCATAATTCTGTATTCCTCTCTGCACTGAAGTTGGTGTCGAGAGATTGGTGGGATTATGAGCATGGCGAGCAGTGAATATTCATTCTTTTTAATAGCGGGCACAAGTGATCACGCAGGCTCCATGTTCCTGCAGCAGCTGGGTGATCACATGCATCCACTATAAAAGAGAATGAATATTCCCTGCTCCCCATGCCCATAATTCTGTGGAGATCAGTGAGTATTCCAGCAGCTGACATTAGCATGTAACTGAAGGCGCATCATAGTGATGTCATGCACTGCCCCCCTTACATGCTGAAGTCAGTTACTGGCATCAGAAGAGAACACAGCGCACAGGAGGAGCAGGGGAATGGTGAGTATAATTGTTTATTTTTTTTATTAGTGCAACATGATGGGAGACATATATACCAGGTCGGGGATCATACATACAAGGATGGGGATCATATATACCAGAATGAACCCAGGATGTAGAACATATATACCAGGATGAGGATTATATATACCAGGATTGGACCAGGATGAGGGTTATATATACCAGGATTGGACCAGAACAGGGAACATATATACCAGGATCGGATGAGGATTTGGACCAGGATGGGGATCATATATACCAGGATGGGACAAGGGTGGGTTACTTATATTATAGACCAAAAAAACCCTCTTAAAACAATACTTTATTAATGAAAGTTAAAATTCAATATAATTACAATAGAGACTACTAAAATATACTTCTATTTAGACCACAATCAGGTGAACAGGGTGCAAAAGACACTCATCTAGTGCATGGATAGTGGGGTATCACTTATGTGGGCTGTTGTCAACAATGTGACAGCCGCTGATGGTAAATAGTAGGGCACATGGAGGGGGAGGGGAGGGGGGGACAAACTAAGGCTGACAATACCTTCCCTATCACCTACCAGCGGAAAGGCACCATCATTTTTTGGGTGCCCCCTGCTCCGCGTCGACTGCCCCTACACTATCCCTAAATTTCTTGTTGCCAATAATGGCACCCATCACCAAAGATATAAACATGCCAAGACTGTCTCAAGTCAAATAATCAACCAAGAGGGCATAATTAATTTGTCTCAACATAAAAGATGGTATTAATCACTCACTCACACAGATACACTGCAAGGGGCTGCTGTGGCCTGCATGAAATAATGAGTGAGGAGAGAGACTAAACAGAAAAACAGCATAAATATGCTGTAGGCCTAACGACAACAATAGCTAAGAAGCCAGCAAAGTAAGACTTATCTGCTGGGATCTGCCATGAAGGAGACGTGACGCATTTCCCCCCTAACTTCTCGGAGTTCATCAGGGGACATTCAAAGGACTAATCATAGATCCATAAACATAAAGGCCATCTAATAAAGAACATAAATACAATCATATAAGCTAATATACACCTGTCCATATTACTTTAGACATGAAAAAGACAATTTAAGTATGGGGGTACATATACCTTTTGGTCTTGTTATGGGTTACATATATACCAGGATGGATAACATATACACCAGGATGGGGGATACATATGTTAAGGTGAACACTTAACCAGGGTTCACTTATTGCCCACTGCCTGATTCTAATTAATGTTGGATCGAGGGCATGCGTGAAAAATTACATCAGATATACACAGTCAGATATTCATCTTTCCTCGATCGAGGTTGGCCTAGAACAGATTTTATTTCTACTGAAACATGCCCTGATATAACCTAGGAAAGGGGCATGGTCGGCTCTTCAGTGGGCATGCCCGGATGTGTTCATTGGTAAGTGGGTTGAACAATATGTTAGTCCATGAGCTGATTGGTGGGCGTCATCGTAGGCGGGTCTTATCAGGAGCTATCTTGGGTTCTCTGATGACTGACTGGCTTATCTATAGAGAATTGATTTCATTGAACACACTTCCCAGTCCTCTATGTTCAGAGGTTAATTAAGTATTTGATCTGTTGGCTCTCCTCAACACATATACCTGGAAGAGGCCCAGGATGGGGGACATTAGTACAGAATTGGGGGATATTACCTCCATAACAGTGTCAACAGCAGATCCTCCAATAATAGTGTGACGACCTCATTTTTTTAGTCACTTTTTTACCTATTTTCCTCCTCTAAAACCTAGATGGGTCTTATGACCTGCAGTGTCTGATAGTCCAATAAATACAGTATGTGACAGAGGGGGTGCTATGAATAACAAAAATAATGAGAATACACTATTTAAGGGACGTTGTTATACAGAACAAGAGAGGATGCTATATAATAAGGGACAGCACCATAAATAACTAGAGAATGCTACATAATAAAGGATAGTGTTCTATATATTTTTTTATAATAAAAGAGGAAACTATGCACGGGGACATGCCACTTTTTTAAATAGCCAATACACCCTGAACTGGAAGTGCCTCTCAGCATGACTGAGAGGCATAAGGTATTTAAGGCACCTTCCCCTTAAGGGAAATACTTGGGCAACATATTCTATACATTGCTAGTGCTCAGGTCCCTTTGTTATGCTACTGCTGTTTCTGTGCCATGTGCTGTTCCTGATTCCTATTTGTGTTTCAGTGCATGACAAGTCCTCTGCCGCTGCTGCAAATATCCATGCTTGCCGCCTCCTACGATATCCGCTGCTGCAAGTACCCATGCCGCCTGCCTTCTATGATATCTGCTGATGCTGCTTCTACAACCAGAGACTGTGTCCATGGCACCAGTTGCCAAAGTACCGTTGATCCCCTGGGGCAGCCCTCTGTCGGCTACCTACCAGCATGTGTGTCTATCGCCACCTCCTGTGGCTTTAGCGAAGACTCCGTAACCGTTCTAGTTAACTCCTCCAGGCCAGTGATTGGCACTTTCGGTCCAGTGGATCCATTAATCCCATGCTCGCTTGACGAGCATTATAGCTACATTCATGTATCCATGTGAAGTGTTGGTATGAAGCCCGATTTTTACATCAAGCGACTTACCGATGACATCTCTTCTGATTGTTTCTTGAATCAATAAAACTGAAAATAACAAGGTCACATATATTGTATATATACATTTGTCTTTTGAATAAAAAAAATCCACCCACTGCTCCCCTGAATACTAATATGTACCTACAATTAATGCTCTATTGGCCACACACCATTCAAAATATAAATTGATAATTTAATGTGTTTAGTGAGTTAATAAAAAGGTTAAACAATATTATTTAGTTGGGAAAAAGGGGTTTATAGAAAGAGAAAGGCAATCAAGAAATTTGACAACATCTGGGGACCCTGGTTGAATGTTCCAGGCTTAGCATCTGGAGTACTCCTGAGAGATAGCATATGGCATTTTATGACTTCATGAGCACTGGTGGTATATCATTCCAGGCTAAATGATGTCAGTATTGTCACTACATATGCAATCTAACTATTTTAACTGAATGGCAGATATTCCAATGTATATACAGTACAGACAAAAAGTTTGGACACACCTTCTCATTCAAAGAGTTTTCTTTATTTTCAGGACTCTGAAAATTGTAGATTCACATTGAAGGCATCAAAATTATGAATTAACACATGTGGAATGAAATACTTAACAAAGAAGTGTGAAACAACTGAAAAGAAATTCTAGGTTCTTCAAAGTAGCCTCTTTTTGCTTTGATTACTGCTTTGCACACTCTTCTCATTCTCTTGATGAGCTTCAAGAGGTAGTCACCAGAAATGGTCATCCAACAGTCTTGAAGGAGTTCCCAGAGATGCTTAGCACTTGTTGGCCGTTTTGCCTTCACTCTGTGGTCAAGTTCACCCCAAACCATCTCGATTGGGTTCAGGTCTGGTGACTGTGGAAGCCAGGTCAGTTGGCGTAGCACCCCATCACTCTCCTTCTTAGTCAAATACCCCTTACACAGCCTGGAGGTGTGTTTGGGGTCATTGTCCTGTTGAAAAATAAATGATGGTCCAACTAAACGCAAACCGGATGGAATAGCATGCCACTGCAAGATGCTGTGGTAGCCATGCTGGTTCAGTATGCCTTCAATTTTGAATAAATCCCCAACAGTGTCACCAGCAAAGCACCCACAGATCATCACACCTTCTCCTCCATGCTTCACAGTGGGAACCAAGCATGTAGAGTCCATCTGTTCACCTTATCTGCGTCGCACAAAGACATGGTGGTTGGATCCAAAGATCTCAAATTTGGACTCATCAGACCAAAGCACAGATTTCCACTTGTCTAATGTCCATTCCTTTTGTTCTTTAGCCCATATAAGTCTCTTCTGCTTGTTGCCTGTCCTTAGCAGTGGTTACTTAGCAGCTATTTTACCATGAATGAGGCCTGCTGCACAAAGTCT
The DNA here is from genome assembly GCF_048569485.1 of Anomaloglossus baeobatrachus. NCBI lineage: Eukaryota > Metazoa > Chordata > Amphibia > Anura > Aromobatidae > Anomaloglossus > Anomaloglossus baeobatrachus. The sequence goes on from NC_134354.1 coordinate 436,931,255, forward strand.
CCACTTAACAGTTGTTCTAGAGATGTGTCTGCTGCTTGAACTCTGTGTGGCATTGACCTGGTCTCTAATCTGAGCTGCTGTTAACCTGAGATTTCTGAGGCTGGTGACTTGGATAAACTTATCCTCCGCAGCAGAGGTGACTCTTGGTCTTCCTTTCCTGGGGCAGTCCTCATGTGAGCCGGTTTCTTTGCAGCGTTTGATGGTTTTTGCCACTGCTTTTGGGGACACTTTCAAAGTTTTCCCAATTTTCCAACTGACTGGCCTTCATTTCTTAAAGTAATGATGGCCACTCGTTTTCCTTTACTTAGCTGCTTTTTTCTTGCCATAATGCAAATTCTAACAGTCTATTGGCTGTGTATCCACCAGATTTCTGCACACCACAACTGATGGTCCCAACCCCATTTATAAGGCAAGAAATCCCACTTATTAAACCTGACAGGGCACACCTGTGAAGTGAGAACCATTTCTGATGACTAACTCTTGAAGCTCATCAAGAGAATGCCAAGAGTGTACAAAGCAGTAATCAAAGCAAAAGGTGACTACTTTGAAGAACAGAGAATATAAGACATATTTTCAGTTGTTTCTCAGTTTTTTGTTAAGTATTTCATTCCACATGTGTTAATTCATAGTTTTGATGCCTTCAATGTGAATCTACACTTTTCAGAGTCATGAAAATAAAGAAAACTCACGCATTCATTCCGAATAGCATGTGCAATGCAAGTCAATTGGGAATACTCATAAAGTAATGAGGAACCCGAATTCTGCACTATTCGCTACTGCCACGAATAGTACGGCATTTTGGTTACTCATTACTTTGGGAGTTTTTCCCCATTTACTTGCATTGTACATGCTATTCGGAACAAATATGCGAGTATTAAACAGTACTCGTTATGAGTATAGAGAGTACAAATAGTTAAGTACTCGCTCAACTCTGGCGTCATTATAAATTAGGCGGTGGGAGAATACATTTTCAGGGTCTTATAATGAATTGGGGTGTGAGGGGATGCTACCATGTACTTGGCAAAATTTTAACCTTGTTCCTCACCTACATGTTAGTCAGATGTATGGGCCATTGTAGTGTTCTAGATCATATAAAGACACATGTGTTCAACCCCTATATAGTGATGTCCCCCATTCTGGCCCATTCATCATATAATGTCCCCCATCCTATAATAATGTCACTGATTCTGAGCCAATTTCTGGTATAATGTCTCTCATCCCAAATCTCATGTTAAATTGTTCAATTCACGCTGGCCAAATCTCTAAAGGGGGCTTTACATGCAGCGATATCGCTAGCGAGCGTACCCGCCCTCGTCGTTTGTGCATCACGGGCAAATCGCTGCCCGTGGCGCACAATATCGTTAGGAGCCGTCACATGGACTTACCTGCCTAGCGACGTCGCTGTGGGCGGGGAACAACCTCATTTCTAAGGGGGTGGTTCGTGCGGCGTCACAGCGACGTCACACGGCAGATGTCCAATAGAAGCAGAGGGGCAGATAGCAGCTGCATTATCGACACGCCCACCTCGTTGCCAGAGGACGCAGGTAAGGTGTTGTTCCTCGTTCCCGGGGTGTCACACGTAGCGATGTGTGCTGCCTCAGGAATGACGATCAACCTACGTCCACAACGACCAATGAGATTTTGAAAATGAATGACGTGTCAACGATCAATGATAAGGTGAGTATTTTTGATCGTTCAGAGCTGCTACACGCAACGACGTCTCTAACGACGCCGGATGTGCGTCATGAATTCCGTGACCCGAACGACATATCGTTAGATATGTTGTAGCGTGTAAAGCCTTTACAAACTGAGACATCTTGAATTTCAAAATTTTCATCATTATTGTTCTTCACCATAATGCTGTTCTTGAAAAGAGGGCAAGTCAATGAAAACTGGCACTGTGATTTCAGTTGAATGAGGCACCTGACATATAGCTCATGGTAGAAAAGAGTGGAGTAATATGTCCATCCAATTTAATATCATCAAAATACAAATTTTATTAACAAATAAAGCCATAAGAAATCTATTAGGCTATGTGCACACTAGAAAATGGATTTTTCTCAAGACATTTCTTAAGAAAGCTCTTGTGAAGGATTAGTGCACCTGCATTAAAAAAGTGCACCAATAACGCACTGAAAAACGCATGTGTTTTTACTGCGTTTTGGTCCGTTTTCGGTGCGGTTTTTTTGCAGGTTGGTCCCTGCATTTTTTAATGCTTTAACAGCAATAAATAATATAGATAATAGATAATCGATAGATAGATGGATAGATAGATGGATAGACAGATAGATAGATAGACAGATAGATAGATAAATAAATAGATAGATAATGGATAGATAGATAGATAGATGGATAGATGAAAGATAGATAGATAGATGGATGGATGAAAGATAGATAGATAGATGGACAGATAGGTAGATAAATAAATAGATAGATAGATAGATAGATGGATAGACAGATAGATAAATAAATATATAGATAATGGATGGATAGGTAGATGGATAGATAGGTAGATAAATAAATAGATAGATAGATAGATAAATAAATAGATAGATAATGGATAGATAGAAAGATGGATAGATGAATAGATAGATAATGGATAGATAGATGGATAGATAGATAAATAGATAGATAATGGATAGATAGATAGATAGATAGATAGATAGATAGAAAAATGGATAGATGAATAGATAGATAATGGATAGATAGATAGATAGATGGATAGACAGATAGATAAATAAATATATAGATAATGGATAGATAGAAAGATGGATAGATGAATAGATAGATAGATAATGGATAGATAGATAGATAGATGGATAGAAATATAATCGATAAATAATCAATAGATAGAGGACAGATCAATCAATCAATCAATAGATAGAGTCCCTGTGAGGACACACTGCAGTTCTCGCAACCGGTAATGTGTTCACATCACGGACCGTGAGAAATGATTTGTAGTTACCCCTGCAGTATCGCTCACTGAACGAGACTGCATTGAGTATGTGTCAGACACGGCTGGATGCAAGCGTCGTGGGACCTCTGTGGATTACGCCGGAGCTGTGTGTTTGGGGGGTTAATAAAGTGGTGAAAGAGAGGGCTGTTTTGTTATTTTATTTAAAATAAAGGATTCTTCAGTCTGTGTGTTTATTCACTTTACTTACAGGTTAATCATGGAAGCTGTCTCATAGCTGCTGCCATGATTAAGCTAGGACTTAGTGGCAGCGATGCACTGCCAATAACTCGTTATTACCCCGATTGCCACCGTATCACGGCAATCGGGAAGAGCCGGTAACACGCCGGGACTGTTGCATAAAGGATGCGACATTCTTGGGGCAGCGGTGGGCTGATATTCTTGGCTACGGGGGGGGGCAAATAACCCTGGCCCTTGCCCTCCCCAGCCTGAGAATACCGGGCTGTTGCTGTGTGTTTACATTGGCTGTACAGTAAAAATACGGCGGAGCCCACGGTTTTTTTTTTTATTCCTTATTTTTAATATGTACGTTTGATTTCTATGTGCATTGTATATGTATGTTTAGTATGTGTTTACTCTGCTCAACTTCCTCTTCCTGTCATAATGACATCACTTCCTTGCAAAACGCAGGGCAGTGATGAACATTATGTCCCAAAAAACACGAAATAACGCAGGAATAACGCAAGAAAACGCAATGAAACGCATATCATTTGCTACCTGCGTTATTCCCTGCAGTATTTCATGATTACATTACAGTCAATGGAGTGAATAACGCAGCTACCTGCAGAAAAGAAGTGACATGCTCATTCTTTTTCTCAAGAAAATCTATAGAAAGGATTTTCTTGAGAAAAAAACGCAGTGTGCGCACAGCTAATTTGTTTCCATAGGTTTTGCTGGGGAATGTCCATTTTCCCAGGAAATTACTGCCGCGAAAATGCAAAAAAACAAGAGTAAAAACCTAGTATGCGCACAGGGCCTTACATATAAAAACACGGAGAGGGCTCAAGGTGCAGATAGAAGAATTGATACATCAAAAACATCCCCCAACAACCACATTGGTAAGACATGGGTACTGTCACGCTCCCCGGGTCCTCGGTTCCGCTCCCCGGGTCCTCACCCCCGCTCCCCGGCTCACCTGCCACGCTCCCCGCTCTCCAGCCTCCGGTGCCCGTCCTTCCCAGGCCCCCTGGTCTCGGATCCCGGCGCCCGACGGCTTCCCAGGCCCTGGCCGGCTCCCCTGCGTCCTCCTCTCAGCTTCCTTCCCTGGCTTCTGGCACCCGGGCGGCGCGCATGCGCATTAGGGCGCGCGCGCGGTCACTGACCCTTTCTTAAAGGGCCAGCGTCCATTAACAGGAAATGAGGCTAAACAGGTACAGGGTATAAAGGGGGTTATTGTCCAAGGGGGCGGGGCCTGATCTTCGTGTTTCCTAAGCTAGGAGTCAGGTCTCCTGGTGTATATGTGTATATACTCACCTATCTCTCTTGTAGAGCCGTGCCTGCCTCGCCATCCAGTCCTGCCGTATCCTGAACCCCGAACGCTGTCCATCTGCCATCCTGACAGTCCGCACCATCTCGGATCCCTGCGGTGACCCGTCATCTCGCTCCAAAGGTTCCGGACCCCGCCTGACATCATCTCGGCTTCCAAACCTGAGCTGCGTCACCCGGACTACCACCCGTGACTCCGTGGTCCCAGGGACTTCTCCGCTATACTCGTGTGCACGGACTGTTCGGCTGTTTATAGTGTTCCAGCTACCGGACTCTCTACTACCATCTAGGAGTTCGGCCCAGTGGATCCACCTCCTGGGTCTGCCCGTCCACCTGGCCGTGACAGGTACACATTTATCTCCCTGGGGTTACTCTGTGGCACAGACTGGGCATAACATATGATCAAAGAAGACCCATGTTTCCCAGCTAAGTGCCACATATAACGACAGGTCTATACCCCATATACTATAATTTAGTGTTCGGTATGTTTCCAAGGTATAGAGCTATTACATGCAACACTCAGTGTGTTAGGCATAATGCCACTTACCCCGTCTTTCCTGTTTAGGGGGGAAAAGAAAGACGACCATGGGCCCTACGCGTGTTTCTGTGTTTTTCACCTGCAATGTTTTAGCTGCTTATTTATTTATTCTTGCACTTATATAATTGTTTATAACCCTATTCTGGCTTGTAGGGAGATAGTCTACATTTCTACTGTATCTCCGCCTGTGGAGATTTAGTTTTTTTGTGTGTAAAAAACATTTTTTCTTCTTTTAAAATGTTTTTAACACTTTGTTGTTCACTATGTCTAGATAATGAAATATTTCACTATTTTTTGCATGCAGGTTGTTTTATATAGGGTTACTAGCGCCTCTTCTACACCATTCTTTGCTCCTTGATTTTGATTGCATATATAAAAAACTGATGCTGTATGGATGATCTCTAAAGCATCAGTTTTTTTCTGCGCAGAGTTGATTAGGAGACTCTCACCAATCATACAGAAGAAACTAGAGTAAGCTGTGATTAATTTTTTTTGTGTGCAGATTTGGTCCATAAAAAATAACAAAACAACTCATCTGCATATCCCAATTGTATCACATTGGTCCGGATACTCTCTGTGTTATGTCAGTTTGTTTCACGAGCTGCAAGTAGAACGAAAATACACTTGTGTTAATAAACTCTTCCTGATAGGAGATTTCGAGTCAGGCTTTACATTGTTAACTGATATATTCCTTAAAGGGAACCTGTCACATGGAGAAACACTAATAATTTGCAGATATCGGGTTATTCTGCAGGATAATAGCATTTGAAACCTGTCAGGCTCTTGCCCATTAAACCCCGCTGCTGGGAGGAAATGAACGTTAATCCTCCCAGCAGCGTTCTGGTTTCAGTCATGGAGGCGGTTTCTGTGCGGGTTCAGTCATCACTCTGTGTGTTGAGAGCGGTGGCTGTAACCATGCCCCTCTGCACTGACTGACATCTGGTTCTAATAATGAGCGGCTGTCAGTCAGTGTGGAGACGTGGTTACAGTCGCCACTCTTCATTCATAGAGAGGTGACTGAACCCGCGCCGGTCCCGCCCCCATGACTAAAACCCAAACTCTGCCAGGAGGAATAAAGATAATTTCCTCCCGGCAGCAGGGTTTTAATGTGCAGGCGCCGGACAGGTTTAGAATTCTATTAACCTGCAGATTAACCCCATATCTGCAGGTTAATAGCATTTTTCCACGTGACAGGATCCCTTTAATGAATATATATGGTTTGCAACCAATTGCAAGTTTGTTAAATAGGATTTGATGTAATTTATTTTAATACTATATATGCACAAGAATGTATGAGTCTTTTATATAAGTGAATAGTCAGGAGAAATACTTGATAAGCTCATATTTATGATAATATGCAGTGCATATTTCACTGCCTTCTGCAAACTCAGCATCTGTGATGATTGGCAATATCCAAAGAGAGAAGAAAGGTTTTAAGACTGTCACATTTCCAGCTCAGCCTCACTACTCAAGCCGCTTTGTTATCTCAACTCAGGAAATTTTCAATGACATTTTTTTCTTTCAAAATGTAAACGCTCCAAATCGTGACTATTACAACTGTTACCAATGAGCTCCCGCCGGATGTTTTTCCATGATCTAAAAAAATAAAAATGACTGCATGTTTTGGAAATAGCATGAACGCTTGAAAACTTAGGTCCTGATCAAAGGAAGTGCCAAAAATTAAATGACTCTGCCTGGGAATAACATGGTAATAATATAAAGTGTCATCCTCAGCCTACCATGTTTCCATAACAGCGACATTATACCACTTCATAGCTGCGAAGTGCTTGATTAAAATTATAGACCATATGCATAAAGTGTGGCTCGTGAAGCCTCTGCTTTACACAGCCGCTATATATATCTTATTGTCTATTAGTGCGCTAATCCTTTTCTACTCTTGATGTCTCATGTAAATGTGGCTTTATTAATTACATTGCTGCAACATTCCATATGCTGTTTCGCTCTATTAATCCTTGCAATGTGGAGTATTTTTCTTGGATTGCTTACAGGGAACTATTTTTAGGAGTATTGACATTAAAATGTCATTGTGCAGATATCCCAGCACTAAGCCAAGGTCCATTGTCTGTATCCTGGGCAGCCGGTGTCAGCATGTCACAGGATGAAGAACAGAAGAAGCAGTTATGGAAAGGTAAAAGTGCATATTCTTTCTTTTAATAATGTAAAAATACATTTTTTATTTACCCAAATATTGATCTACTTAATATTAATATAACCATTAATTTATGTATTTGTCTATTGCATTTCTTTTCTTATATGATGGATATATGGAGCATGATATGAAATATCTTAGAGGCCACCACGGCTTGAAGTTACAGATGTATTTCTGATATATATTTTTTTTTCTCCTAGTTGATCAGATATTACAAAACAGTATCGGACCTTCTGCTGTCTGGGTAATCTTCAGCCTTATCTGCTTGACAAATTATCAAAAGACCAAAACCACAAGGAGGAGAGCAAGAATGAGAATAATAACCTTCTCAATGACTGCTGATTTATATACCAATTAGAGCCTTTGGAAAGTGGTAGGGGCCTAATTGGCCTCAAGGGAAGACAGTGTAGAATGGTGCAACAGCCTTTTCTAGGATAGCTATGCCCAGAGCCGCCATCCGAGCATCACTGCCCATACTAGTGTATGGGACCCAGGGTAATTACTTTGCTTTATTAAGTTCTGAGCCTGGGCCTCAGTTATAGCTGCAGCCTGCAGAAAGTATGGCCGCAGCAGAGGCTGCGGCTACTTTATGCTGAGTGCGGGCTACCACATGGCTAATTTGCATGTGAAGCACTTCAGGATCATCACGTGTAAATTAACCATGTGGTGGCACCAGGGGCAGAGGGGTAGAGCATTGTACTTCATTCCACGGCCTAGCATCCAGAAGCGTGATGAGGTCATCATGCTGCAACCTCATCACACTGCTGCGGGCAATGAGGAGCCACATGGAAGAGGCAAGGAATGGTAAGCACTCAAAGAAGTAGCTGAAGACAGGGGTGGAATGATTGCAGCCTGAGGGAGGGGGGCATATATACCTGGAGGGGCCCAAAAGGGAGCCATATATACCAGGGGGGGCCCAAGAAGGGGACATGCCATTGTATGTAAAGCGTTGTGAATTAACACCGCTATATAAATGAATAAATCAGGAAGGGGACAAAAAAACAGGTTGGTGACATATATATCGGGAGAAGTTCAGGATTGGGACATATAGAAGGAGGGGCCCAGGATAAAGACATATATACCAGGAGGGGCCCAGGATGGAGACATATATACCTGGAGGGGCCTGGGATGGGGACATATATAACAGGATGGGGATCATATATACCAGGATAGAGGACATTTTTCACCAGGATGGGAAAATATATACAAGGATGGGGAAAGTATATACCAGGAAGAGAACATAAATACCAGGAGGGGTTCAAATAAACCAGGATGGGGACATATATACCAGAAGGGGGACATGTATACAAGGAGGGCCCAAGGATGCGGACATAGATATCAGGATGGGAACATATATACCAGGAGGGGCCCAGGATGTGGAAATATATACCAGGAGGGGCCCAGGATGGAGACATACTGTATATACCAGGAGGGGCCCAGGATGGGGACATATATACCAGGAGTGTGACATATATACCAGGAGTGGGACAGATATACCAGAATGTGACATATATACCAGGATGGGGATTATATATACCAGGATGGGAACATATATAACAGGATAAGGGACATTTTTACAAAGATTGGGACATATATACAAGGATGAGGAAAGTATATACTAGGAATAGGACATATATACCAGGAGGGGGTAAAATAAACCAGGATAGGGACTTATATACCAGGAGGGTCCTAGGATGGGGACATGTATACCAGGATTGGGACATATACCAGGAAGGGCCCAGGATGGGGACATATATACCAGGATGTGGCCTAGGATGGGGTAAATACATACCAGGATGGGAACAAATATGCCAGGATGGGGGACATTTTTACCAGGATAGGGGGCATATATATCAGGATGTTGCCTAGGATTTGGAACTTATATACAAGGATGGGGGACATATATACACAGATGGAGCCTAGGAAATAAGACATATATACCAGCATGGGACCTAGGATGGGTTACATATTTACCAGGATGGGAGGACATATATACCAGGATGGGGGACACATTTACCAGGAAGTAGCCCATGATGGGGGTCATTTACTACGATGAGGGATATATTTCCCAGGAAGGAGCCCAGAATGGGTTATATTAGAACAGGATGGGGGCTATTGCTACATAACGAGGGGGGGGGGGAACTGATATGTCTTTCTAGAATTTTGAACGCTAAGTGTATATGTCGCGGGTGGGGAGGACGCTGTCGCTGCTACGCTCTCGCTAACGCTCGGGTCCGGCGCTGCTGCGGCTGCTGGGTGGCTCGAGCGGTGGGCCGGATCCGGGGACTCGAGCGGCGCTCCTCGCCCGTGAGTGAAAGGGGTGGTTGGTTTGGGGAATTTAGTCCGTGACGCCACCCACGGGTCGTGTTGAAGATAGGCACCACCGCTGCTGATGACGGGGATCCCGGGAGCGATGGTAAGGAGCAGCTGGGATGTTGTTTTCCCCCTCCGTGGGTAGGGGTCGGTGGTCCCGGGGCCTGGTGATGTTGTGACGGGGAGGCAGGGTTGGTGAGGTGCAGGGTTGCAGGGACAGCGCGGCGCGGTGCCGGATGGCATGGGTGTACTCACTCAGCAAGAAAGTTACAAAGTCCTCGGTAAACTAAACGGCTGGATGGACAGGTCCCGCAGCCAGCTGCAGTGTTTCTCCCCGGACAGGTGATGGCGGCTGTCTTTCCCTGCACCTTGATGTTCTTCTGCTGACTACTATGGATTCCCAACGGTAGTCCGCTACCTGGTGTATGGGTACCGGAGGAGCCCGTTTGCCCGCAGGCGCTGGCCCTTGGGTCTCTAGCCTTAGGTGGTAGCTGTATACCCTCACGGTGTGGGCGGTTGCCTTCAATCGGGACTTTTGCTGTTGTGAAACCGCTGGGGTTCCAGTCACATTCGGATCTGACTATTGACGGCGGCTCCAAGCCTGGTCGGGGTCCGATGGCCCTGCCTGTGTGTGCTGGCTTCACTTGGCTCCCCGGTCGGTACCGGCGGGCCGTCGCCCGTCCCCGGTCCTACGGTTCCGCGTTGCTCCACCACTCCTGCAGACGGCCACCACCGTCTGCCAACCTTGCTGTTTGGTGTCTGGGCCACAAACCCAGACACCAAAGTGTTCACTCCTCTCACTTCAAACTCCAAACTCCATCTACTGTCACTTTTCCCGACTCCAGGCCTGTGAACTCCTCGGTGGGTGGAGCCAACCCCTTAGCTCCGCCCCACCTGGTGTGGACATCAGACACTGGAGGGAGGCAACAAGGGTTTTTGTTTGGCTGGTGTCCCTGTCTAGTGGGGGTGGGGGGTGTTTGTATGTTATCTATGACGACCTGGCTAGGCCAGGGCGCCACATATATATATGTACTGTATATATACATCTTAACAACATGGGGGGGCGCAGGCCCTAATTTTGCACGGTGCACATTGAATATTGAACTCTAGTTACGCCACTGGGTCAAGATTGTACTGACATTTACTGGGGAGGGGAGGTAAGAGGCCATGGTGCATGGGACAATGTGGTACTACGAGTTCTGGCATGAGAGCAAAAAAAGCTGCAAAACAAAAAATGTGCACACCCAGCTATTATATATATATAAACTGGCTGACAAAAACAAAGGTTAAAAACATGACAAGAGAAAAAGGATGGATGTAACAGGGGAATGGCTATATTAATCCTGTTCTTATTCCCAATATAGTATCTGGACACTGATAACAGAAAGCACAATAATTATTAAAATTATTGTATTATATATTTTGCATCATTTAATCTCATTGTCTGTGTTGTCTTTACTCCGTAAGTCTTATTATACAGAAGGGCAAAGCGTGTGTGTGAGAATATTATTCAGAGGGGTAGTGATATTACAGAGAGAGGAGGTGTAGAGGCTTGTAGAGGATTGTACAAAGCAGCATCTCTGTGTCCTGTATTCTAGAGGGCGAGTAAAAGATTTAGAATAAAAAATAGAATAATTTAAGTTTGATTGCTTTTTTTTAAAAAATAAAATAAATATCACAATTCAGCAAATAACATGAACATATGTGGTGTCTCTGTAATCATAATAACCTGAACAACACAGCGATCATATTATATATGGGGATCGGTAAATGGTGAAAAAAATGGCGCAAATGATTATTTTTCTCTATTAAAACCCATAAAAAATACAATAAAAATGTAACACTGAGACTTTTGCCTCATTGAAAATAAAACAGTAATAAATACACATTTTTGGTATTGCAAAGTTCAGAAAAGTCCGATTTATTTTTTTGACCGCTCTGACATTGCAATAAAATGCAATAGGAGGCAATCAAAACATTGCATCTACCCAAGACTGGTACTTGTAAAAATGTCAGCTCAGGGAGCAAAACATAAGCAATCACGTAGCCCCAGATCCTGAAAAAAATGAATACAGTATATCACAAAAGTGAGTACACCCTCACATTTTTGTAAATAGTTTATATCATGGGACAACACTGAAGATACAATGTAAAGTAGTCAGTGTGCAGCTTGTAAAACAATGTAAACTTGGTGTGCCCTCTAAATAATGCAACACACAGCCATTAATGTCTAAACCGCTGGCAACAAAAGTGACTACACTCGTAAGTGAAAATGGCCAAATTGTGCCCAATTAGCAATTTTCCATCCCCGATATTATGTGATACCTTAGTGTTACATGGTCTCAGGTGTGAATGGGGAGCAAAGAAAAATAAAACAATAAGGTCAGCTGTATTTCAGGTAAAAATCAGTAACATAAGAGCAAAACAAGACAATTTTCCTCATTCACTACTTTATTCCCCCCCAAAGAAACCAGCATGTCTAACGTAGTCCAGTGAGAATCCAACGATCAAAGTCTATGGAGCATTGTTTTGAGGCTCCATAGCCTTTGAGCAGCAGCCTCTCCTGTTTCACATTGCGCTCCACGAGACCTGGTGACTGCGATGTGCTCATAAGACGTTCCAGGTGACACTGCGCTCTGCGTGACCTGACAATTATTTGGTTAATAGCTGTATAATCTATTTATCTATCGTTTAGCAATCTTTGATCTAGCTCTCAACCTATATACAGTCATATGAAAAAGTTTGGGCACCCCTATTAATGTTAACCTTTTTTCTTTATAACAAATTGGGTTTTTGCAACAGCTATTTCTGTTTCATATATCTAATAACTGATGGACTGAGTAATATTTCTGGATTGAAATGAGGTTTATTGTACTAACAGAAAATGTGCACTCCGCATTTAAACAAAATTTGACCGGTGCAAAAGTATGGCCACCCTTATCAATGTCTTGATTTGAACACTCCTAACTACTTTTTACTGACTTACTAAAGCACTAAATTGGTTTTGTAACCTCATTGAGCTTTGAACTTCATAGGCAGGTGTATCCAATCATGAGAAAAGGTATTTAAGGTGGCCACTTGCAAGTTGTTCTCCTATTTGAATCTCCTATGAAGAGTGGCATCATGGGCTCCTCAAAACAACTCTCAAATGATCTGAAAACAAAGATTATTCAACATAGTTGTTCAGGGGAAGGATACATAAAGTTGTCTCTGAGATTTAAACTGTCAGTTTCCACTGTGAGGAACATAGTATGGAAATGGAAGAACACATGTACAGTTCTTGTTAAGCCCAGAAGTGGCAGGCCAAGAAAAATATCAGAAAGGCAGAGAAGAATGGTGAGAACAGTCAAGGACAATCCACAGACCACCTCCAAAGACCTGCAGCTTCATCCTGCTGTAGATGGTGTCAATGTGCATCGGTCAACAATACAGCGCACGTTGCACAAGGAGAAGCTGTATGGGAGAGTGATGCGAAAGAAGCCGTTTCTGCAAGAACGCCACAAACAGAGTCGCCTGAGGTGTGCAAAAGCACATTTGGACAAGCCAGTTACATTTTGGAAGAAGGTCCTGTGGACTGATGAAACAAAGATTGAGTTGTTTGGTCATACAAAAAGGCGTTATGCATGGAGGCAAAAAAACACGGCATTCCAAGAAAAGCACTTGCTACCCACAGTAAACGTTTGTGGAGGTTCCATCATGCTTTGGGGCTGTGTGACCAATGCCGGCACCGGGAATCTTGTTAAAGTTGAGGGTCGCATGGATTCAACTCAGTATCAGCAGATTCTTGACAATAATGTGCAAGAATCAGTGACAAAGTTGAAGTCACGCAGGGGATGGATATTTCAGCAAGACAATGATCCAAAACACCGCTCCAAATCTACTCAGGCATTCATGCAGAGAAACAATTACAATGTTCTGGAATGGCCATCCCAGTCCCCAGACCTGAATATCATTGAAATCTGCGGGATGATTTGAAGCGTGCTGTCCATGCTCGGCGACCATCAAACTTAACTGAACTGGAATTGTTTTGTAAACAGGAATGGTCAAATATACCTTCATCCATGATCCATGAACTCATTAAAAGCTACAGGAAGCGACTAGAGGCCGTTATTTTTGCAAAAGGAGGATCTACAAAATATTAATGTCACTTTTATGTTGAGGTGCCCATACTTTTGCACTGGTCAAATTTTGTTTAAATGCGGATTGCACATTTTCTGTTAGTACAATAAACCTCATTTCACTCCAGAAATATTACTCAGTCCATCAGTTATTAGATATATGAAACTGAAATAGCTGTTGCAAAACCCCAAATTGTTATAAAGAAAAAAAGGTTCATTTTAATAGGGGTGCCCAAACTTTTTCATATGACTGTATCTTCAGTGGGGAAGATAAGTATATCATACACTGACGATTTTGCAAGTTTTACCCACTTACAAAGAATGGAGAGATCTGTAATTTTTATCGTAGCTGCACTTCAACTGTGACAGAAAGAATAAACAAAATCCAGTGGATCACATTTTATGATTTTTAACACTAGAACTACTGGACTCGTGACACCTATATAGAAATACATGGTGCAAAGTAGTCAAAATGACTACCTCAGTAGTTCTAGTGTTGAATAATTATTTTGCATTTTATTGCATGAAATAAGTATTTGATCACCTACCAACCAGCAAGTATTCTGGCTCTCACAGACCTGTTCTTTTTTCTTTAAAGGGAACCTGTCATCAGAAATTTCGCCCAAAAGCTAAAAGATTCCCCCTCTGCAGCTCCTGGGCTGCATTCTAGGAAGGTCCCTGTTATTATTGTGCCCCATGTGAGACCAAAATAAAGCCTTTATAAAGTTCTACCTTTTTGTATGCAGCTTCTGTAAATCCGTCACGGGGGCGGGCTCTCTGCCGTCCGTTATTCTGCCTCCTGGTCCTGTATGCCGCCCCCATCGCTCCTTTCCATATCTGATGCACCGCCCACTGCTCCAGCCATCCCCGCGCATGCCCAGTGCCAGTCTCACAGGACTGAGCAGTGTGACCGCTGGTGACGTGTGCGCAGGCAAGTGATTATGGACGGGACTGTGACTGTTATCAGCAAGTACCCGGCCATAATCTCTTGAGCGCGCAAACCTCACCAGCGGTCACACTGTGCTCAGTGTAGATGCTAGACTGTATGGGCTGCTTCCAGGGATGACGTCCCTTTGTCATGTGATAGGGGCGTGTTCGAAATACTATCACATGACAAAGGGACGTCATCCCTGGAAGCAGCCCATACAGTCTAGCATCTACACTGAGCTCAGTGTGAATGCTGGAGAGGTTTGCGCGCTCAAGAGATTATGGGCGGGTACTTGCTGATAACAGTCACAGTCCCGTCCATAATCACTTGCCTGCGCACACGTCACCAGCGGTCACACTGCTCAGTCCTGTGAGACTGGCACTGGGCATGCGCGGGGATGGCTGGAGCAGTGGGCGGTGCATCAGATATGGAAAGGAGCGATGGGGGCGGCATACAGGACCAGGAGGCAGAATAACGGACGGCAGAGAGCCCGCCCCCGTGACGGATTTACAGAAGCTGCATACAAAAAGGTAGAACTTTATAAAGGCTTTATTTTGGTCTCACATGGGGCACAATAATAACAGGGACCTTCCTAGAATGCAGCCCAGGAGCTGCAGAGGGGGAATCTTTTAGCTTTTGGGCGAAATTTCTGATGACAGGTTCCCTTTAAGAAGCCCTCTTACTCTGCACTCTACTCTTTACTCTTATTAATTGCACCTGTATGAACTTGCTACCTGCATAAAAAAAACACCTGTCCACACACTAAATCCCACTCCATCCTCTCAACCATCACCAAGACCAAAGAGCTGTCTAAGGACACCGGAGACAAAATTATAGAACTGCACAAGGCTGGGATGGCTTATAGGACAACAGGAAAGAAGCTTGGTGAGAAGGCAACAACTGTTGGCGCAATTATTAGGAAATGGAAGAAATAGTTGACTGTCAATCTTACATGGTCTGGGGCTCCATGCAGGATCTTGCCTCGTGGGTTAAGGATGATTCTGAAATAGGTCAGAAATTAACTCAGAACTACATGATAGGACCTAGTCAATAACCTGAAGAGAGCTGGGATCACAGTCTTAAAGATTACCGTTAGTAATATACTACGCCATCATGGACTAAAATCTCGCAGGGCATGCAAGGTCCCCATGCTCACACCAGCACATGTCCAGGCCCCTTTGAAGTTCGCCAGTGACCATCTGGATGATCCAAAGGAGGCATGATAGAAGGTCAAGTAGTCAGATGAGACAAAAATAGAATTTTTTTATATCAACTCCACTCGTTGTGTTTGAAGGAAGAAGTATGAACCCAACTCCAAGAACACCATTGTAACCATGAAGCATGGAGGTGGTAACATCATACTTTGGCCATGGTTACAGCTGCCAGTCTCGATAAACAGAGCGGTGTCTGAATCCACACTGGCGTCGCCACAATGACTGAAGCTGGAACGAATAAAGTTAATTTCCTCCCAGCAGCGGGGTTGGAAATGCAGGCACCAGGCAGGTTCCAAATGCTATTAACCTGCAGATTAACCCCATATCTGCAGGTTAATTGCACTTTTTTCATGTGACAGGTTCCCTTTAAATAAAGCTGTTCTGTTTTTGATACTTCCTGGTATTTGGATTTAACAAAACATGATTGATACAGTTACAAGTGTATCTCAATAAATTAGAATATCATCAAAAAGTTAATTTATTTCAGTATTCAATACAACAAGGGAAACACATATATTATATAGAGTCATTACATACAGAGTGAACTATATGAAGTGTTTATTTCTGTTAATGTTATTGATTATAGCTTACAGCCAATGAAAACCCAAAAGTCATTATCTCAGAAAATTAGAATAATTACCACAAAACACCTGCAAATGATTCCTAAGTGTTTAAAATGGTTCCTTAGTCTGGTTCAGTAGGCTACACAATAATGGGGAAGACTGCTGACTTGACAGATGTCTAGAAGGTAGTCATGGACACACTCCATGAGGAGGGTAAGCCACAAAAGGTCATTACTAAAGAAGCTGGCTGTTCACAAAGTGCTGTATCCAAGCATAATAATGGAAAGTTGAGAGGAGGGAAAAAGTGTGGTAGAAGAAGGTACACAAGCAACCGAAATAACCGCAGCCTTGATAGGGTTGTTAAGAAAAGGGCATTCAAAAATTTGCAAGAGATTAACAAGGAATGGACTTCTTCGGGAGTCAGTGCTTCAAGAGCCACCACACACAGACATATCCAGGACATGGGCTACAAGTGTCACATTCCTTGTGTCAAGCCACTCATGACCAATAGACAATGCCAGAAGCGTCTTACCTGGACCAAGAAGAAGAAGAACTGGACTGTTGCTCAGTGGTCAAGGTGCTGTTTTCAGATGAAAGTAAATTTTGCATTTCATTTGGAAATCAAGGTCCCAGAGTCTTCATTTTTTACAGCGTTTTTCCTATCACAATGCATATAAAAAAGCCGCATAAAAAAAATGCGAAAGCAAGGCAAAACACGAGCGTTTCTCCCGCAGTGTTTTTCCTGCCAAGAGATGTTATTTTAGGAAAACTGCAAACAAATCTGCAATGTGGGAACACACCCTAATAACACATATGCATTTTTTACCTGCATCTAATGCAATTCTATGGGGAATAACTGTACATAAAATTCAACGTTCCTGCAAGAGAAACATGCTGCGGATTTGTAACACTCACTACAGGTCATGTTACTGAAGCGATAGCCGAGAGGACCACCGCAGTGCAGAGTAGGTTACAGTACACAAGACGAGGTGCGAACAACAAGGGTGTATTTATTAACAGGCAGGGAAAGATGTGGAGAAGGCAGGTTCAGGCATGGGGTAAACAGTGGCAAAACGTGATTTAACAACACTTTTGTATTCTCTAGCTGGTCCGCTCAATAGCACGGTGCTCCAACTATTACAGCTTTAAGAAACACAAAAACAGTCAGGTACAATGCTACTCTACACGTAACCTCTCTGGCCTCTGCTAAACGGGCCACACGGATGCCGTGTTCTACCTACTGAAGTCTACTTTAGCCCCTAGTATGTGCACAATATTCAACTCACAGTGATGCTGGGAACGTGGATCCAGTCCCGGGGGCCCCCCAACAACAGTCTCATCCCAAGGTGCGCACGTCTCCTGGGCCGGGTTAAGGAGATCAAAATCTTCTTCTTGCGTCCGATTACTCGCTGGTTCCCTGGGATATGTGAGTCTCTCTCTCGATTCAGAAGAAAAACTCCAATCCTCCGAGACACACCGGCTGTGTGTTCCTTCACATGCTTCTAAAATCAAAACAGAAACTCACTTCTCTTCTTACACTCGGGCTGGCCATTAGCACACTTTCTGCAGGGGGAGCAGAACACTCCATTACACCTCAACACGGGGAGATTTCTGTCTCTTAAAGTGGCAGCGTGTTTCTTATTGTCCATAGCAGTAGCACCCCCCAATATGCCTCCCCACTTAATGATGGTCGTCCTCGGCCATCACAGCTTTGAGCCCACTGTGTTTTGAAGGAAGGTTCAAACCTGTAGAGGAGACAACAATGGCAGTACAGCAGACCTAGTACATTGTTCAACATATCGGATTGGTGGAACCCCTGCAGTAGACCTCTGAGATCTTCTAAGATCTTGACTATCAGGCCCGGCTTGACTAGATTCCGGAGGAACACTTGCTGTGGGAGCTGCAGTGGAATCTTGGCTGGTCTCTTCTTCCCGTGGCGGTAGTGGCTCATCCATGGGATCTCCGTTTCCGGAAGGCTGAGGGTCCCCCCCTGCATCGGGGACTGTCCACCAGTCATCATCGACTTCACACACAGATGACGTAAGTTCAGGGAGTGGGGCGGAGACTGCAGGAGATCTTGGCGTAGAAAGAGCTTCAGACCGGCATGGTCGCAACATATTTCTGTGTAGTACTCTAGGGCCGGACGCTCCATTCTCAGTTTGCACCTTGTAGACCGGGCCGTCAGCATACACCCGTTCGATTACTCTGTAGGGTTGAACTTCCCATCTTTCACTCAGTTTACCCTTGGGGTGTTTCTCTGACTAACACTCGATCTCCAGGTTGAAGCGGTATCTCTTGAATCGGTTTAGGGCTCATATGTTCTTTCTTCTGTAGCTGTTGACAAGCCAACCGACGTATCGTCTGTAATCGTTGTCGATGTTCTTTCACCCACGAAGTGACAGTTCGTTCCATGAAATCCTCTGGCTGCTCCAAATTCAGCTCGATGATTTCTCGCCCAACTCTTCCAAACAGCAGTAGATATGGGGTGTAACCTGTAGTGGAGTGAACTCGGTTATTGTAGGCCCAGACCAGTTCTGCCAGGTAATCCGGCCAACATGCCTTCTTATCTTCCTCTAATGTTCTCAGCATTTGAAGTAGAGTTTGGTTGAAGCGTTCACAAGCTCCATTGCCTTGGGGATGGTAAGGTGTAGTCCGAGATCGCTCGATGTCATACATACGACATAATTCCTCCATCACCTTGCCTTGAAAACATGCACCTTGATCGGAGTGGATCCGCTTCGGGCATCCATACACCCGGATGAAGTCTTAGCAGATGGCCCGTGCCGCCGACTCAGCAGTCTGATCTCTAGTCGGGGTGACTACAGCGAACTTGGAGAAATGGTCGGTCATAACCAAACAGTATTGTAGTCCCCGAGGGGAGTGTCCCACGAGGAGATAATCAATCATCAACAGTTCTAGCGGTTCTTTGGTCTGTATGGTCTGAACGGGTGCCCTTTGTTCGGTGCTTTTAACGAGGTCGCATACTCGACATTGCCGGCAAACCTCTTCCACCACAGACTCCAACCTGGGGCAGTACACGTACTGCTGTAACCATTGGTAGGTCTTTGCAGGTCTGAAGTGAGCGCCAAACTCGTGAGCTTTCTTAGCTACCTCTTGAGCCATTTTTCCGGGGATGACCACCTGCCATCTTGCTTCTATATCTTTTGGCTGTTGTCTCTTACGATATAACACTGATCCTCGAACTTCCAGTCTATCCCACTGGTGTAAGACACTCTTCATCTCGGCATTCAGGTTAGCCCTTTCTCGTTTGTCTGGCTTCTGCTTCTCAGTTACCCAGTGTTTCATCTGTTGCAGCCCTTCGTCTGCATCTTGAGCACATCCCTATTCTTCATTGGTTCTCCCCAGGGACCGGGGCAGTGTGCAAGCCTGCCTACTCAACTGGGACGCAACCACCGAGGGCCCAAACTTGCTAAAGTCTGGCGTTTCTTCCTCCTCTAATCGTTCATTGAGATCCCCCACTGGGGTCTCCACCGTCACTCTTGACAGCCCATCCGCATTTGCGTTTTCGGTAGCAGGGCGATAACAGATGGTAAAGTCAAACTTTGCAAGGCGAGCCACCCATCGTTGTTCCAAGGCTCCCAATTTGGTATTCTCAAGGTGGGCCAGAGGATTATTGTCTGTCCGGACCTGGATCTTGGTTTCTGTCAGGAAGCCAGCAAATTTCTCTGTCATGGCCCACACTAGGGCCAGGAGCTCTAGTCGAAAGGAGCTGTAATTGTGGGGGTTTCTTTCGCTGTCCCGCAGGGACCTACTGGCGTAGCCAGTGACTCTCTCATGTCCATTTTGCATCTGAGACAATACGGCACCGAGTCCATGAAGGCTACCATCTGTGTATAGCAGGAATGGTCGGTCGAAGTCCGCATAGGCCAGGATCGGGGCTGAAGTAAGGGCATTCGTCATAGCCTGAAAAGCCTTATCTTGTCTCTGAGCCCAAGAGATGCCTTGGTTTTTCGACACTCCGGAGGTCCCCCTCAGCAGCTCGTTCAAAGGACCCGCCACCTTTGCGAAGTCTTTGACGAACCGGCGGTAATACCCTGCGAGTCCAAGAAATGCCTTGAGTTCCCTCACCGTTCGAGGGACTGGCCACTTCTGAATGGCTGCCACCTTTTCTGCGGAGGGTAGGACTCCATCTTGTGACACTGTCTGGCCCAGGTACTCGATCTCTCTCTTGAAGAGGTGGCATTTTTTGGGCTTCACCTTCAGGTTATGAGCCTGCAGTCTCCCGAGTACCTGTCCAAGCCGGTCAAGGTGTTCTTTGAACGTGGCTGAGAACACGATGATGTCATCCAGATAGATCAGGGTCGCTTCAAAATTTAGGTTTCCCAAGCACTTTTCCATCAGCCGTTGAAACGTGCCCGGAGCATTGGAGAGTCCGAAGGTCATCCGGTTAAACTCAAACAATCCCATCGGGAGGATGAACGCGGTCTTGGCTTTGTCTTTTTCCGCCACAGGTACTTGCCAGTACCCGCTAGCTAGATCCAAGGTGGAGAAGTACTTGGCCTTCCCCAAGGCCATCAAGGATTCTTCGATTCGTGGTAATGGGTACAAGTCACCAACGGTACAAGCGTTGAGTTTTCTGTAGTCTACACAGAACCGGATGGTTCCATCCTTTTTCTTGACAAGTACCACCGGGGCCGCCCAAGGGCTCTGGCTGCCCTGCACTATTCCTGAATCCAGCATCTGCTTCAGTAACGTCTTTACCTCTTGGTACATCTTGGGAGGGATCTGTCGGTACCGTTCTCGAATCGGACGAGCTTCCCCGGTCGGTATCTCATGCATGATGGCTTCAGTGCAGCCGAAATCTTCAGCGTGGCGAGCGAATGTGGCCTGGTTCTCCCACAGCATAGCTTCTACTGCTTGCACACGCTCAGGGCCCAGCGAATTCACATCCACTTCCATCTGATCGAGGATGGCCTTTTCACTCCACTCTGGGGATGGCATCTCTTTGGCCCTCACAGAGACTGCTAGGGTCCACCCCACACCTTCTATCGGCGATAAGGATATCTCTTTATGACTCATTACCTCGCCTTTATGTACGTACACCAGGGCCAGATCCGTTCCTCGAAGCAAGGTGGCCTCATCGGGGCCCACATTCAAGGCTCTGATAGGGACGCATCCTTGTTGGACCACAGCTACCGTACGAGCTATCATAACTTCTTGGTCCACTCTTCCGGTTGCTACAGGCTGAACAATCACTTCTATCCCATCGAGATTGCGATAGGTTCCCACTTGAAGGTGTAATATACTCTCTCGGCCGGGAGGCAGGATTATAGGTTCCTTCCAAGGAGCCCTGATGACCCCTACCGTCTGATTAGATGGCACACTCTTCTGCGTCCCACAGACGCGGATCAGCCGTTGAAGTGCTTCCTGTGTAGGCTTATGTGTAGTAGCTTGCTTCCAGTATCCGGGTCCCCGTTTGGTGAACATAATCTGATCTAATTCACGTAGTACATTCATCCCCAATATTACAGGTACATCTTCGTTGATGGGCTCGGGGACTAGTAGGATCCCTTTTTTCCCCACTTCTTGCCCACAGATTCGAACATTCATCCACACAACTCCTGTGACCGGGATCGGTTGTTGATTAGCAGCAATCACCCGGATCAGGGTCTCTTTCTCTGGCCTGGCCAGTGTCTGGAAATGTTGATTGAAATATGCTTCTGGCATCGTCGTCACTTGTGACCAAGTATCTATCAAGCAATTCACTGAGACACTCTCGAATTTAGCACGTAGGATGGGACAACCAGCGATCAAATGTTCGTTATGATACGGAGCGGCCTCCCTTCTCGCCTCCCCCGCAGAGTGCCGCACTACTGCGGGGGTTGGTAGTTTAACGATGGCTTCCGTTGGCTTTCAGTGTTATTCCGGCACCCCCTGGCAATATGCCCCCGACCTCCACATCCCCAGCAGTGGATGTCTTCTCCTCGCTGGGGAATACCTCGTGCCTCTGGTGGCTGACGAGAGGAAGCCTGCAGCCTCCAGTTCCCCATTGGTAGAGCCGAGGAATTATTGCGTGAGTATGATGGGCCAGGTTGGAAGGAGGAGGATGCAGCTGGGTAGGGATGTTCACCAGACAGGTCCCTCATTCTTTGCTCCATCTGGGTCAGCTTCTCCTGTACATTGAGAATCGATTTCTGTAAATCTTGCACCACCTGGACCAGTCCCACCTGGCAGTTTGGGTCCACTCTGGAGGTGGCGGTTTGGACGCGCACCACCCCAGATGCGTAACTTTCTTCTTTACTTTGGGCTACTGCTTCTGCTAGGATTTGACGAAAAGTAAGAGCCGGATTCGCTCGGACCCGTTCTGCCAGGGCTCGCCGCAAAGATACGCTATGCAATCCCAGAATAAACTGTTCCCGGAGTATCCGGTCGGTAGAGCCTATGCCGCCGAGTCCATCTGACTCCTTTCTCTGGACCTCCGCTAACACTTCTTGTAGTGCTGTTGCATACTGAGAGATCCCTTCTTCTTCCTGCTGCAGCCTCGAAAAAAATTTGGCGCGAAGATATCCCGCGCTAGCAGTCTCGCCATAGATCTCTTCCAAGAATCCAACTAACTCTTTCAGGGTACTACGGGTGTGTTCTGGTTGTAGACAGACATTTCTACGTGCTTCTCCCTCTAGGGCAGTCAAAGCGATGTCCACCTCAAGCTCTGGGCCGATGTTATACACTTTCAGGGTGCTCTGCAGCCGGGACACCCAGTCACACAGTGCCATGTTATTGCCATCGAATTTTGGTGGCACACTAAATATGGTGCCCATTTGAAGTGTCCTTGCAGGGGTTCCACCATTGCCCACAGCACCCCCATTAATATTAGCGTTCCCGCCGTTGCTGTCTGCTGCCTCCATCTTGGTGACCGTACCCTGCTCGCAGCGCCACTTGAAGCGATAGCTGAGAGGACCACCGCAGTGCAGAGTAGGTTACAGTACACAAAATGAGGTGCGAACAACAAAGATGTATATATTAACAGGCGGGGAAATATGTGGAGAAGGCAGGTTCAGGCATGGGGTAAACAGTGGCAAAACGTGATTTAACAACACTTTTGTATTCTCTAGCTGGTCCGCTCAATAGCACGGTGCTCCAGCTATTACAGGTTCAAGAAACACAAAAACAGTCAGGTGCTACTCTACACATAACCTCTCTGGCCTCTGCTAAACGGGCCACACGGATGCCGTGTTCTACCTACTGAAGCCTACTTTAGCCCCTAGTATGTGCACAATATTCAACTCACAGTGATGCTGGGGACGTGGATCCAGTCCCGGGGGGCCCCCAACAACAGTCTCATCCGGAGGTGCGTACGTCTCCTGGGCCGGGTTAAGGAGATCAAAATCTTCTTCTTGCGTCCGATTACTCGCTGGTTACCTGGGATATGTGAGTCTCTCTCTCGATTCAGAAGAAAAACTCCAATCCTCCGAGACACCCCGGCTGTGTGTTCCTTCACACGCTTCTACAATCAAAACAGAAACTCACTTCTCTTCTTACACTCGAGCTGTCCATTAGCACACTTTCTGCAGGGGGAGCAGAACATTCCATTACCCCTCAACACGGGGAGGTTTCTGTCTCTTAAAGTGGCAGCGTGTTTCTTATTGTCCATAGCAGTAGCACCCCCCAATATTACGCTGAGTAAAAAAAAGCGCAGTGTGCATGAGATTTCTATAAATCCCATCCACTTTACTGGAACTGTAAGACGCTGCGTTTTCTGATGATAGCTTCCGAGTAACTACTGATTATTAATGGCAATTCTGGCCAAAAGCATCCCACAAAATAATTGTCTGGTGAAAGGACAGACACTATGATAGCAACACAATAGACCCATTATACCCAATACAGTCCATCAGGAGGCGCAGGTGTCCATCTTGTGAAGCATTTGACATTCCTATGACAGAGCCGAACAGCAGAATTAAGGGGTAGTTTGCACGCTGCGACATCGCTATCCCATTGTAACGATGCCGACCGCGATAGTCCCCTCCCCCGTCGCAGATGCGATATGTTGTGATAGCTGCCATAGCGAACATTATCGCTATGGCAGCTTCACACGCACTTACCTGCCCTGCGACGTCGCTCTGGCCGGCGACCCGCCTCCTTCCTAAGGCGGTGGGTCGTGCGGCGTCACAGCGACGTCACACGGCAGGCGTCCAATAGAAGCGGAGGGGTGGAGATGACCGGGACGTAAACATCCCACCCACCTCCTTCCTTCCTCATTGCAGGCGGGACGCAGGTAAGGAGATGTTTCTCGCTCCAGCGATGTTTGCTGCCGCAGGAACAAGGAACAACATCGTACCTGTCGCTGCAGCGAAATTATGGAAATGACTGACACTGCACAGATCACAGATTTACGACGCTTTTGCGATTGTTTATCGGTGCTTCTAGGCTTTACACGTTGCGACGTCGTTACCGGCGCCGGATGTGCGTCACTTTCGATTTGACCCCGACGAGATCGCAGTAGCAATGTCGCAGCGTGCAAAGTACCCCTAACAGTCTCTGATATGGATAGCTGAGCTAAAGCAATCTATTTTGCTCTGATGCAGCAGAATTGAATCATTGAAAAGCTACGATAATACGGAATGTTTCTAGGACATTTGCATGATGTAACTGTGTGTAAACACTGAAATTGTGAGTGGAGCTTTGCATGTGGGAACGAACTCACGTATATCTTTTCATAAGGTGGAAAATACAAGTGGAATAATTAGGGTATGTGCCCGTGTTGCAGATTCTCTGCACACAAAACTGCATCTCTTGGCAGTGTGGCGCCCCTGACCTGGTCAGGCACCACAGAGTATTGCACCCATGCTGGGGCAGTGCTTCCAGGTAATCTCCAAAGGCCAGGATGAGGTGCACACACAAACACATAGTGACCAGGTCTCCCACACCATTAGAAGGGACCCTTGGGTAGCCAGAAGGGGTTAACTTTCAATTCCCATCAATAGGTGTGCCCAGAGGCTGGTTGCTAGGAAGCAGGGTAGACAGGAAGAGAAGGAGGAGCAAGGAGTCTGAAGCAAAGTGTTCAGGAGTATGGAAGGGAGCAGAGGGGCTCTCATGCTATCCAGGCCCTGCGGAGTGCAGTAGCTGAAAACGGGGGCATAAGGGTACCTGTGGGTCGGCCTGAAAGACGCTTAGCGAGAGGTGGCTGAGTAAGGGGATCCCTGGTATTCCAGCATGCAAGGGGAGACAGGTCCCCAGAGCAGACAGCAAATCATCCAGAGCTGCTCAACCTTCAGGTGGGGGTACTTCAGGCCCTCACCACCACAACACAGAGTCCGAGCCAAGCAGCAATCAGGAGGCCCATAATGGGACAGGGCCAGAAGCCATCCGACCAAGGTCACGCTGCCGGCAGATGGGCCAGAGAGGGGAGCGGGGTTGGAAACAGCTTCCCTGGAGGAATCCTACCATACTTCAAGTAAGGAATCCTCCCAAACAAAAGGAGTGCGAGGAGGGCGAGTGGACAGCTACCCTCAGAACGGCCTTCTGGAATTCCTGGTTCCACCTGGTTATCGCAGTGTCGCCCGGGCACCTCACAGTGACCACCAAACAGTGAGTAAACACGTTAAAAGACTTCTTGGACTGTGTTTGAGTCATTCTGCGACCTGTGGTTCCACACACTTACACAGGGCCCTGGGGCTTGCCTCACTCTCGGGAGGCCACTACAACTGACTGCACCCACCATCAGCCCCAGGCACCCCTTAATCTGCAGTGGCGGTCACCCTGACCGCAATTCCGAGAGTGGCGTCACGAAAATCAAAAAAGAAGGTTCCCTACCTGTGACCAGACCGTCCCGTGGACTCCCTGAAGGTAACGCACCAGACCGCTGTAGCAGCCTTGGGCTCCATAGCAGGAAAGACGCTGCAGAAAAAAACGTGCGTTTGTGCGTTTTATGCCGCGGTTTTTCATATTTTGGTTTTCTTTAAACATTGAGATAGGAAAAACACTGAAACAATTCTTTGGTACAGATTTTTTCTGCACCGAAATCTGCACAGAAAAAAATCTGCAACCTGGGCACAGCACTTCAGGATTCTTATAGACTTTGCTAAGACGTGTTCTTCCTTGCAGTATTGATTTAAAAGCTGAAATTAAAAATGCAAAAAAAATGCACAGTGTGCACACAGCTTAAAGGCAACCTGTCAGGTGCAATATGCTTTCAGAACCACGAGCAGTCCAGGATGCAGATGTGAAGCCCACCTGCAGTAGTCGCCCCAGGGACATCACTCCACCTTCAGGGACGCCACAGGGTCTTCTTCTGGTATCTTTGGCAACAGGTAAGTTAGTTTTTATTATCGTGACGCCACTCACGGTTTGTGGTCAGGGTTATGGGTGACCGCCACTGCAGGTTTAATGAGCATCTGGGGATGATGGGGCCTGCAGTCAGATGGTGTGGCCTCCCGTGAGTGAAGCTGGCCCCAGGGGCTCGGGTGTGTAGAACAACAGGTCCCAGAATAACTCAGTCTCAGTCCAAAATGTCTTTCAACGGATCTTTACTCACATTTAGGTGTTTTGTGAGGTACTCGGGCGATGCTGAGATTAAACCAGGTGAAACCAGGTATCCTTTAGGCCGGTCTAAGGGTAACCATTAACTCGCCTTCCTAGCACTTCTTGTTTCGGATAACCCCTGACTTGAAGTACCGTGGGATTCATCCAGGGAAGTCGCTACTGCCTTTTCTCCCCTTTTGGCCCGTTTGCCGGCAGCGTGGACCAAATGAGATGGCTCCAGGTTTGATCCCCCTTATGGGCCCCCTTGTTGCTGCTGAGGCTCGGACTCTAGATGGTTGGTGAGGGACTGGTAGTTCCCCTTACCGGCAGGTTTAGCAGGTAGTTAAACTTGAGCCTGCTCTGGGAACCTGTATCTTGTGCGTGCCTAGTTACCAGGAGTCCCCGTACTCGACCGACTGACTCCCTCAGCGTCTTTCTGACTGACTGACTGGTAACCGTTCTCCCCCGCTAACGACTAGTTCACGTGCAGGGTCTGACTAGTGTGAGCGCGCATCTGTGTCTCCTAGCAACCGCCGCTCACCACTACCAGACTGGCTCACTCCACTCCTTCCTTTCTGCCTTTGCAACTTTAGCTCCCAGGCCCTCCACTACACCCCTTGATGAGATGTGGAGGCAAACCCCCTCTTGAGTCTACCCAAGGGTCCTCTCTCAAGGTGTGGGAGACCTGGTTGCTATGTGTCTCTACGTACACACCCTATTCCAGCCTTTAGGATTACCTGGAAGCCCTGCCCCAGCATGGGTCAGTACTCAGTGGTGCCTGACCAGGTCAGGGGTGCCACACATATTACTAATCCCTGCCTAACCGTCCCTGTATCTAGTAGCATAGTAAAGGGATCTTAGGAAAAAGTTTTCCTAAATATCTTATATCTTATGCTAATGAGCGCAGGGACTAGTCCCAAGGGTGTTAGATCTCCGACTAGTCCATCCTATTAGCATGTTAGTATGCCCACAGGGGAGTACTAACATGCTATTCAATGCAGCATCACCAGCGGTGCCGTGCGTTCCTGTGTCCGCTGTGACCACACTTCTGAATGCCGGGCACTTCCAGTCATGGGCACTAGACCTCTCTGAAGCTGGGACGCGTACACCCGGCTTCGTACTGCGCATGACCGAAAGTGCCCGGCATTCAGAAGTGCGGTCACAGCGGATACACGAACGCACGGCACCGCTGGTGACACTGCATGTGGGTGTACTAACGTGCTAAGAGGACGGACTAGTCGGGGGATATAACGCCCTTGGGACTAGTCCCCATGCTCATTAGCATACGATATAAGATCTTTAGAAACCCTTTTTCTAAAGATCTCTTTATCTATTCTAGTGTATACAGGGATGGTTAGGCAGGAATTAGCAATATTCACTTAGGACTGCTCGTGGGTCTGGGTGAATATTGCACCTGACAGGTTCACTTTAAGAATGCGTCAATGTTCTGAAGAAGAGACAGGAAACACCATGAACGTTCTTTACATCTATCATGTTCTTCGTATTTGAGCACAGATCTATGTTCTACACGTTAATTGTTTTCCGGATGCTAATGCTAGGCTCCACTTCTCCCCTATCTAGCGTTACATGATATTATTTTTATGTAGTAAAAATTGGGTTAATAAACATGAGAATTTACAGAAAACCTGTAATGTAAAAAACACTATTAATCTGGAGATATTTAATTACTTTGTAGGATAATAACGGCTGTGCCGCCACTAGTATGAGAGCCTCGCTGTCGGGAGGAAATGAACTTTATTCCTTCAAGCAGCCTACGGCTTTCAGTTATGGGGTGGAGTGGGCAACGCCGGTTCAGTCACCGCTCAGTGCATAGTGAGCTGTAATCACAGTCATGGCACTGACTGACTGATGCGAGGCCATCGATGCAGAACACTATTAACCTGCAGATTCATCTAATTTCTGTAGGTTAATATCATTTTATTTACATGACAGGTTCCCTATAATTAAAGTGTATTGTTAAATGGACTGTCACATAGTCAGCGCTTTTTTTGTAAAAATATTTGCCGGTACGCATCTCTGAGGTGAGGAGCGGGGGGGTGCTGTCTGGTGCCGGCAGGCGAGATTGAGAAGCCGGGAGGGGGTGCTGTCGTGCTGTCGGGCGGCCAGGAGATCCTGTGCACGGTTTACCTGTTGAGGCACTGGGCGGCGGAAAACAGCAGTCCCCATACAGCTCCGCCCGCCTGCCGCAATGCCGCCCCCCTGAATATAATGCCGCCTGAGCAAACTGCTCAACTTGTCCAATGGATGGTGTTACCCTGTTTCTCATTATTCAGTTTTGTAGTCTGTACGCTAATTTCAATCAAAAACTATGTAATTCAGATTTCAAAAGAAAAATAAAAAATGACTAATACTGTATAATTGTTTTTTTTCACTTGCAAAATATGGTTTTCGACTTACCTAGGCTGTATTCCATAAGAAATGCCAAATTTCAACCAAATTCATCAGGATCATTAACACTAGCTGATGCAGGTTCAATAGTTGAAGAACCGGTGGCCACGTTCTATCCTCTAACATCTGATTTGTTTCTGTCTCCACGTCTGTTCGGGGTCTTTTGTGTGCCGGAGCCGCACCGACTGAGAAATAGTGCGTTATTTTATCCATCTAAGACAAGTTTGACGAAAGAAAACTCAATGAACCCTGCCCCCTCCATCCTCCAGTTCCCTCCATCCTCCATCCCCCTGCTCCCTCCATTTTCCATCCCCTGTTCCTTCCATTCTCCATCCCCCTGGTCTCTCCATCCTCCATCCCCCTGCTCCTTCCATCCTCGATCCCCCTGATCCTTCCATCCTCGATCCCCCTGATCTCTCCATCCTCCATCCCCCTCGTCTCTCAATTCTCTATACTCCTGATCTCACTCTATCCCCCCTGCATCCTTCTTCCCCCTGCACAGCCTGACACCCTCTGCACCCCTCTCTCACATGCCCTGCACTCCTCCATATTCTCCATCTTCTTTCCCGCTAGGCAAAACGCCATGGCTCCGCCCATCCGAGTCACATGTACGTGACATCATCGCAGGTCCTGCAGCTCCAGTAGCTGCTCGCTTGTGCCTCCGCTCCACACATGGCTAATTTGTATAGTTTACAAATTACCCAAGTGGACAGAGCCAGAGGTGCTGGCCCTCAGCGCTCTTCAGATTTTCCGGTACGCCGTAGCGGCACGTACCGCCTCAAAGAAATCACTGCACATAGTAGACATTGACTATGACACTGGACCGAACAGGCACAATGTTAGGATAATTTGTGAAATATCTGAACGATTGAACACAAAATTCTGAGATGAAAAATCTCAGTATAGAAGTAGTATTTCTCCAGAATGTTTTGTCTCCTGTTCGGGGTAGAATGTTATTTTATAACTCGAATCATCACTGCTTTCAATGTAAAAGTGCGCAGTGAAAATAAGGCATCAGTAGATCAGATTCTGTTTTACTTTCCCTTTTATGAAAGATTTATTGTTAATTTATGGACATCTATGATTTTATTTCTTTGCCTGTGTGGATTGGATGGGTTGTTACCGATATGTGGTGAGAAATTCATGTCACCTTTAGAAATATATTTACTTTGAAAATGTTTGACGTGTTCAATACTTATTTCATCCACTGTATATCATTAATTTGGGAGTTAATGAGACTTAGAGGAATTAAAACTCAGTAAAGTTTTTCCTATATTTCAAAATGTCAATTTTTGTGGGATCAATGCATCAATTAAGGAAGCACAAGATTAAAAGGAATCTGTCACCAGATTTTTGCTACCTCATCTGAGAGCTCAATACAAATTAGTCCAAAAAAGTATTGGAGGAATCCCCTTAATACCATCAGCATTACTGGGTCACAATGAGCACAGTGTTGAGACAGTGGCTCTGATAAGAGTTGTTGTCAATACCTGGTGCCTTTGAGTACTTTACTGCTATTCACAGTTGCCGGTGCTGCAGTCATGGAATGTAGACTACGACGGAACTTTGTGGGAACATTTTTGATAATAAATTCGTGAACGAGGGATAGTGAGGGGGAACCTATTCAAATCAACAATATATTCCTGTGTGGGTTTTTTTCTTTTTACTTACTGGGTCAGTAACGGGGGTGTCTGATAGACACCTCTACATTACTAACCCCTTAGCTTGATGCCAGCTGACACTACACAGCTGACATCAACCCCTCAAAATATTACCCCGATTGCCATTGCATCAGGGCAATCGGGAAGAGTAGAATTGGTGCAACTTATAGATGTGCCACTTCTGAGGTGGATGAGGACTGTTTTTTTAATGTTATGAAGGGGCCAATATCCATGGACCTTCCCAGCCTGATATCAGCCCCCAGCTGTCTAATTTATCTTGGTTAGTTATCAAAAATAGGGTACAGCGCACTTCATTTTTTTTTACTACTTATTTTTTTAGGTTAAACAAGAATAAAAACACCCTTTTAGAGTCACAAAAAAGGCATTAAAGGATGTAAGTGTGCAATATACACTGGAGATCAAAATTGGAGAACAACACACAATTTCCTAAATGTTAAGGTTATTGTGTAGTCCTATGTGATTATATCCTAACATGAGTAAACTAGTAGTATTTTAAGCTTATTTCATAAATTGAATTTATTCCAAAGCACATAATAAAAATGTGAATGAAATACATGAAAAAGAACATTGATCAAAATTAAAGAACACTTTCAGATACCTGCAAGTTAATGGTGTTAATCTGGCACCTGATGCTAATTTCCTTAATTATCTGTCAAACCCTATTGAACTGGCAGCCTAACTTTCTAGTTTGCACTGACTTTGAAAAAATGGTAATACACTCTCTACATCGCTCCTCTCCATAATATCTGTTCCACACTGCCGTATGTATAATATCCCCCCCACACATTGCCCTCATATATAATATCCCCCCAAATATGGCCCCCGCTGGGCCACGGGAGGAAGGGCCATGCTCTGCCCCACTACCCCTGGCTCCACCACATAGGTAATTTCCATGCAATGCGTCTGAAGTGCATCACATGCAAATTAGCCATGTGATAGTAAGTGCACACTCAGCTAAAGTGGCCAAAGCGACACGTCCAGCCCCCACTGCTGTGGCTATAACTTGGTCCCTGGGGTTAAATACAGCAAAGTAAGTACCCCGGGCACGGCCGGGCCCCGCTCTTCACCAGGCCAAGATCAAGAGAGCAGGCTGTCAGTCATTACATGTCTCACAGTGGTAATGCCCACTTTCATGTATAATAAGCTCGGGAGGCAAGTTCTCAGGGAGATCTATGTCCAGCCCATGAATCTTAACAGACCATTTACATATTAAGAAAAATGTGGATTTCTCGACAATAAAACAGAGAGCAGATATCAAGTTATCATTTAATTCAACTTTCTATGACCTACATGCCCATATAGATGGCTTAGGAGAGTTGATCCTACTGACAGATTCCCTTTAAAGGGAGTCTTTCACCCCCAGGGCTGCCACTAGGAATTTCAGGCCCTATTCTGGCAAAATTTTCAGACCCCCTTGAGACTCCACTCAGACTCCACCCCAGCTCCGCCTCCACCCCTCAAACCTTCCACAATCCCGCTGCCATTCTTGGAAAAAACATATCTATGCACACACAGCCATGGCCAAAATTGTTAGCACCCTTCAAGTTGTTCCAGAAAATTAAGTATTTCCCTCAAAAAAATAATAATACACACCCTACACAGCCCCTCTCCATAATACATTCTCTAGAATATCCCCCCCCCATAATACACCCTCTACACCTCCCCTCTCCATAATGTCTCTCCCACACTGCCCCATGTATAATATCCCCTCACACACTCTGCCCATCTGTATAATTGTGAAGGCCTAGGCTATGAATCGTTTGTCCGGTATAATAATATTATAATATAATAAGATTAATCTGTACTTTAAATGTTTTATGTATTGCTTTCTACATATATCTGACTGAAATGTTGCAAGGATTGTATATGTAAACAAACTATGCTTACTACTAAGTAATGAGTTTGTAGTCTCATAAATAAGTAAACTGACATTCTTCAATAGAACAGGTTCTTGGAAAACCGGTTAGTCTCATGAATAAGCAATATTCTTGAGTAGAGTCTCGTCTGTTCCCAGACACACCTGAATGACTTAAAGGAATGTTGTTTTACAGGACTGTCCAAAAAACTGTATAAAATGTTATACTTTTGAATACACTGGCAGAAGGCCTCCACTTCTCCCAAATAGAGACACGTTTCTATGTGTGGTCATTTTCCTGATTCATATACATCTGCGCAGTTCTGATTTGAAATCTAACTCCGTGACCCTGAGAGAGACCCGGAGGTCTCCCCCAACATAATATCTATCCCACACACTGCCTCTCTGTATAATATTCCCCACACAAATGGCCCCTCTTAGTAACACCCCTTTTATACCACCTCTTTTCATAATACACCCTCTACACTGTCCCTCTCCATAATACACCGTCTACACTGCCCCTTTCCATAATATACCTAGTATACCGCCCCTCTCCATAAAATCTCTCTCACACTGCCCCATGTATAATATCCCCTCAAACACTCTGCCCATTTGTATATCTATCCCACACACTGCCTCTCTGTATAATATTCCCCACACAAACCGCCCCTCTTCATAACACACCTTCTACACCACCTTTTTCCATAACACACCCTGTACACTGCCCCTCTCCATAATCCAAATTTTTCACCACCTCTGTCCAAAATACACCCTGCCCCTCTCCATAATACACCTGCTACACCAACTCTTTCCATAATATCTTTCCCACACTGCTCCTATGTATAACCCCCCACACACTCTGCCCCTCTGTATAATATATCTCCCACACACTGCCTCTCTGTGTAATATCCCTAACACACAAGCTGCCCCTCTGTATACTATCCCCCACACACAGTGCCACTATGTATAATATTGTCCTGGTATACATGTCATCCTCCTGGCATATATGTTCCCTTCCTGGTATACTGTATATGTCCCCATCCTGAGGCCTTCCTGGTATATGTCCCACTCCTGGGCAATCCTGGTATACATGTCCTCATCATGGTTTACTTGTCCCCTTCCTAGCATATATGTCCTCCTCCTAGTATACATGTCCACTTCCTGATTCACTCCTGGTGTATATGTCCCAATCCTAGTATATATGTCCCATCCTGGGCCCCTCCTGGTATATATCCCCTTCCTGGGCACATTATGGTATATATGTCCCCATCTTGTTTTCTGTCCCCTTTTTGGTATATATTTCCCCTTCCTGGGCTCCTTCTGGTATATACATGTAGTGCAAAAAAAAGAAAACCAAAAATATTTTCCTCATCCTCCCCGGTTCCCACGTCAGGGGGAGTCCTCCCTGAGCCGCAATGCATTTCAGCTGGGTGTGCGCCCTCCAACGCACACCAGCTGAAGTAAGGCAGGTACTGGAGTCGTCGGGCCCCGACCACCCCCGGCAATTGTCGTGCTCCTTTGTTCAGCTCATAGAGTACTCACCTTTACCTGCCGGCTGCCGCGTCCTCGCCACATATGTGTTGCTTACAGCAGTGTGATGAGGTTGCAGAGTGATGACCTAATCACGCTGCTTTATGCTGGGCTGCAGGATGACAGGCCGGTGCCCTGCTCTGCTCCCATGACCTTGCCTACACCACATGGCTAATTTGCATGTGATGCCTCTTCGCATGCAAATTAGCCATGTGTAGTTGCTGTAGCGACACAGCTGGGCTCCTCTGCTGCGGCTGTGACTGGGGCCTGTGAAGAGGGGGGTCTGGGCCTTAATAAAGCAAAGCGATTATCCTAGGCCCAGCTGGGCCCCCCTTGGTCTTGCTCACCTCAAAACTGAAATTAAAAAGGTTGTCCACTACTTGGACAATGCCTTCTCAATTGCCATGTTTGCCTCCAGAAAAATAACAACACTTAGGCCGGCGTCACACGGGACGATATATCGTGCGATCGCATGATCGATCGCACCCATCCCCCGTCATTTGTGCGTCACAGGCAATTTGTTGCCCCTGGCGCACTATGCCGTTTACCCCCGTCACACGTATTTACCTCCCGAACGACCTCGCTGTGGGCGGCGAACATCCTCTTCCTGAAGGGGGAGGGACATTCGGCGTCACAGCGACGTCACACAGCGGCCGCCCAATAGAAGCGGAGGGGCGGAGATGAGCGGCACGTAACATCCCGCCCACCTCCTTCCTTCCGCATTGCCGGCGTGACACAGGTAAGCTGTGTTCGTCGTTCCCGGGGTGTCACACAGAGCGATGTGTGCTGCCTCAGGAACGACGAACAACCGGCGCGCAGAAGGAGGAACGACTTTATGAAAATGAACGACGAGTCAACGAGCAACGATAAGGTGAGTATTTTTGCTCAATCACAGTCATTCGTAGCTGTCACACGCTACGATATCTCTAACGATGCCGGATGTGCGTCACGGAATCCGTGACCCCGACGACATATCGCCCAATATATCGTAGCGTGTGACGCCGGCCTAAAGGCTACTTTACACACTGCGATATCGGTCCCGATATCGCTAGTGTCGGTACCCGCCCCCATCTGTTGCGCGACACGGGCAAATCGCTGCCCGTGCCGCACAACATCGCCCATAGCCGTCACACATACTTACCTGTCCGGCGACGTCGCTGTGACGGGCGAACCGCCTCCTTTCTAAGGGGGCGGTCCGTGCGGCGTCACAGCGACGTCACTGAAACGTCACTGAACCGCCGCCCAATAGCAGCGGAGGGGCGGAGCTGAGCGGGACGTAACATCCCGCCCACCTCCTTCCTTCCGCATAGCAGCCGGGAGGCAGGTAAGGGGAGCTTCCTCGTTCCTGCGGCGTCACACGCAGCGATGTGTGCTGCCGCAGGAACGAGGAACAACTTCGTTACTGCTGCAGTAACGATTTTTGAGAATGGACCCCCGTGTCGCCGATTAGCGATTTTGCACGTTTTTGCAACGATGCAAAATCGCTTATCGGTGTCACACGCAACGGCATCGCTAATGCGGCCGGATGTGCGTCACCAATTCCGTGACCCCAACGACTCCGCATTAGCGATGTCGCAGCGTGTAAAGCCCGCTTTAGGGTACTCTCACACTGGCGTATAAAAAAAATCTGTCCCATTCTCTTCCAGGAGAGTGGGACAAGTGAAATCCGTTTGGTATTCTGTATGTCATAAACGTGGCATGCGAGTGTGAGATTATATTCTCACCTAGCATCCATATGAGATTCATTTTTTATTCTTCTCAGCAACTATTATTCTACAATCATTTACAGTGTTCTATGCTACAGAATGGTAATGTATCTGTAAAAAATGGCCGTTACAAGAATATGCGTGTGACATCCGATTTTATTCTCATACCCATTGACTTGCTTTGACGAGATGTGTCCAATAGACAAGTGCAATCGCTCCACGCTGCAATTTTTTTTTCATCAGTTCTATCTGAGCTGAGGAAAACTCGCAGACAGGGTCGGACTGGCCCGGTAGGCCCCAGGCCCTCAGTGGGCCCCTGTGCCTTATATAGTGCGGGGCTATGTACAGCGCCGCGGGGCCGCCTTCTTCTCAGGGCCGGCGTTATGTACGGGCAGACTGGACAGGGCACCCATGCTCTGAGGGTCCCCACACTCTGAGGGCACCCCAGCCTTTCAATCACAAACTGCAGCGATAGCACAAGTTATGTACTATCACTGCAGTTTGCATGGTTGCAGAAGGACCTGTGGTGACATCACAGTCATGTGATTCACCAAAGGTCCTGCACTGCGGAAGTCCCAGGCCTGTACATATCCGATGTACAGGTCCTGGAGACCGCGCCGCTATTAAAATGTATGCGTGTCTTTCAGACGCACGTACATTTGAACGGTGTGGCCAGAGACGGGATGCAGTGAAGCTCCTCAGCCGCGCACCGACACAGCGGTTGTCATCACACTGCCCCCGGGGCAGCAGAGAAGAGGACGCGCAGGGCTGCAGAGAAGAGGTAAGCGCTCAGGAGGAGCCGAAGAAACAAACTATATTCTCACCACTCCTTCATTCCCGCGGTGCCTCCAGCTGCTTCTTGCGGACCACAAGGCACATAGACCCCTCAGTGATCCCGTCATCATGGAGGGGTCTATGAGCCTGCGGACTGATAAGGTAAGGACCCCGCAGGAACAGGGGACAGGTGAAATAACGTGTGAGTGTGTGTGTATGTGTAAACAATGGCATAATAGGGGACAAGAAGAGGACTGGAATGAGGACATTACTAAACGATGGGGGCCCATTGCTACACTGCACAAGTATGGGGGGCCAATTGCTACACTGCAGAAGTATGGGGGGGCCCATTGCTACACTGCACAAGTTTGGGGGGGGGGCATTGCTACACTGCACAAGTATGGGGGGCCCATTGCTACACTGCACAAGTATGGGGGGGGCCATTGCTACATGGCACAAGGATGGAGGACCCATTGCTACATGGCACAAGGATGGGTTGTGTTGTGTATGGAGGTCACTTTTTCTCTCTGATATCAATATGGGGAAAATTCTTTATTTCCGATAGTTTAAATATTTGAACATTTAACCCCTCCCTGTCCTGTGAGTATTGCACTGTAGCACATAAGCACTTACAGAGTTTCTCCAGTGGAAACAAGTAATCCCCTCTTCTAAGGCCACGTGCACATGTTGAGTATTTGGTGAGGTTTTTTTACATCAGTATTTGTAGCCAAAACCAGCAGCGGTAAAATCAGAGGATAAGTAGAATAGAAACACGGGCACAACTGCTGCATTTTTCACCCACTCCTGATTTTGGCTACAAATAGTGAGGTAACAAACTGACCAAATACTGAACGTGTGACCGAGGCCTAAGGATAAGTGATAACTTATTCACCAGTGAGGGTCGGATTGCTGGGACGTGCACTGTTGTCAAAATGTGCAACTTTTATGCCCCATTACACTGGAGCTCATGTCCGACTCGACCCCTGATCCATTCATTCCCTCAGTGTCTGCGAGCGCAGTGTTTGTTTTTATCTGGCTGCTCCACAGAGGATGAATGGGGCTGCGGTCACATATCCCACCCCACAGAGGATGAATGGGGCTGCGGTCACACATCCCACCCCACAGAGGATGAATGGAGCTGCGGTCACACACCCCACCTGCCACATTGTATAGATACGGAGATAAAAGTGTCCTGCTAGGAATAAAAGTTCCTCATTCTTCCGATCGGTG
Source organism: Anomaloglossus baeobatrachus (assembly GCF_048569485.1). NCBI lineage: Eukaryota > Metazoa > Chordata > Amphibia > Anura > Aromobatidae > Anomaloglossus > Anomaloglossus baeobatrachus. Next base: position 436,969,226 of record NC_134354.1, read on the forward strand.
CGATTTCCACTGGTTTGGTACCACCGATCAATAAGTTATCACCTACCTAACTTGTGGATTGGTAATAACTTGTCACCAAAGACCCTCTACTGCAATCTACTGTAATTGTACATCAGTTATTGTGTGTGCACAGGAGATGTGCAGGAGCCGCCTGTGCTTTACAGTCAATGCTCCACTATAACGGGGATAGCGGCTAATGGATATTTGCATGTAGCTGTAGGGTGGGCCCCTGGAGTCAATTCCTCTGGTGGGCCCCAGACACCTCAGTCAGACCCTGCTCACAGATCTATTCTACTCCAAGCACAATGCAATATTTTTTGTTACACTTGTCCGTTTTATACACCAGTGTGAGAGAACCCTGGTACTTGGCCCTAGTGCTGATGCCTTTCCAGCGGTGCCAGCACTCGCTCTCCTGGGGCTTACGTAACTTTATTAGGTCATGTGAGCCCTGTGCATTCTCACCGCTGGCTTCGTTCTCCCCATCTTTGGACATAGCGAACATCAAGAGGAAGTGACAGCTGACTTCCTCTTGATGTTCAATTCATCCAAAGGCAAGGAAAGTGAAGCCAGGGATGATTGGGAGCAGGACTTGTGTGATGTAATAATGTAAGGTGAGCCCCAGGAGAGCAAATGCTGATACTACTGGAACGGAAGATGAGCATATGCTGTTATTTTACCGGAGGCAGACATGCTGATTGAGAAGGGTTATCTGAGTAGTGGACAACCCGTCAACACCTCTGTATGGCTCCTGCAGTATGAGAGCGCTCTCACCTCCCTCTCCTGTATACATTGTGTGCTGCAGACAGGAGAGGGCACCCACAGACACTGGCATTGTATGTGTGTGACGCCCTGGACAAGCCAGGGGTCACAGGTAATGACATCACCACACCCTACACCCCGGTTAGGCACATCAAAGCTAGACCCAAAAATCCTTGTTGCCTTCCTCCAGGGGCTGATGTTCACACCAGGGGGTGGGCCAGGCGGTTGGCCCCACCCACCGAGGAGATCACAGTCCTGGAGGCGGGAAAAGAGACCAGATTAGTTTTGGACGGGAGAGTGTGAAGAGTAAAGTGGTAGTGGAGCAACTATCTGAGAGCGTCCGGGTGTGTGCCCCGGACAGAGACAGCAAGGTTAGCAGACGGCGGTGACCGTCTGCAGGAGTGGCCTATCGGAGTTGCCGTAAGGACCGTGGACGGGCGGTGGCCCGGCGGTACCGGACCGGTACACAAGGAGAAGCCAGCACCATTGGCAGGGGCCTTTCGGATCCCGGCAAGGCTTGGAGTCGCCGTGAATTTGCCAAATCCGTCAGTGAAGGGGACCTCCGGGTTTCCAAACAACTAAGTCCAGATTGAAAGCAACAGTCCAACCGTATGAGAGAGACACCGCCACCGCCAAGGCACCAGTTTCTCAGGGCCAGCGCCTGCGGGCAAAGAGGGGCTCCTCCGGCCCATATCCAAGCCGGGGAGCGGGTTACCGGTGGGAACCCATTGGAACCAACAGAAGTACTAGGTGCAGGGAAAGAGACAGTCACCGTTAACTACCGGGGAAAAGCAACAGCAGCCGTCCGTGGGAACCGTCTTTCCAGCCGTGTGTTTTACCAAGAACTGTGTCATCGTCTCAGGCTGAGTGAGTACCACCGTGCCGTGCGGCAAGGCGCTGCCCCCGCGACCCTGCACCTCACCAGGCCCCGCACCCGGCCTGCCATCACCCATCCTCCACCCCATCACTGGGCCCCGGGACAACCAACCCTTACCCACGGAGGGGAGAACTAACAACTCAGCTGCTCCCTGTCACCGCTCCCAGGATCCCCATACAGAGCAGCGGTGGCGTTACCAAAAAATCACCACATCCGTGGGTGGCGTCACGGACAATAACCAAATTCCTTCCCCCACCACCAACACACCCCTTTCACTCACGGGCGAGGAGCGCCGCTCGAGTCCCCGGGATCCGGCACACCGCTCGAGCCACCACCGAGCAGCGGCAGCCGCAGCAGCAGCAGCGGCCGGACCCGAGCAGTGGGAGAGCGCGGCGTCCCCTCCTCCGCCCGCGACATGTGCTCTCATTCCTATAGTGTCAGTGTGTACAGGCAGGAGGATACATGGCGTCAATCATAATAAGGACAGGCGTGCACTAAGCATTTGGACGCACCAAAGTAGCACCGAAGCCCCTCATTTACATGTGTAATGAAACCTTTTTTCCATAAAATAAGTAAAATCGTAAAATCTGTACCATGTGTGTGATATAGGGCCCAAGTCACCTATGTGAATGTAGAAATGGATGTCAGTTTGGGGGTGGCAGACCCCCTTGTTTAGACTGGGAGGTGTTACTGACCCATTTATCATACAGAATTATTGCTTCCTTCTTACTACTATATTTTCACTCATATAAAACTGACTTCTCTGAAAAAACGCCTTCTTATATCTTTGTATGAAGCCTGCAGAGACAGCTGTGTCCCAGAAACGTCTCCTCCAGATGTGCAGTGTGAACACAGCCCTAGGGTAAGCTCGCACCACACACCTGGGGAAGCGGTCCATCCTGCACTTCTACATGCACACATACCCACCGTACACATCCGTACACATCCATACACATACCCTCCGTACTCATCCATACACATACCCACCGTACTCATCCATACACATACCCTCCGTACTCATCCATACACATACCCTCCGTACTCATCCGTACACATACCCTCCGTACTCATCCGTACTCATCCGTACACATACCCTCCGTACTCATCCATACACATACCCTCCGTACTCATCCATACACATACCCTCCGTACTCATCCGTACTCATCCATACACATACCCTCCGTACTCATCCATACACATACCCACCGTACACATCCATACACATACCCTCCGTACTCATCCATACACATACCCACTTTACTCATCCGTACACATACCCTCCGTACTCATCCATACACATACCCTCCGTACTCATCCATACACATACCCTCCGTACTCATCCATACACATACCCTCCGTACTCATCCATACACATACCCTCCGTACTCATCCGTACTCATCCATACACATACCCTCCGTACTCATCCATACACATACCCACCGTACACATCCATACACATACCCTCCGTACTCATCCATACACATACCCACTTTACTCATCCATACACATACCCTCCGTACACATCCATACACATACCCTCCGTACTCATCCATACACATACCCTCCGTACACATCCATACACATACCCACCGTACTCATCCATACACATACCCTCCGTACACATCCATACACATACCCACCGTACTCATCCATACACATACCCACCGTACACATCCGTACTCATCCATACACATACCCACTTTACTCATCCATACACATACCCACTTTACTCATCCATACACATACCCACCGTACTCATCCATACACATACCCACCGTACACATCCATACACATACCCTCCGTACTCATCCATACACATACCCACCGTACACATCCATACACATACCCTCCGTACACATCCATACACATACCCACCGTACTCATCCATACACATACCCACCGTACACATCCGTACACATCCATACACATACCCTCCGTACTCATCCATACACATACCCTCCGTACTCATCCGTACACATACCCTCCGTACTCATCCGTACACATACCCTCCATACTCATCCGTACACATACCCACCGTACACATCCGTACACATACCCTCCGTACTCATCCGTACACATACCCTCCGTACTCATCCGTACACATACCCTCCGTACTCATCCGTACACATACCCTCCGTACTCATCCGTACACATACCCTCCGTACTCATCCGTACACATACCCTCCGTACTCATCCGTACACATACCCTCCGTACTCATCCGTACACATACCCACCGTACTCATCCGTACACATACCCACCGTACTCATCCGTACACATACCCTCCGTACTCATCCGTACACATACCCTCCGTACTCATCCGTACACATACCCTCCGTACTCATCCGTACACATACCCACCGTACACATCCATACACATACCCTCCGTACACATCCATACACATACCCACCGTACTCATCCATACACATACCCACCGTACACATCCGTACACATCCATACACATACCCACCGTACTCATCCGTACACATACCCACCGTACACATCCGTACACATACCCTCCGTACTCATCCGTACACATACCCTCCGTACTCATCCGTACACATACCCTCCGTACTCATCCGTACACATACCCTCCGTACTCATCCGTACACATACCCTCCGTACTCATCCGTACACATACCCTCCGTACTCATCCGTACACATACCCTCCGTACTCATCCGTACACATACCCTCCGTACTCATCCGTACACATACCCTCCGTACTCATCCGTACACATACCCTCCGTACTCATCCGTACACATACCCACCGTACTCATCCGTACACATACCCACCGTACTCATCCGTACACATACCCTCCGTACTCATCCGTACACATACCCTCCGTACTCATCCGTACACATACCCTCCGTACTCATCCGTACACATACCCTCCGTACTCATCCGTACACATACCCTCCGTACTCATCCTTACACATACCCACCGTACTCATCCATACACATACCCACCGTACACATCCATACACATACCCACCGTACACATCCATACACATACCCACCGTACACATCCATACACATACCCACCGTACACATCCATACACATACCCACCGTACACATCCATACACATACCCACCGTACACATCCATACACATACCCTCCGTACTCATCCATACACATACCCTCCGTACTCATCCATACACATACCCTCCGTACTCATCCGTACACATACCCTCCGTACTCATCCGTACACATACCCTCCGTACTCATCCGTACACATACCCTCCGTACTCATCCGTACACATACCCTCCGTACTCATCCGTACACATACCCTCCGTACTCATCCGTACACATACCCTCCGTACTCATCCGTACACATACCCTCCGTACTCATCCGTACACATACCCTCCGTACTCATCCGTACACATACCCTCCGTACTCATCCGTACACATACCCTCCGTACTCATCCGTACACATACCCACCGTACACATCCGTACACATACCCTCCGTACTCATCCGTACACATACCCTCCGTACTCATCCGTACACATACCCTCCGTACTCATCCGTACACATACCCTCCGTACTCATCCGTACACATACCCTCCGTACTCATCCGTACACATACCCTCCGTACTCATCCATACACATACCCACTTTACTCATCCATACACATACCCTCCGTACACATCCATACACATACCCTCCGTACTCATCCATACACATACCCTCCGTACACATCCATACACATACCCACCGTACTCATCCATACACATACCCTCCGTACACATCCATACACATACCCACCGTACTCATCCATACACATACCCACCGTACACATCCGTACTCATCCATACACATACCCACTTTACTCATCCATACACATACCCACTTTACTCATCCATACACATACCCACCGTACTCATCCATACACATACCCACCGTACACATCCATACACATACCCTCCGTACTCATCCATACACATACCCACCGTACACATCCATACACATACCCTCCGTACACATCCATACACATACCCACCGTACTCATCCATACACATACCCACCGTACACATCCGTACACATCCATACACATACCCTCCGTACTCATCCATACACATACCCTCCGTACTCATCCGTACACATACCCTCCGTACTCATCCGTACACATACCCTCCATACTCATCCGTACACATACCCACCGTACACATCCGTACACATACCCTCCGTACTCATCCGTACACATACCCTCCGTACTCATCCGTACACATACCCTCCGTACTCATCCGTACACATACCCTCCGTACTCATCCGTACACATACCCTCCGTACTCATCCGTACACATACCCTCCGTACTCATCCGTACACATACCCTCCGTACTCATCCGTACACATACCCTCCGTACTCATCCGTACACATACCCACCGTACTCATCCGTACACATACCCACCGTACTCATCCGTACACATACCCTCCGTACTCATCCGTACACATACCCTCCGTACTCATCCGTACACATACCCTCCGTACTCATCCGTACACATACCCACCGTACACATCCATACACATACCCTCCGTACACATCCATACACATACCCACCGTACTCATCCATACACATACCCACCGTACACATCCGTACACATCCATACACATACCCACCGTACTCATCCGTACACATACCCACCGTACACATCCGTACACATACCCTCCGTACTCATCCGTACACATACCCTCCGTACTCATCCGTACACATACCCTCCGTACTCATCCGTACACATACCCTCCGTACTCATCCGTACACATACCCTCCGTACTCATCCGTACACATACCCTCCGTACTCATCCGTACACATACCCTCCGTACTCATCCGTACACATACCCTCCGTACTCATCCGTACACATACCCTCCGTACTCATCCGTACACATACCCTCCGTACTCATCCGTACACATACCCACCGTACTCATCCGTACACATACCCACCGTACTCATCCGTACACATACCCTCCGTACTCATCCGTACACATACCCTCCGTACTCATCCGTACACATACCCTCCGTACTCATCCGTACACATACCCTCCGTACTCATCCGTACACATACCCTCCGTACTCATCCTTACACATACCCACCGTACTCATCCATACACATACCCACCGTACACATCCATACACATACCCACCGTACACATCCATACACATACCCACCGTACACATCCATACACATACCCACCGTACACATCCATACACATACCCACCGTACACATCCATACACATACCCACCGTACACATCCATACACATACCCTCCGTACTCATCCGTACACATACCCTCCGTACTCATCCGTACACATACCCTCCGTACTCATCCGTACACATACCCTCCGTACTCATCCGTACACATACCCTCCGTACTCATCCGTACACATACCCTCCGTACTCATCCGTACACATACCCTCCGTACTCATCCGTACACATACCCTCCGTACTCATCCGTACACATACCCTCCGTACTCATCCGTACACATACCCTCCGTACTCATCCGTACACATACCCTCCGTACTCATCCGTACACATACCCTCCGTACTCATCCGTACACATACCCTCCGTACTCATCCGTACACATACCCACCGTACACATCCGTACACATACCCTCCGTACTCATCCGTACACATACCCTCCGTACTCATCCGTACACATACCCTCCGTACTCATCCGTACACATACCCTCCGTACTCATCCGTACACATACCCTCCGTACTCATCCGTACACATACCCTCCGTACTCATCCGTACACATACCCTCCGTACTCATCCGTACACATACCCTCCGTACTGATCCGTACACATACCCTCCGTACTGATCCGTACACATACCCTCCGTACTGATCCGTACACATACCCTCCGTACTGATCCGTACACATACCCTCCGTACTGATCCGTACACATACCCTCCGTACTCATCCGTACACATACCCTCCGTACTCATCCGTACACATACCCTCCGTACTCATCCGTACACATACCCTCCGTACTCATCCGTACACATACCCTCCGTACTCATCCGTACACATACCCTCCGTACTGATCCGTACACATACCCTCCGTACTGATCCGTACACATACCCTCCGTACTGATCCGTACACATACCCTCCGTACTGATCCGTACACATACCCTCCGTACTCATCCGTACACATAGCCTCCGTACTCATCCGTACACATAGCCTCCGTACTCATCCGTACACATAGCCTCCGTACTCATCCGTACACATAGCCTCCGTACTCATCCGTACACATAGCCTCCGTACTCATCCGTACACATAGCCTCCGTACTCATCCGTACACATAGCCTCCGTACTCATCCGTACACATAGCCTCCGTACTCATCCGTACACATAGCCTCCGTACTCATCCGTACACATAGCCTCCGTACTCATCCGTACACATACCCTCCGTACTCATCCGTACACATACCCTCCGTACTCATCCGTACACATACCCTCCGTACTCATCCGTACACATACCCACCGTACACATCCGTACACATACCCTCCGTACTCATCCGTACACATACCCTCCGTACTCATCCGTACACATACCCTCCGTACTCATCCGTACACATACCCTCCGTACTCATCCGTACACATACCCTCCGTACTCATCCGTACACATACCCTCCGTACTGATCCGTACACATACCCTCCGTACTGATCCGTACACATACCCTCCGTACTGATCCGTACACATACCCTCCGTACTGATCCGTACACATACCCTCCGTACTCATCCGTACACATAGCCTCCGTACTCATCCGTACACATAGCCTCCGTACTCATCCGTACACATAGCCTCCGTACTCATCCGTACACATAGCCTCCGTACTCATCCGTACACATAGCCTCCGTACTCATCCGTACACATAGCCTCCGTACTCATCCGTACACATAGCCTCCGTACTCATCCGTACACATAGCCTCCGTACTCATCCGTACACATAGCCTCCGTACTCATCCGTACACATAGCCTCCGTACTCATCCGTACACATACCCTCCGTACTCATCCGTACACATACCCTCCGTACTCATCCGTACACATACCCTCCGTACTCATCCGTACACATACCCACCGTACACATCCGTACACATACCCTCCGTACTCATCCGTACACATACCCTCCGTACTCATCCGTACACATACCCTCCGTACTCATCCGTACACATACCCTCCGTACACATCCGTACACATACCCACCGTACACATCCGTACACATACCCTCCGTACACATCCGTACACATACCCTCCGTACACATCCGTACACATACCCTCCGTACACATCCGTACACATACCCACCGTACACATCCGTACACATACCCTCCGTACACATCCGTACACATACCCTCCGTACACATCCGTACACATACCCACCGTACACATCCGTACACATACCCTCCGTACTCATCCATACACATACCCTCCGTACTCATCCGTACACATACCCTCCGTACTCATCCGTACACATACCCTCCGTACTCATCCGTACACATACCCTCCGTACACATCCGTACACATACCCTCCGTACTCATCCGTACACATACCCTCCGTACACATCCGTACACATAGCCTCCGTACTCATCCATACACATACCCTCCGTACACATCCGTACACATCCCCACCGTACAGCTCCCGGACTATGGCATGATGAGAACACGTGCCGTCCATTGCTGTCGCCAGCGGATTGCACGGGGTGATGCCTTGCTGTAGGTAGATTGCATTGTGCTGACAATGTGGACCAATTATCATAGGCAGCTACAGGCAATGTGACCTTGGAACCCTGACACCCCCAGTAATATCCATTAATCACACAGGTAGTAGTCAGAAAAGCAGCGCCTCTGTAGGACCCCGCGGAGCCCTGGTACACGATAATCAGGCCACGCCCATTTGCCAGCCTCTTACTCAGGTGGGCGGAGACTCGGCTTAGATGGCTGAGGACACTCGGCGGCAGCAGGTGCGGCTGGAGCGGGGCTGAGGTGACGGCTCCAGGTAAGGCGGGTTAACCCCTTGGCGCCCCTGGGGGAGACTGAATTGCACGGCCAGATTTCTGTGGCAGCAGCGTCGCCTTTAACTGCAGAGCAATGCAATGTGCTAAGTGTAGCAGTGCTTACTGCCGAGCGCTGCAGTGTGGGTAACCCTTGCGCTGCCGGAGGGAGCTGCGCTGAATCAGGACATGTGCAGCCTTGTCTCGCTCTACGTCTGAAAACATTGGTGTATTAACCCCGCTGTGACCGGCGGAATGTGTGGAGCTGTCCGCCGTGCTGATCGCTACCATCATCATCCTCATAGTGATCGGTTGAGAGGATCCATTCGGTGTCGTTGTCCGTGTGTCTCACAGTGCCTGTTCTGTTTACATGGCACCGTACATGGTTAGGGTCTGCAGCTGGCCCATGCTGGCCGTGGGGCTACAAGCCAGGCTTACCTATCACAGATAAGGCTAGGAAGATGAACTGTTGGCATCCCTGTCTCCACATGGGCACCATAGTCAGTGTTACCTGCCTACAGTGTGACAGCTGAGGGTGACTGACCCACCTGTGCCACCTAATGATATGTGATGCCCACAGTATGCCCGCTCTCTGCACCACAGTCAGTGTTACCTGCCTACAGTGTGACAGCTGAGGGTGACTGACCCACCTGTGCCACCTAATGATATGTGATCCCCACAGTATGCCCGCTCTCTGCACCACAGTCAGTGTTACCTGCCTACAGTGTGACAGCTGAGGGTGACTGACCCACCTGTGCCACCTAATGATATGTGATCCCCACAGTATGCCCGCTCTCTGCACCACAGTCAGTGTTACCTGCCTACAGTGTGACAGCTGAGGGTGACTGACCCCCCTGTGCCACCTAATGCTATGTGATCCCCACAGTATGCCCGCTCTCTGCACCATAGTCAGTGTTACCTACCTACAGTGTGACAGCTGAGGGTGACTGACCCACCTGTGCCACCTAATGCTATGTGATGCCCACAGTATGCCCGCTCTCTGCACCATAGTCATTGTTACCTACCTACAATGTGACAGCTGAGGGTGACTGACCCACCTGTGCCACCTAATGATATGTGATGCCCGCTCTCTGCACCAGTCAGTGTTACCTACCTACAGTGTGACAGCTGAGGGTGACTGACCCACCTGTGCCACCTAATGCTATGTGATGCCCACAGTATGCCCGCTCTCTGCACCACAGTCAGTGTTACCTGCCTACAATGTGACAGCTGAGGGTGACTGACTCACCTGTGCCACCTAATGATATGTGATGCCCGCAGTATACCTGCTCTCTGCACCACAGTCAGTGTTACCTACATACAGTGTGACAGCTGAGGGTGACTGACCCACCTGTGCCACCTAATGATATGTGATGCCTGCTCTCTGCACCAGTCAGTGTTACCTACCTACAGTGTGACAGCTGAGGGTGACTGACCCACCTGTGCCACCTAATGCTATGTGATGCCCACAGTATGCCCGCTCTCTGCACCATAGTCAGTGTTACCTACCTACAGTGTGACAGCTGAGGGTGACTGACCCACCTGTGCCACCTAATGATATGTGATGCCCACAGTATGCCCGCTCTCTGCACCATAGTCATTGTTACCTACCTACAATGTGACAGCTGAGGGTGACTGACCCACCTGTGCCACCTAATGCTATGTGATGCCCACAGTATGCCCGCTCTCTGCACCATAGTCAGTGTTACCTACCTACAGTGTGACAGCTGAGGGTGACTGACCCACCTGTGCCACCTAATGATATGTGATGTCTGCTCTCTGCACCACAGTCAGTGTTACCTGCCTACAATGTGACAGCTGAGGGTGACTGACTCACCTGTGCCACCTAATGATATGTGATGCCCGCAGTATACCTGCTCTCTGCACCACAGTCAGTGTTACCTACATACAGTGTGACAGCTGAGGGTGACTGACCCACCTGTGCCACCTAATGATATGTGATGCCTGCTCTCTGCACCAGTCAGTGTTACCTACCTACAGTGTGACAGCTGAGGGTGACTGACCCACCTGTGCCACCTAATGCTATGTGATGCCCACAGTATGCCCGCTCTCTGCACCATAGTCAGTGTTACCTACCTACAGTGTGACAGCTGAGGGTGACTGACCCACCTGTACCACCTAATGATATGTGATGCCCACAGTATGCCCGCTCTCTGCACCATAGTCATTGTTACCTACCTACAATGTGACAGCTGAGGGTGACTGACCCACCTGTGCCACCTAATGCTATGTGATGCCCACAGTATGCCCGCTCTCTGCACCATAGTCAGTGTTACCTACCTACAGTGTGACAGCTGAGGGTGACTGACCCACCTGTGCCACCTAATGATATGTGATGTCTGCTCTCTGCACCAGTCAGTGTTACCTACCTACAGTGTGACAGCTGAGGGTGACTGACCCACCTGTGCCACCTAATGCTATGTGATGTCTGCTCTCTGCACCACAGTCAGTGTTACCTGCCTACAATGTGACAGCTGAGGGTGACTGACCCACCTGTGCCACCTAATGATATGTGATGCCCGCAGTATACCTGCTCTCTGCACCACAGTCCTTGTTACCTGCCTACAATGTGACAGCTGAGGGTGACTGACCCACCTGTGGCAATGTGATGCCCACAGTATGCCGTTCTCTACCCCATGGTTACTGTCTGCAGTTACAGTTTATTTCATGTTCTGCTAGTGGATATGTTATTATACAGAAATATACCCTCAGCAGCTAAACTCCAAAATTGTAGCCCAGCTGTGCCCAGCATGGCTGGCATCTGTCTATCCCTATGCGGATCTGAGTTGTGAATATTCTACATTGTCATGGCTAGTTATAGGGATCGTACATGGTGTGTGCACTGTCTTGTGGTGTGGGGGATAATTAATGTAGCATTTTATTACCTCCATTCCCTCTGCAGTGGCTGTCACCGGGTACAGCTAGTAGTGCAGGATCCTTCCATCTGAATATATTAGCACACTCATTAATGAGAATCCACACACTGCTATGTGTAGCTGTCAGTGATCCATCACATGTGCCTGGGCAGGTCCAGGGGTTGCTATGCACATGCTTTAATGGCTGGAAGCTGTGTTCTTCTTATAATGAATATTCAATGAAGATAAAACAGTGCATTTTTTTTATTTTAAAGGGAACCTGTCATGTGAAAATGATGTCTGATGTGCAGGCAGGATGTTATAGAGCAAGGGGAGCTTATTGTACAGTTTTGTGGGAAACGTTTCAGCAAAAATGGAATTTATTCATTGAAATCTCTAGTATCTGTATGCATAAGAGTCCAGGGGGCGGTCCTCCTGGTGATTGACAGTCTTCTCTGTATGACTGTGTATGCAGATAGCTGTCAATCACTGCGTAGGACCACGCACCGGACTCATATATAATGAGTTTAGTTTATAAAATACAAGTTATGCTGAATCTTTTCCAACATCTTCTTCATTCCATGCTGCAAATACACAATGAGTTCAATGAATAAAGTACAAGTTATGCTGAATCTTTTCCAACGCCTTCTTCACTATGCCATGCTGTATGTACAATGTGACAGGTTCCCTTTCACTCACGTAAGTTGATTTGCGTAGTTTAAATCAATATCACGGCTGACATACTCAGCCATATATCTTTCTATATCTCTATTTTGTACCTCCTGTATGTAGTACGTTGTATATAACATGTGTATGTTTACTCAGATTACTCTGAATGGAAACAAATAGTGATGGGCGAGCACTACCATGCTCGGGTGCTCCGTACTAGTGATGAATGAGCACTACCATGCATTAGTGCTCGGTACTAGTGATGAATGAGCACTACCATGCTCGGGTGCTCTGTACTAGTGATGAATGAGCACTACCATGCATTAGTGCTCGGTACTAGTGATGAGCAAGCAATACCATGCATTGCTGCTCGGTACTAGTGATGAGCGAGCACTACCATGCATTGGTGCTCGGTACTAGTGATGAGCGAGCACTACCATGCTCATAGGGAGTAAGGGTCACTATGACCTGAAACGTGTAAGGATTTTCTATCTATACATGTATATTTTAACATGTTTCCAATAAAAGTATGTTTTATTTAAATTGAAGATTGGACTGCAGGTGCTGTTTTTTTTTTCTTTTTTTGTATTTGGATTTTCCTACGGAGGTGGCCCGCCCTCCTTCTTTCTTTCCGTGTACCCTGATGAAAAGGTCGTATGGTGAATGGCAGGCTGAACTTCTTGGTTAATTTTGATACTACTGATCAGTGAGCACTACCGTGCTCGGGTGCTCGGTACTAGTGATGAGCGAGCACTACTATGCTTGGGTGATCGGTACTAGGGATGAGCGAGCACTACCATGCTCGAGTTCTTGGTACTAATGATGAGTGAGCACTATCATGCTCGGGTGCTCAGTACTAGTGATGAGCGAGCACTACCATGCTCAGGTGCTCGGTACTAGTGATGAGTGAGCACTACCATGCTCGGGTGCTCGGTACTTGTAACAAGCAGTTGGTGCTCGGATGGGCATGACTCAATTACTGAGTATAATGAAAGTCAATGGGAAAGAAGATTTTGGAGAAAAATGCTCGAGACCCTCATTAACTTCCATTATACTCAGTACACAAGCCATGCCCGTCCAAGCGTCTGAGTGCTCGTTATGAATACCAAGGAACCAAGCATGGTAGTGCTCACTCATCACTAGTTACGAGTACAGAGCACCCAAGCATGGTAGTGCTCACTCATCACTAGTTATGAGTACCGAGGATCCGAGTATGGTAGAGCTCACTCATCACAAGTTATGAGTACCGAGGATCCGAGTATGGTAGAGCTCACTCATCACTAGTTATGAGTACCGAGGATCCGAGTATGGTAGAGCTCACTCATCACTAGTTATGAGTACCGAGGATCCGAGTATGGTAGAGCTCACTCATCACTAGTTATGAGTACCAAGGATCCGAGTATGGTAGAGCTCACTCATCACTAGTTATGAGTACCGAGGATCCGAATATGGTAGAGCTCACTCATCACTAGTTATGAGTACCGAGGATCCGAGTATGGTAGAGCTCACTCATCACTTGTTAGGAGTACCGAGGATCCGAGTATGGTAGAGCTCACTCATCACTTGTTACGAGTACCGAGGATCCGAGTATGGTAGAGCTCACTCATCACTTGTTACGAGTACCGAGGATCCGAGTATGGTAGAGCTCACTCATCACTAGTTATGAGTACCGAGGATCCGAGTATGGTAGAGCTCACTCATCACTTGTTACGGGTACCGAGGATCCGAGTATGGTAGAGCTCACTCATCACTAGTTACGAGTACCGAGGATCCGAGTATGGTAGTGCTCGCTCATCACTAGTTACGAGTACCGAGGATCCGAGTATGGTAGAGCTCACTCATCACTAGTTATGAGTACCGAGGATCCGAATATGGTAGAGCTCACTCATCACTAGTTATGAGTACCGAGGATCCGAGTATGGTAGAGCTCACTCATCACTAGTTATGAGTACCGAGGATCCGAGTATGGTAGAGCTCACTCATCACTAGTTATGAGTACCGAGGATCCGAATATGGTAGAGCTCACTCATCACTAGTTATGAGTACCGAGGATCCGAGTATGGTAGAGCTCACTCATCACTTGTTACGAGTACCGAGGATCCGAGTATGGTAGTGCTCACTCATCACTTGTTACGAGTACCGAGGATCCGAGTATGGTAGAGCTCACTCATCACTTGTTACGGGTACCGAGGATCCGAGTATGGTAGAGCTCACTCATCACTAGTTATGAGTACCGAGGATCCGAGTATGGTAGTGCTCGCTCATCACTAGTTACGAGTACCGAGGATCCGAGTATGGTAGAGCTCACTCATCACTAAATACCTCGGCTGTAAATGACATTTACCTGGTGATTTCACGTTGCTGGACCCCAGATAATATTGTATGACTACCACTATGGTTTCTATTCTGTATACATTCCGGACTGTGTAGTTGGCTTTTTCTATTCCGTGCCCTATTCCGATGTCTTTATTGGAGGAAAGTTCTGCGTACAAAGCCAGTGATTCACATGCTGACTGCTGGGAAGATGCTGACTCACCGCCAGTTTCTCCAGGTAGAAGAAGTCTGAGTAATTGCTCAGGTAATATCCATTAGTAAGACAATGAGGGCTTATATAAGAAAGCACTGTGTCCTCTAGAATGTAGATGACATCAAGTATCGCAATGAGGACGCGGGAAGGCAATAGCTGAAGGTTTCTGCAGCTGCAGACTGCAGAGATTAAAAGCTGCATGCAGAAGAGAAAGGCAGTTGTGTGTAAATGGCTGGAATAGAAGGCTATCTGCTCTCATCTGTGTAGTATCAGTCCTCCTTCACCTTTCATAATTTCCTGACAAGTTGTTCTATAGATCATAAGACACTGAAGCAGGATCAATCAATTATTCCCCTCCCATCCCTGTATTTAAAATGTGGAGCCTTGGCATAGTCTCAGGGGGGCCATTGTTCCTCTGCTGCACAGGGTTATGCGGCTTGGATACTATAAATGTGTAATATTGTTATGTATTGATCTGGAAAGGATGGTTACTTTCTAGTTTCTTTGAAGGTCAGTGAAAGGGTGAGTAATAGCAGACAAAATATTCAATTTCTATTCATTTAAAATAACCTTACATTTTTGGGGGCACCACATTCGGTACACAAGGGCAATACCTCCAAGGGTTGCTGCTCACTTGTCATTTGTTATTTTAAGCTTAATTTTCTGAGTCTTTTCCTAATCCTGAATTTTTTTAACAGTACTTGTTATAAAGTTAGTATTTCGGCGTAATTTATGTTGTACTATGCAATAGGCCTCTGCCACAGTCACGTAAAAATCACACATGTGTCGCAAGACACGTATTTTCCCTGCATGTTGCGTGTAGGTAAGTACGTTTCGCCGGTACGTGCGGGCCACGTGTGTTCTCCGTGTGCTATCCGCGATGGCACACGGAGAACCAGGAATTTGCATACTCACGTGGTCCGCGCTGCTGTCCAGGGTACTGATCTTCGGTCTCCAGCCCTGGCGACTCTCCGCTGCTGCTGCCGGCCGCAGTGAAGTGAATATTAAATGAGCATAATGAGCGGCGGTCGGCAGCAAGTGACAGCAGCGGCAGAGACAGGAGGGCAGGAGAAGGTGAGTATTGTTGTTATTTTTTTCTCTGACACGTGAGTTTTCTCCGGCTCGTGTCATACGGGACCGCATCCACACTACATCCGTGTGGTACGGGTGCGGGCTGTGTGACACCCGTGATGCCGGAGAAAACGTGGACATGTCAGCGTGTTGGAAAACGCACATACGTACAAACGGACACGGACACACGTTCCGTGTGGTTTTACGTGTGTGTGCCTGCTACCATAGGGTAGCACTGGTGTACGTGTCTCCGTGCCGCCGGTACGTGCAAAAACGTACCAAACACGTACCGGCGGCACGGATGTGTATCGGAGGCCATACACAGTGCTGTGTAAAAAGTTTAGGCAGGTGTGGGAAAAGGCTTTCAAGTAAGAATGCTTTGAAAAAGAAAAATGTTAATTGTGTATTTTTGTCAATAAACAAAATGCAAAGTGAAGAAAATAGAAATGTAAATGAAATCAATATTTGGTGTGAATACCCTTTGTCTTCAAATAGCATCTATTCTTCTAGGTACACTTGCACAAAACCAGTTTTTTTCAGGATTGTAGTCATGTGTATGATTAGTCAATTATACCAAACAGGTGATAATGATCATCATTTTCAAATGTCAGCTGAAATAAAGTAATTAATGGGAATCTGTCAGCAGGTTTTTGCTTCCTCATCTGAGAGCAGCATCATGTAGGCAAGAAGATTCTGAATCCAACGATGTATCACTTAGATTACTGGCTGCAGCGGTTCTCACACAATCAGAATTTTTAGCTTTAGTCATGTAGCAGAGCTGAGAGAGCTGTCCTGCCCACACCAGGCTCTTAATAGAGATTGTACATTAACAGTGAGGGGCGCGTTTCTTTGTGCTCCAGCAATGATAAGGGTCCTGCTGTTTAAACAAACATACCAAATAAATAAAATATCAACTGTGACAGCACAGACAGCCATGAACTTTCTTTCTTAACCCTTTCAGCATGCTGGCTTCAGCTTGCATAGCAAAAACCTGCTGACAGAGTCCCTTTACCAGAAAAAGACTGAGCACATCAACAAGACACAAGGTAGTTATACTGCTTAAAACTAGGTGAGCAACAGCCAAATTGCTATAACGGTAAAAGACTGTTTCATTTCACAGGTAATAGACCATAGGAAGACTGGTGGTCACAGCAACAAGACACAAGGTAGTTATACTGCTTCAGGAAAGTCTTTCCCAGGCAAAGGTTTCAAAACTAGAGTTTTAAGATTTGCTGTTAGAGTTTTTTTTTTTTTAAAGAAGTACCAAAAACGGGGCAAAGTTGAGGGCCATAGATGGCAGTGTTTGAGCAAGAAAACGTATTGCAGCAGATCTAAGACATATACTGAATAAAAATATAAACGCAAGAATGTAGATGGTGAATATTGGAATGTGAACGCGCATTACTGCTAAGAAAACATGAAAAAAACTTTCTTTGAAAAATATGAGTTACTTAGCAAATAAAGGTGCCCAAATGTACTTGTGCCCAGTACCAACGTCAAGGTGTAACTCTCATCTGGGTCCTACTCTAAATGCTATGCCGCTCTTGTCCAAACTGAACTTTTGTATGGGGTAGAATAGAACCTGCTAAAGGAAAACTAAAAACACCTAAAATAACTGGGAGGAGTGCACAAAGGGCATGACTCCATAATACAAACTAGAAAAATTGCCGGCACTTCCTGGCTGTCCCATCGGCATCTTATTATGCTACACCTGTGAGGTGGATGGATTATCTCGGCAAAGGAGAAGTGCTCACTCACACAGGTTTAGGCCCCCTTCACACGTCCGTGAAAATCACGCACGTGTTTCACGGACATGTCAAAGGTGCGTTTTCCCCTCCGTGAGCTGTGTTTATGGCACACGTGTGTTCTCTGTGTGTTATCCATCATAACACACGAAGAACGAGCACTTTCAACTCACCTGTCCCTGACGTCGCTGTCCGTGGTGCTGATCTTCGGTCTCTGGTCCTGCCGACTCTCCGCTGCTGCTGCTTCCGGCCGCAGTGAAGTGAATATTAAATGAGCATAATGAGCGGCGGTCGGCAGCAAGTGACAGCAGCGGCAGAGACAGGAGGGCTGGAGAAGGTGAGTATTGTTGTTATTTTTTTTTCTCTGACACGTGTGTTTTCTCCGGCGCTTGTCACACGGGACCGCATCCACACTACATCCGTGTGGTCCGAATGTGGGCCGTGTGACACCCGTGATGCCAGAGAAAACGTGAACATGTCTACGTGTGGAACACACGGACACGCGTATGCTCCACACGTACACACGTTCCATGGCAAAACATGCACGTGTGCGCAGACCCATTGATTTTAATGGGTCTACGTGTGCCCGTGTCTCCGGTACGTGCAGGAACGGACCTAACACGTACCGGAGACACGTGCGTGTGAAGGGGGCCTTAGACAAATTTGTGAACAATATTTCAGAGAAAACTGCCTTATTTTTTACATAGAAAGTCTTAAATCATTGAGTTCAGATCTTGAAAAATGGGAGCAAAAACAAGTGTTGCGTTTTATATTTTTGTTCCGTATATATATTATGCTTCCTTTTTGAAATCAGAAAATGTACTGCAGTGCTATCAGCTCAGAAATGACAGCAAGCAGTGTGACCCAGCTACACCCATCTATTTTTTGGAGTAGTTAGGCCAGAAGTGTTCATCTTGGGAGAATTGGAGTGAAACAGCCATCTATACTTGTGACTTTAAAACAAAGCCCAGCAACTCAACCGTGCACATAAATATAGGATCAGGGGTGCAGAAAAATGTCAGCAGGTTCTCAAGACTGATGAGTCAAAATGTGAAATATTTGTCTGTAATAGATGGTAGTTTGTTCACTGAAGGACTGGAGAGCAGAATAATGAAAGTCTGCAGACAACAGTGAAGTATGGTGGAAGTTCCTTGCAAGTTTGGGGCTGCATTTCAACAAAAAGGGGCTCTGGATTATTTCAGGGAAAATGGTGTCCTCAATGCTGAGATAGTATTGCTTTATGGATAACTGTTAGGTGTCTGGCTCCAAATTTATTTTGCAACAACAAACAATATCATCAAGTCTGTCTGGGACAACAGGTGCATCTCAATAAATTGGAATATCATCAAAGTTAATTTATTTCAGTAATTTAATACAAAAAAGGAAAATGCATATATTATATATAGTCATTACACACAGAGTGATCTATTTCAAGTGTTTATTTCTGTTAATGTTGATGATTATCGCTTATAGCCAATGAAAACCCAAAAGTCATTATCTCAGAAAATTCGATTTATAATTTTATTATTTTAAGACCAACTGAAAAAATGATTTTACACTCAGAAATGTTGGCGCCTACTGAAAAGTATGTACAGTAAATGCCTCAATACTTGGTCGGGGCTCCTTTTCCATGAATTACTGCATCAATGCAGCGTGGCATGGAGGCGATCAGCCTGTGGCACTGCTGAGGTGTTATGGAAGCCCAGGTTGCTTTGATAACAGCCTTCAGCTCGTCTGCATTGTTGGGTCTGGGGTCTCTCATCTTCCTCTTGACAATACTCCATAGATTCTCTATGCGGTTAGGTCTGGCGAGTTTTCTGGCCAATCAGGCACAGTGATACTGTGGTTATTAAACCAGGTATTGGTACTTTTGGCAGTGTGGACAGGTGCCACGTCCTGCTGGAAGATGACATTTCCATCTCCAAAAAGCTTGTCAGCAGAGGGAAGCATGAAGTGTTCTAACATTTCCTGGTAGACGGCTGCGCTAACTTTAGTCTTGATAAAACACAGTGGACCTACACCAGCAGATGACATGGCTCACCAAACCATCACTGATTGTGGAAACTTCACACTAGACCTCATGCAGCTTGGACTGTGGCCTCTCCACTCTTCCTCCAGACTCTGGGACCTTGATTTCCAAATAAAATGCAATATTTACTTTCATCTGAAAACAACACCTTGGACCACTGAGCAACAGTCCAGTTCTTTTTTTTTTCCTTGGCCCAGGTAAGACGCTTCTGGCATTGTCTATTGGTCATTAGTGGCTTGACACAAGGAATGCGACAGTTGTACCCCATGTCCTGGATACGTCTGTGTGTCGTGGCTCTTGAAGCACTGACTCCAGCAGCAGTCCGCTCCTTGTGAATCTCCCCCAAATTTTTGAATGGCCTTTTCTTATCTTTCTTAACTTTTCCTTTCTTAACAATCCTATCAAGGCTGCGGTTATCCCGGTTGCTTGTGCACCTTTTTCTACCACACTTTTTCCTTCCACTCAACCTTCCATTATTATGCTTGGATACAGCACTCTGTAGACAGCCAGCTTCTTTAGCAATGACCTTTTGTGGCTTACCCTCCTTGTGGAGTGTGTCAATGACTGCTTTCTGGACATCTGTCAAGTCATCAGTCTTCTCCATGATTGTGTAGCCTACTGAACCAGACTACGGGACCATTTTAAACACTTAGGAAACTTTGCAGGTATTTTGTGGTAATTATTCTAATTTTCTGAGATATTGACTTTTGGGGTTTCATTAGCAATAAGCCATAAGCATCAATATTAACAGACATAAACACTTGAAATAGATTACTCTGTAATGACTCTATATAATGTTTTCCTTTTTGTATTGAATTACTGAAATAAATTCACTTTTTGATGATTTTCTAATTTATTGAGATGCACCTGTACATGAAGAGGCAGAAGGATTTGTACTAGCCTACATTCACAAAGCCGTGGTTAGTTCTTCAGGTTGTTTGGAGCAACCTCCCAGTCTAGTTCCTACAAAAACTGTTTGAAAGTGTACCAGAAGTGATACTTTGATGCTGTTTTGAAGGCAAAAGGTGGTCACAAGGAAAATAGATTTGATTTACATTTATCATTTGGTTTTTTTAATAGGCATTTTTTTAATGGATCAAAATAACCTACTATAAATTCTGCTTTTGAAAATATTCCCAGTTTACAGCATTTTTTCCGACACCTACAACATTTGCACATTATTTTAATATACAGTAAATGATATTCGAATATGCTATTTTTTTGTAGCCAGCAGGAATATACACACTATGGAGAAGTGGCATAAGCATGTATGTATTCTGGGTGCTAGATGTCTGCGGAGGGGTGCAGCTCGTACCAGCTATGCTGCTTTGACCTGGGTAGGAACATTGAAGGCCAGTTTCTGGCGTATTTGAAGTCTAGATCACACTCACAGTGTAATACGCAACCCAACCACTGGCTTTCCTGACCTGAGATAATTGGCTTATCTAAGATCAGGTAGCTCAAGTCAGGAGACCTGTCCATTGGTCATTGTAAGTAAGTGTGGCCCATGTGTGACCAAAGTGTGATACTGGCGTAGGGAAATGTACTCAATCTGTGCTCCAGGTTAAGAAAATCTAAGCTATTTGTCACAGACGAGGTCATTCAGATGCTTCAATACCTGTGAATATGGACTTTCATGTGGACTCCATACTTTTTTTTTTTTTCTCTTTCATGGTTATTTTTTTTTCTCCCTTTGTCTACTCTATCCAGAATATGTCTTGAGGACTTCTCTAATATGGTACAGGTTACTTACCGAAGTGTTAGTAAATTATGTTCTCCCAATTTACCTCTATACTGTCACAAATGCCCTGCCAATTGTGGCGCCCTGGACAAGCCAGGTCGTCACAGGTGCAACAACACATCCCACACCCCGGTTAGGAACATCAGAGTCACACACAAATCCTTGTTGCCTCCCTCCAGGGGCTGATGTCCACACCAGGTGGGGTGGAGCCAGGCGGTTGGCTCCACCCGCCGAGGAGTTCACAGTCCTGTAGGCGGGAAAAGGAAAGAGAACTTAGAGGGAATGTGAAGTGGAAGGAGGGAAGTGGTAGTGGAGGAGCAGACTGACCGTGTCCGGGTACGTGGCCCGGGCACCTACAACAAGGTTGGCAGACGGTGGTGACCGTCTGCAGGCGAGGCCGATTGACGCACAACCATAAGGACCGGGGTCGGGCGGTGGCCCGCCGGTACCGGACCGGGGAGCGAAGAGAAGCCAGCACCATTCGGCAGGGCCTATGGACCCCGACCAGGCTTGGAGTCGCCGTTAAACCGGTCAAATCCGTCAGCGACGGGAACCTTCGGGGTGTCCCAGCAGCAAAGACCCGACTGAAGGCAACCGCTCAACCGTGAAGGGAAATACAGCTACCGCCACAGCTAGAGTTCCCAGGGCCAGTGCCTGCGGGCAAAAGGGGCTCCTCTGGCAACTACACCGCTGGGGAGCGGGTCACCGGTGGGAAGCTATCGGGGGCCGAAAACACATCAAAGGTGCAGGGAGAGACAGTTACCGCCAACCTACCGGGAGCAACCACCGCAGCCGTCTGTGGGACCCGTCCATCCAGCCGTTTGTTTTACCAGAGACTCCGTGTACGTTACTGGCTGAGTGAGTACCACTGTGCCGCCTGGCACTGCGCTGCCGCCCCGCGACCCTGCACCTCCCCAACTCCTGCCATCCACCCTCCAGTCGCTATCACCGGGCCCCAGGACCACCAAACCCCCCTACCCACGGAGGGGAGAGAAACACCTCAGCTGCTCCCTGTCATCGCTCCCGGGATCCCCGTCCAGAGCAGCGGTGGTGTCCCCTTATCACCACAAACCATGGGTGGCATCACGGACAACATCCCCAAACCCAGAAATCATCCCCTTTCACTCACGGGCGAGGAGTCCCCGGTTCCGGCCCACCGCTTGAGCCACCGAGCAGCAGCAGCGCCGGACCCGAGCGTGGTGAGCGCAGCGTCCCCTCCTCCGCCCGCGACAACTTGGCGTCACGAACAGGATCTTACCGTTCTACCGCCTGGTAGAGGTGCGCCTTGTGTCCCGCCGGAGGTGTCCGGCCGAAAATTTTCAGAAGCCGCCATCTTGGGAGCGAAAAGTTCCCCGCTCGAGCGTCTTCCCGAGCAGTGGAGGCGCGAAAGCTGAAGCGCCGCCCCTGAAGAGGAGGTGCCGGAAAGAAACCAAGGGGGCACAGATGGCGTCCGGCCGCATGTAGTCCGCGGCTATAAAAGCAGGGACGCCAGGACTCTGCGGCCATCTTTTGGTTCCTGGAAGAGGCCGCCGCAGCGATGCACCGTCCAGCCAGCAACACCGTAGCCCCCGCGCCCGGCACCGCAGTGTGGGTGGAGGTCCGGACCGTCCAGCTAAGCAGCCGTCTGCAGGTCCGTGTGCAGCTCCTCCTGGAGGAGTGGGAGGCCGACATGGCAGACGTGGTGGCGGCTATGCGGAGACGCAAAGTGGAGGAAGAGATGGAGAGGCGGGTAAGCGACCCACGCCCCTGTAGTCCGAAGGGATAGGCTGTAGCGGCTGAGGGGTCCGGCCTGCACCCGCTTCCCCTGCTGCCTCCCCAGCTACCCGTATTGGTTGCTACCACCCGCCACTAGGCCCGCTACCTGCCCAACCGGTAGCGGTACCCTGCCCGTCCGCCGAAGCAGACCGACCTGCAGCCGAGGCCTATAACCGTCTTGACCCGCTCCCCTGGAAGCTGCTGAAGACGAAGTCCGTCGGCGGAGATGTACCGGAGGCACATGCAGTGACCGTGCCCGATCCCATACCGACTCCGGCAGCCTGTCCCGTGCAGGAGGAGGCGGAGGTCGAGCGGGAGAGGAACCCTGTACCCATCCCCCACGCCTCGGCTGAGGCTGCGCCGGGTCGTTGCTGTGAGGCAGCACCCCAGGCCACGACACCGCGGGATCTTCCACAGAGGGCGCCAGTGGTAGGCAGCGTGGTGGAAGTCTCGCGGGGCCCGACCCGCGCACAGGGGCAAGTGGTAGCCCCTTACTGGGACAGGGAACCGACCCCGCTGGGCTGAGAAATCGTGGAAAGGGAGAGGCTGAGAGCTGAGATGATAGCCCGCACCATCAGAGAGAAGGAGAGCCTCCGCAGAGCCACCTTCCGGGTACGGGGCCTGATCCATGAAGGGCAAGTGAGGAGGTTCGATGTCCGTCGGGGATACGGGTTTATCTTTGAGCCGGGCCTGGAGGCCGAAGTTTTCGTGGCCCGCCGGGACGTCAACGCACACTTACCGAAGGACCACCCGGACCGTAACCTGCTCCCAGGGGACCTGGTGCAATACACACGGCACTGTGGAGAGAGGAGCTGGTTTGCCCTGGACGCCAAACTGAGGAGCAGTCAGGAGGCCCAAGCACGGCCCAGCCCCCTCCTCCTGCCGCTGTAGTGAACCAGCAGTGATGTCAGCGGTCCCTCTGCTGCAAGTTGTCCCCATTGGGACCACCAGTACCATTTAAGTAACCGAATGATAAGGAAAGTAATCAACCGAGTAATTAACCTGGTTTGCAACCGTGAGTGAACCGGCCGTTGCCGGCAACTAGTCCCCGTTGGGACTTTCTGCACTGTTTGCGTAAGAAACTGCTTACGGACAAGCCCGAGAACTTGCAGGGCAACCACAAACTAGTGGCATGTAAATAAAAATGTTGGCTTATACCGTTGCCGCCTCCGGAGAGGCAGATTGGAGGAAGGGCCCGCAGTGGAGTAGGCTGGGGCCCGGCCACCACCTGGACCGGTGGCCAACCTCCGGGGGTCAGGGGTCCTCCATGGACGTGTGTCCCCTGAAAGGGACCGTACCCGCTCGGGCAATTTGGTTCTGGACTGGGGCAAGGGGTGCTGCCCACTTCTTAGGGGCGGCATCAGGGCCAGGTTGTTTGGGCGGGGGGAGAGCGGAAGCCATTTGTATAATAAAAGTGACTACCGTTTAGTAACATTAAAAGTACCGTGCCTCCCGTTATGGGAAGTTTATACAGTAATGCTTGTGTTTCATGTTTTATATGTTTTTCTACCTTTTCTTTCAGTTATGAAAATAAAACCGGTGATGGACGGGCAGCCTGCGGACGGTCTGCATTTAACCAAGGGGGAATGTGGCGCCCTGGACAAGCCAGGTTGTCACAGGTGCAACAACACACCCCACACCCCGGTTAGGAACATCAGAGTCACACACAAATCCTTGTTGCCTCCCTCCAGGGGCTGATGTCCACACCAGGTGGAGTGGAGCCAGGCGGTTGGCTCCACCCACCGAGGAGTTCACAGTCCTGGAGGTGGGAAAAGGAGAGAGAACTGAGAGGGAAAGTGAAGTGGAAGGAGGGAAGTGGTAGTGGAGGAGCAGACTGACCGTGTCCGGGTACGTGGCCCGGGCACCTACAACAAGGTTGGCAGACGGTGGTGACCGTCTGCAGGCGAGGCCGATTGACGCACAACCGTAAGGACCGGGGTCGGGCGGTGGCCCGCCGGTACCGGACCGGGGAGCGAAGAGAAGCCAGCACCATTCGGCAGGGCCTACGGACCCCGACCAGGCTTGAAGTCGCCGTTAAACCGATCAAATCTGTCAGTGATGGGAACCTCCGGGGTTTCCCAGCAGCAAAGACCCGACTGAAGGCAACCGCTCAACCGTGAAGGGAAATACAGCTACCGCCACAGCTAGAGTTCCCAGGGCCAGCGCCTGCGGGCAAAAGGGGCTCCTCTGGCAACTACACTGCTGGGGAGCGGGTCACCGGTGGGAAGCCATCGGGGGCCGAAAACACATCAAAGGTGCAGGGAGAGACAGTTACCGCCAACCTACCGGGAGCAACCACCGCAGCCGTCTGTGGGACCCGTCCATCCAGCCGTTTGTTTTACCAGAGACTCCATGTACGTTACTGGCTGAGTGAGTACCACCGTGCCGTCTGGCACTGCGCTGCCGCCCCGCGACCCTGCACCTCCCCAACTCCTGCCATCCACCCTCCAGTCGCTATCACCGGGCCCCGGGACCACCAAACCCCCCTACCCACGGAGGGGAGAGAAACACCTCAGCTGCTCCCTGTTATCACTCCCGGGATCCCCGTCCAGAGCAGCGGTTGTGTCCCCTTATCACCACAAACCGTGGGTGGCGTCACGGACAATATCCCCAAACCCAGAAATCATCCCCTTTCACTCACGGGCGAGGAGCGCCGCTCGAGTCCCCGGATCCGGCCCACCGCTCGAGCCACCGAGCAGCAGCAGCGCCGGACCCGAGCGTGGTGAGCGCAGCGTCCTCTCCTCTGCCCGCGACACAATCACCCTCAGACCTTCCTTTTTCTTCTCCACTCACCGGTGTGACCTCAACCGAGTGGTACACAATCATTGTTGGCAGAGACATATGACCACTGGTTCCAGCACAGAAATGGGACCTTAGCGCTGATGGAATTCATTTAGAAAGACGTATCGCTGCTGAGGCCTCCTTTAAATCAAGGATGGACCTCCTTTAAATCAAGTTTATTAAAAACTGACTTAATTAATTTAGTTTTGTAGTGGCTGAAAGGGTTCTTCCATGAGACAATAGACAATGCCCTGTATGGATGAATGTGAGATCTCAACATAGAAAATAAAAGAAATGGTAATGACTGTGACTGACACACGGGCGGACAGACAGATTCGGGGTACGTATCCCCCCATACCACTGCTATGGGTGAATAAAAAAAAACAAAACATTTTCATTTCTTTGAAGTGCCCCCTCTGTGTTTTTCTTTTTAGATAGATATGTTTCATATAAGAATTCATGTGGATATAAACATACTGTACATAAATAGATAACAACTTTGTTCAGAAAATGTTTACAATGGTTCTGACAGTACCTGGACTAAGGTTATAATGTGTTGCACCTCAAGGCTACAGTATATCACAAAAATGAGTACACACTTTTTTTTTTGCACATATTTTATTTTGTTTCATGGGACAAAACTCAAAATATGACACTTTGATACAATGTAAAGTAGTCAGTGTACAGCTTGTATAAACAGGGCTGTGGAGTCAGTAAGACAAACCTGCGACTCCAACTCCTCAATTTCCCTTGCACTGACTCAGACTCCGACTCCAACTCCCACATATATTGCTTATATTTAAGTGAAAAATTTATTGTAGTACAATGTGAACATCAGACATTTATTCATTTCCATGATACAATAATCAAGATATTTAGATAGAACAAAATATATTTATTGGAATACAACTTTAGAACACAAACCTGTAATAAATTGTAAATATGTAATACACATATATATATTATTATTATTATTATTTATTATTATAGCGCCATTTATTCCATGGCGCTTTACAAGTGAAAGAGGGTATACGTACAACAATCATTAACAGTACAAGACAGACTGGTATAGGAGGAGAGAGGACCCTGCCCGCGAGGGCTCACAGTCTACAGGGAATGGGTGATGGTACAATAGGTAAGGACATATACATAGGATATATATATATACAGTATACAGTATACAGTGGAACCTTGGTTAACGAGAACAATCCGTTCTGGGAGTGCGCTTGTTAACCAAGTTACTCGTTCAGCAAAGCAAGATTTCCCATAGGAAATCATTGCAATGCAGACAATTCGTTTCACAACTTGTTAAATGTCTCATCCTGGTCCCCTATTGTGCCATTCCACACATGCACAAACACACACAAACACGTACAAACACACACAAACACACACGCACACATACACATACAGTATTATGCTCACCTTACCTTCCGTTCCATACCCGGTCTCCTGGGACTTGCTGTTCTCCGGTACGGGCTGTGTATCGGGTTACCATAACGACGAGGGAGGAACTTCCGCTGCCACAGCGCTGACGTCAAAGGCAGGAGCCGCTTGCCTCTGATTGGCCAGCCCGCTGCTTTTGAGTAGCGGTGACAGAGGAAGTTCCTGCTTCGTCGCTATGGTTGCCGATGCACAGCCTGGAGTGGAGCGGCGAACTACAGGACACAGGAGGCCGTCGATGGAACTGAAGGTACACATATTATGCTCACCTTACCTTCCGTTCCATCGCCGGCCTCCTGGGTCCTGTAGTTCGCCGCGAGGATGTCGCGATGTACCGGCGGACTACAAGAACCATGAGACCAGAGATGGAACGGAAGGTAAGGTGAGCATAATACTGTATGTGTGTGCGTGCGTGTGTGTGTTTGTGTGGACTTCAAGTGCGGGTCAGAGCGCGGTGGATGCATGGAACCGGAAGTGTGTGCGGTGAGTATTTTGCTGGTATAGCAAGGCTTTCTCATAAACCGAGTTACAAATTTACAGAAAGCTTTGCTTGTTAAGCGAAATTCTCGTTAAGTGGGTTACTCGTTAAGCGAGGTTCCACTGTATATGTGTATATATATATATATATATATATATATATATATATATATATATATATATATACATATATACAGTTAGGTCCAGAAATATTTGGACAGTGACACAATTTTCGCGAGTTGGGCTCTGCATGCCACCACATTGTATTTGAAATGAAACCTCTACAACAAAATTCAAGTGCAGATTGTAACGTTTAATTTGAAGGTTTGAACAAAAATATCTGATAGAAATTGTAGGAATTGTACACATTTCTTTACAAACACTCCACATTTTAGGAGGTCAAAAGTAATTGGACAAATAAACCAAACCCAAACAAAATATTTTTATTTTCAATATTTTGTTGCGAATCCTTTGGAGGCAATCACTGCCTTAAGTCTGTAACCCATGGACATCACCAAACGCTGGGTTTCCTCCTTCTTAATGCTTTGCCAGGCCTTTACAGCCACAGCCTTCAGGTCTTGCTTGTTTGTGGGTCTTTCAGTCTTAAGTCTGGATTTGAGCAAGTGAAATGCATGCTCAATTGGGTTAAGATCTGGTGATTGACTTGGCCATTGCAGAATGTTCCACTTTTTTGCACTCATGAACTCCTGGGTAGCTTTGGCTGTATGCTTGGGGTCATTGTCCATCTGTACTATGAAGCGCCGTCCGATCAACTTTGCGGCATTTGGCTGAATCTGGGCTGAAAGTATATCCTGGTACACTTCAGAATTCATCCGGCTACTCTTGTCTGCTGTTATGTCATCAATAAACACAAGTGACCCAGTGCCATTGAAAGCCATGCATGCCCATGCCATCACGTTGCCTCCACCATGTTTTACAGAGGATGTGGTGTGCCTTGGATCATGTGCCGTTCCCTTTCTTCTCCAAACTTTTTTCTTCCCATCATTCTGGTACAGGTTGATCTTTGTCTCATCTGTCCATAGAATACTTTTCCAGAACTGAGCTGGCTTCATGAGGTGTTTTTCAGCAAATTTAACTCTGGCCTGTCTATTTTTGGAATTGATGAATGGTTTGCATCTAGATATGAACCCTTTGTATTTAGTTTCATGGAGTCTTCTCTTTACTGTTGACTTAGAGACAGATACACCTACTTCACTGAGAGTGTTCTGGACTTCAGTTGATGTTGTGAACGGGTTCTTCTTCACCAAAGAAAGTATGCGGCGATCATCCACCACTGTTGTCATCCGTGGACGCCCAGGCCTTTTTGAGTTCCCAAGCTCACCAGTCAATTCCTTTTTTCTCAGAATGTACCCGACTGTTGATTTTGCTACTCCAAACATGTCTGCTATCTCTCTGATGGATTTTTTCTTTTTTTTCAGCCTCAGGATGTTCTGCTTCACCTCAATTGAGAGTTCCTTAGACTGCATGTTGTCTGGTCACAGCAACAGCTTCCAAATGCAAAACCACACACCTGTAATCAACCCCAGACCTTTTAACTACTTCATTGATTACAGGTTAACGAGGGAGACGCCTTCAGAGTTAATTGCAGCCCTTAGAGTCCCTTGTCCAATTACTTTTGGTCCCTTGAAAAAGAGGAGGCTATGCATTACAGAGCTATGATTCCTAAACCCTTTCTCCGATTTGGATGTGACAACTCTCATATTGCAGCTGGGAGTGTGCACTTTCAGCCCATATTATATATATATATATAATTGTATTTCTGAACATGTTTTTGTAAACAGCCAAAATAACAAAACTTGTGTCACTGTCCAAATACTTCTGGACCTAACTGTGATATATATATATATATATAATATATATAATATATATAATATATATATATATATATATATATATATACACACACAGCATATATATAATGTAAACACTATGTAATAAACTATGTAGGTGGCAAAACGCAGTTTTCAACAAAAACATAGTAAATAACATTTGTGCAGTCTATGAATTTGTTGTAAGAAATAGAATTGCCTCCATCATATCCTCCTTCATAGATGACCTCCAATCTGAACTAATAATTTTAAGGCTAGAGAACACCTTTTTTACACTAACTTGGGTTGGGGGCAAAGCCGTAACCACATGGGCAACATCTCTAACAATTTCTGGGTATAAAGGAATTGCCTCATGCACACGCAGTTTTGATGAACAGTTGAATTTTTCTATTTCTTTGAGAGCAAGTGAAAAAGTTTGCTGAAATATAGTCAATCTGCTTGCCATAGGAGATGGAGTGAAATCTGTTTTCTTGCAGCAACGCTTTGCCTGCTCCATGTCATCCAAATACTTGTCAAAGTTATACTCCTCATCTGATGAGGATGAAGATATGGCAGCAGTAGCACTGTCAGGACCCAAGTCCTCTTGCGCCTGGCAGTCCTGTAGGCCACCCATCCTAACTGCTACCTCAGGTAGAGCTTCTTTTCCTTTAGTAAGCTGTCGATCATCAAGCAGTGTACGATGACTTGGGTCCGCATAAACAGCTGCCAGAAGAATTTTATTTTCCAATAGCTGTGTCTCTCTCCATTTCATTGAAGCAGAAATGCCATCTGCGATTAAACCTCCTCTTTGGGACAGGCAAAATAGCAAGTTCTTCCACTCCCTTATGAAAATGCCAGGAGTTAAATCCTCAGCTTGTAATGTTTTAGTCACGGTATATGGGTGAATAAGCAATTCCTTCAATTCAGCCACCTGTGTCCATTGACCTTCATTTAGGGTTACCTGAGGGTTCGCCATATCTATAAGAAACCATTTTAGTTCAAGCAATCGCTCAATCATTAAATAAGGGCTCCCCTATCGAGTGGCTTGATCGACAATTGCCTCTTTCCCAGCACGTCTCATCAAGATGGAATCAATTTTAGGGGTTCTGGCGGCAATAACCAATTTTCACACTTTTCCGGTCAGAGTTCCAGCTTGTCCCCCTTGCAGACTATCTCTTATTGCCAGCTGCAGCATGTGCACAACACAGCGCATGTGATGAATGTGAAAGTATTTTGAAGCAGCTTCAACAAGATCATCTAATTCTAAAGTATCATTTTGGTGTTCTGTTGTAATATCTGTTTGTTCCTCAGTTACAGGAACAGCACTGTGGCCTTTCAGCTCAAACTTACTGAATCCTAAACTTTGTTCTAGCTGTTGTTCATTACTCTCATTCATCAGTTTAATTGTGCTTATCATGTTTGACGCATTGTCCGTTACAATAGCAAGAACCTGTTCTTTTTGGAGTTCGTAATCTTGCAGACGTTTTTCCACTAAGGCCTGGAGAAACTGGCTGCTGTGATGAGCTTTAGTATCTTTTACTGCCAGTGTCTTGGTAACAATGTCTTTGATGTCACTAACATATCAAACATTGATGGCAAAATGGTTCACTCTGTGACGTGTGCAGGCATCCATTTTAAGAAACATGAAGCGTCTTTTGAGAGTCTTTTTAAGATCTTCCTTTTGTTTAAGGGATTCTTCAATCCCTAATTTTCTAATACTTTCTCTTTCCACAGAAACAACAAGTTTGCGGGCCATTTCTCCATTAAGAGCTGTAAAAGCTGGTCGTGCAAATAATGATAATGGTACACCATCCTTCACAACAAGCTGGATGAGCTACCGTTTAAACATATCTGCTGTCATTGTTACAGTACCTTTGTCACTTACAAAATATCTTGTTAATGATGTTTGAGATGCTCTTTCCTCCACCTTTGTCTCACAGAAAGTGCTGGACACTGGTGTCTTGATGCTGCTGTTGTCTTTCTCAGTCACAGCTTTGGAAACTTCTGGGTAGAAGCATTGTATATGTCTTTTAGATTGGAAGCTCTTGTAGGAGCATTTTTATCACTGCCTGAGTATGCAATGATTTTGGCAAAACAGCATTTGTTTTCATCTGGGTCACTTGTCATACATTGACACAATATTTTTCATCTTAAGTCTCTGTGAAATGCTCAAATACAGCTGACTTCATAGGGAGCTTCTTAGACATTTTGTAATCATGTAAATTCACTCTCAAAATAAAATAATTATGTCCTTTAAAAAAAATAATATATATTATAATTCAAGCAAGAACAGGGAAAATAAGTATTTGATAGTGACAATTTTGCAAATCTTCACACCTACAAGGAATGGAGAGGCCTGTAATTGTACACTTCACCTGTGAGAGACAGAATCTAAAAAAATTCCAGAAAATCACATTGTATGATTTAAATAATTTGCATTTTATTGCGTGCAAAAATACGTATTTGATACAATGGAAAAACAGAACTTAAAGGGAACCAAACATCAGGATTTTCGTGTATAAGCTGCAGCCAGTGCAGTACTGGCACTATCATGCACAGTGTGTACATACCATCAGGGGGCAGCTCGGGTGTTTAGGCAGTGAAATACAACTTTATAAAGTTTGAAATTTCGTGCAGTTTTTGATTGATGTGTGCACCTCTGCAGATAATGTCCGGGCGGGTTATGCAGGAGTTCCCCGCCCCCCCACCAGACTGTTACTCCCTCTCTCCTGATGTCCGGGCGGGTTATGCACGTGTTCCCCGCCCCCCCACGCCGCCTGTTCCTCCCTCCCTCCCTCTGGCTGTATGTAAATATCTAATCTTCAGAAACATGGCGCCGGAGTGGGCCTCTGCGCATAGCGCTTATCTCCGGCGCCATGTTTCTGAAGCCCCCGCATTACCCAACTTGGTGTCTGAGAGGGCGGCGCCACAGCGATGTCACACCGGCTGGTGTGTTGGCCCGGTGTCCTGGGGCGGCACGATACAGGAGCAGCAGGTAATCGCGTCCTCCGGTCAGCTGTTCTGTCCTGTTCTAATCGCGCGCGCTCCCGCGGTCACAACGGGCTGTGAAGAAACGAGGGCGCATGCGCCGCCCTCTCAGACACCAAGTTGTGTAATGCGGGGGCTTCAGAAACATGGCGCCGGAGATAAGCGCTATGCGCAGAGGCCCACTCCGGCGCCATGTTTCTGAAGATTAGATATTTACATACAGCCAGAGGGAGGGAGGGAGGAACAGGCGGCGCGGGGGGGCGGGGAACACGTGCATAACCCGCCCGGACATCAGGAGAGAGGGAGGAACAGGCTGGTGGGGGGGCGGGGAACTCCTGCATAACCCGCCCGGACATTATCTGCAGAGGTGCACACGTCAATCAAAAAGTGCACGAAATTTCAAACTTTATAAAGTTGTATTTCACTGCCTAAACACCCGAGCTGCCCCCTGATGGTATGTACACACTGTGCATGATAGTGCCAGTACTGCACTGGCTGCAGCTTATACACGAAAATCCTGATGTTTGGTTCCCTTTAATATTTTGTACAGAAACCTTTGTTTGCAATTACAGAAGTCAGACGTTTCCTGTAGATTCTGCTTCTCTCAGTTGAAGTGGACCTATGATAAAAATTTCAGACCTCTCCATTCTTTGTAGGTAGGAATTGACAGTGTATCAAATACTTATTTTCCCCAGTGTATAATTTTAGATAGAAATAAAACAAACTTTGCATAAATTAATAGTACAGATGACAAATATAAAGTTTGTAAAATATGTCATTAGATAGCTTTACTGTGAATTTCCAATCTCAGGCTTTTCTTAGGTACAGCTCACTAAATGTTTCACGTCAGATTGCTTCAGCCTATGAAGAGGTGAGGAGGGAGGGACAAGTTTGTTGTGTATCATACTCCAGGAACAAAGAAACTGATAACTGGATGTTTTGGCTTCTATACCTATGCAAGTCCTCATATAAGTCCTCATCAATCCTGTTGCTGTATTTTCCCTGTATATTGTATAGAAGCTATTCTTCCAAAAGTACATGAGCTCAAAGGAAAAAAAACAAACAAGCATACAGAGAGAGCATATAGTATACTGGACTATTGATTTATACACAGTTTATTGAATGTTTAAGGCAATTACTTCTTAAAGCATATTTAATCTTGTTATCCTGTATAGTCTAGCAATTCTGAGATGAGTGCGGCCTTCCTTCTCTCTGAGATGAGTGCGGCCTTCCTTCTCTCTGAGATGAGTGCGGCCTTCCTTCTCTCTGAGATGAGTGCGGCCTTCCTTCTCTCTGAGATGAGTGCGGCCTTCCTTCTCTCTGAGATGAGTGCGGCCTTCCTTCTCTCTGAGATGAGTGCGGCCTTCGTTCTCTCTGAGATGAGTGCGGCCTTCCTTCTCTCTGAGATGAGTGCGGCCTTCCTTCTCTCTGAGATGAGTGCGGCCTTCCTTCTCTCTGAGATGAGTGCGGCCTTCCTTTTCTCTGAGATGAGTGCGGCCTTCCTTCTCTCTGAGATGAGTGCGGCCTTCCTTCTCTCTGAGATGAGTGCGGCCTTCCTTCTCTCTGAGATGAGTGCGGCCTTTCTTCTCTCTGAGATGAGTGCGCCCTTCCTTCTCTCTGAGATGAGTGCGGCCTTCCTTCTCTCTGAGATGAGTTCGGCCTTCCTTCTCTCTGAGATGAGTACGGCCTTCCTTCTCTTTGAGATGAGTGCAGGCCTTCCTACTCTCTGAGTGTGGTTACTTTTTACCCTTGCCTGTAGAGGAGGAGCTTCACTCGTGCTCAAGTGCAGCACAGACTTATCTCGGCTAAGACAAAGCCTAGATCCTCAGGCTACATACATTCACACACAGCGTTTTTGCGGATCCGTTTTTTTTGCAGTGAAATGCAGTGACTCTGGGCATCCCAGTGAAGTCAATGGGTTTCAAGATAGGATATTCAGACACATCGTTTTGCGAGGATCCGTTTTTGGGCTCAAAAACGGATCCTCACAAAGAATGAGCATGTCAGTTTGTGGCGTTTTTCTAATTTGCTTTTGCTATTGAAAACATTATCTATGAGCTCAAAAACCTTTCAGGTGATGCGGTTTTTTAAAAAGCTGATCTGCTTTTGCAGCTGAAAAACATATCCTCAAAAAACGCAGCAAAAATGCTGTGTGTGAATGTAGCCTTAGATCAGGAATAGAACAGCCATTTATAAGACATTTCATAACTTTCCCTAATTCCTATGAAAAAATATTCAGCACATTCTGCATTGAAGTACTGTCCCCAATTTATTATATATATTAGGAGTCGGAGTCGGTCCATTTTATACCAACTCCGACTCCAACAAAATGAACACCGACTCCAACTCCATGACTCCGACTCCACAGCCCTGGGTATAACAGTGTAAACTTGGTGTGCCCTCTAAGTAACTCAACACACAGCCATTAATGTCAAAACTGCTGGTAAACAAAAGTGAGTACACCCCAAAGTGAAAATGGACAAATTGTGGCCAATTAGCCATTTTCACACTCTATTGTCATGTGACTCATTAGTGTTACAAGGTCTCAGTTGTTAATAGGTAACAGGTCTGATACATTTGGTGTTATTGCTCACACACTCATACTGGTCACTGGAAGTGCAGCATGGCACCTCATGGCAAAGAATTCTTTGAGGATCTGAAAAAAAAAGAATTGTTGCTCTACATAAAAATAGCCTAGGCTGTAAGAAAATTGCCAACACCCTGAAACTAAGCTGCAGGACGGTGGCCAAGACCATACAGTGGTTTTAGAAGACAGGCTCAACTCAGAACAGGCCTCGCCATGGTTGACCAAACAGATTGAGTGTACGTACTTAGCGTCATATTCACAGGTTGTCTTTTTAGAATAGATGTATGAGTGATGGCAACATTGCTGCAAAGATTACAGGGGTGGTGGGGTCAGCCTGTCAGCGCTCAGACCACACACCACACAATGCATCAAATTGGTCAACATGGCTGTCGTCCCCAAAAGGTATCTTCTTCTAACAATGATGTACATGAAAGCCCCCAAACAGTTTGCTGAAGACAAGCAGACTAAGGACATGGATTACTGGAAACATGTCCCGTGGTCTGATGGCACCAAAATAAACCTTTTTGGTTCAGATCAGTCAAGTGTGTGTGGCAGCAACTAGGTGAGCAGTAACAGCACAAGTGTCTTGTCTACAGTCAACTATGCTAGTGGTAGTGTTATTGTTTGGGGCTGCATGAGCGCTGCCAGCTGTGGGGAGCTACAGTTCATTGAGGGAACGATGAGTGCCAACAAGTACTGTTACATACAGAAGCAGAGCATGATCCCATCCGTTCGGAAACTGGACTGCAGGGTATTATTCAAATATTATAACAACACCAAAGACACCACTGCCTTGCTAAAGAAACAGAGGTTGAAGGTGCTGGACTGGCCAAGCATGTCTTCAGACCTAAACCCTAATAAGCATCTGTGGGGCATCCTCAGACACAAGGAGCAGGAGTGAAAGATCTCCAACCTCCCCCAGCTCCGAGATGTCATCATGGAAGAGTAGAAGACAATTCCAGTGGCTCCCGTGAAGTTAAATTGAACTCTGTGCCCAAGAGAGTTAAGGCAGTGCTAGAAAATAATGGAGGCCACACAAAATATTGACTCTTTGGGCACAAATTAGCCATTTTCACTTAGGGGTATACTAACTTTTGTTGCCAAAGTTACACTGTTCTAGAAGCTGTACACAGACTACTTTACATTGTATCAAAGTATCATATCTTCAGTGTTGTCCCATGAAAAGATATAATAAAATAAATACAAAAATGTGAAGGGGGTAACTCATTTTTGTAATATACTGTGAGGCCACATGCACACATTGAGTATATGGTGAGGTTTTTTTTAACTCAGTATATATAAAGCCACGTGCACATATTTAGTATTTTTGGCAAGTTTTTTTTACCTGCAGTATTTGTAAGGGAAAACCGGGAATATGCAGAAATGGTGCTTTAGATTTTTCCTCTGATTGTTCCACTCCTGGTTTTCGCTTACAAATACTGAGGTAAAAAACTCACCAAATACTCAACGTGTGCACGTGGCCTTACAAATACTGAGGTAAGAAACTCACCACATACTCACCGTGTGCACGTGACCTTACAAATACTGAGGTAAGAAACTCACCACATGCCCAGTGAGTGCACGTGGCCTTACAAATACTGAGGTAAGAAACTCCCCAAATACTCAACAAATGCACGTGGCCTTACAAATACTGAGGTAAGGAACTCACAACATGCCCAGTGAGTGCACGTGGCCTTACAAATACTGAGGTAAGAAACTCACCACATACTCACCGTGTGCACGTGACCTTACAAATACTGAGGTAAAAAACTCACCAAATACTCAACGTGTGCACGTGGCCTTACATATACTGTGGTAAGAAACTCACCACATACTCACCGTGTGCACGTGACCTTACAAATACTGAGGTAAGAAACTCACCAAATACTCAACAAATGCGCGTGGCCTATCTGGACCAGCATTATTTAACTTGCTAATGTAACATTTGTTCTAGAAGTTAATATTATCAATATAATAGCCACTTCATATTACTATGCTTACTTTATATTTTATATATGTGGAACCTAGGCCCATTTTCCATTGTGCTTCTGATATTTATTTGTATGCACAAAGATGTCATTTTACTTGCTGGGATATGGTGCTGGTATACAAAAGCAGCTCTCAGCAAGAGCGAGTACAGCTGTGCGTGCTATCTCAATAAGCATTTATGCCGTCACAGCATTCAGTAAGCTTCTGAAGAAAACTTTTGTAATGTGCAATGCAGGTGCACACTATTGATTCTGTATTGCCTTCTGGATGAATTAACCCAAGCTTGGTCATATCCAAGTATAATCTTTTTTTCCATCATTCGATATAATATTAAAATATTAAGACTTTGGGAATATATATAAGCAATTATCCTTATATTGTGGAACATAATTTATATGCAAATTTGTATCCCTAAAACAACAGCTTTCGTAGAGGTGCATGGCGCCTTCCATTTCATACAGTCATATTTTGCTTTTCCTATTGGATTCGGTATGGTTCCCACAAATAATATCTAGATATGGTTCTTCAGACTCCATATATAATGAGGTCCCTACTGAAGAAGATCTTTGAGTGGAGGAGCTTTAGTAAAGGAGCCATGGATGGACCATCCATTGCCATAATGGCTTCATACACACATCTCCTGCATCTGTGTATTAGGCCAGAGACTAGGTTAAGCTGGTACCACATTGTAAAGTGGGTACAGAAAGTATTTAGACCCCTGTAAATTTTACACTTTGTTTCATTACGGCCATTTGGTAACTTCAAAAAAGTTCATTTTTTTCCCCTCAATAATGTACACTCTGCACCCCATCTAGACAGGGAAAAAAAACAGAAATGTAGAAATTTTTGCAAATTTATTAAACAAGAAAAACTGAAATATCACATGGTCATAAGTATTCAGACCCTTTGCTCAGATACTCATATTTAAGTCACATGCTGTCCATTTCCTTGTGATCCTCCTTGAGATGGTTCTACTCCTTCATTGGAGTCCAGCTGTATTTAATTTAATCTGATAGTACTTGATTTGGAAAGGCACACACCTGTCTATATGAGACCTCACAGCTCACAGTGCATTTGAGACCAAATGAGAATCATGAGGTCAAAGGAACTGCCCAAGGAACTCAGAGACAGAATTGTGGCAAGGCACAGATCTGGCCAAGGTTACAAAATAATTTTTGCAGTACTCAAGGTTCCTAAGAGCACATTGGCAGACATAATCCTTCCATTAATGATGTTTGGGACCACCAGAATTCTTCCTAGACCCTACCATCCAGCCAAACTGAGCAATTGTGTGATAAAAGCCTTAGTGAGAGAAGTAAAGAAGAACCCCAAGATCACTGTGGCTGAGCTCCAGAGATGCAGTAGGGAGATGGGGAAAAAGTACAACAAAGTCAATTCTCACTGCAGCCCTCCACCAGTAGGGCCTTTATGGCAGAGTGGCCAAACGGAAGCCTCTCCTCAGTGCAAGACATATGAAAGCCTGCATACAGTTTGCAAAACAAACAACACATGAAGGACTCCCAGACTATGAGAATAAGATTCTCTGGTCTGATGAGACAAAGATAGAACTTTTTGGTGATAATTCTAAGCTGTATGTGTGGAGAGAACCAGGAATTGCTCCTCACCTGCGCAATACAATTCCAACAGTGAAACATGGTGGTGGAAGCATCATGCTATGGGGGTGTTTTTCAGCTGCAGGGACAGGATGACTGGTTTCAATTGAAGGAAAGATGAATGCGGCCAAGTACAGAGATATCCTGGAAGAAAACCTCTTCCAGAGTGCTCTGGACCTCAGACTTGTTCAAAGGTTCACCTTCCAACAAGACAATGACCCTAAGCACACAGCTAAAATAACAAAGGAGTGGCTTGAGAACAACCCTGTGACCATTTTTGACTGGTCCAGCCAGAGCCCTGACCTAAACCCAATTGAGCATCTCTGGAGAGACCTGAAAATGGCTGTCCACCAATGTTCACCATCCAACCTGACGGAACTGGAGAGGATCTGAAAGGAAGAATGGCAGAGGATCGCCAAAACCAGGTGTGAAAAACTTGTTGCATCATTCCCAAGAAGATTCATGGCTGTACTAGCTCAAAAGGGTGCTTCTACTTAAAATTGAGCAAAGAGTCTGAATACTTATGATCATGTGATATTTAAGTTTTTCTTGTTTTAATAAATTTGCAAAAAATTTTACATTTCTGTTTTTTTTCTGTCATGATAGCGTGCAGAGTGTACATTAATGAAAAAAAAATAACTTTTTTTGAATTTACCAAATGGCTGCAATGAAATAAAGAGTGAAAAATTTAAAGGGGTCTGAATACTTTCTGTTCCCACTGTAGTATTCACAATACCCATGGTTCCAGTGACACAAACTTAGATTATCATAGAATACTACAGTGATCCACATTCCATTCACTAGACCCACTGGAAGTCTGTAGCCATAATTTCCTCTGTACTATTCTAGCCTAACCCATGGTAATCACAACATGTGAACAGGCCTAATGTTACAGCAAAAGGAGACAAATAAATGAAGTCCTATTAGGGTAAGGCTGCTTTCACACTTCCATCTTTTTTTGTATCAGTCACAATCCGTCGTCTTGAGTAAATACGGTGTCCTGCAAAATATTTTGCAGGATTCAGTTTTTTCCCCATAGACTTCTATTAACGACGGATTGCGACTGACTTCCCTGCGTTGCATCCGCCGTGCAACGGATCAGTCATGGAGTGACTCACCGCCAGGCGGAAGCAACGCAGAATGTAACGTTTTTCTGTGCGCGAAAAAACTGACAGCAACGGATGCTTTGGCCTCTCTCTCTCTCTCTGTCTCTCTCTCTGTCTCTCTCTGTCTCTCTGTCTGTCTCTGTCTGTCTCTGTCTGTCTCTCTGTCTGTCTCTGTCTCTCTCCCTCTGTCTCTCTCTCTCTGTCTCTCTCTGTCTGTCTCTTTCTGTCTGTCTCTCTCTCTGTCTGTCTCTCTCTCTCTCTCTCTCTCTCTCTGTCTGTCTCTCTCTCTGTCTGTCTGTCTGTCTCTCTTTCTCTCTCTTTATTCCATAGCAAATGACCTTTCTCAGAGAAGAAAAAAATACGACGGGTCAGTTTTTTTACTGGATCCGTTGCATCAGTTTTACAACTAACTAACATATCCGTCCCATCAGTCACAAAACGGATTGTGACTGATGCAAAAAACGGAAATGTGAAAGTAGCCTAAGGAATGAATATCCTGCCCTAAACGTGAAGACTATTTACAGTACACATTATTTAAATAGTCCCCAAGAAATGTGATACCTATTTCACTCAGCACAAAAGTATTAACCTCTTCAACCCCCCTCCACCCACGTCAATTTTCCATTTTTCATTTTCATTTTTTCCTCCCCTTCTTCCAAGAGCCATAAGTTTTTTTTATTTTTC
Source organism: Anomaloglossus baeobatrachus (assembly GCF_048569485.1). NCBI lineage: Eukaryota > Metazoa > Chordata > Amphibia > Anura > Aromobatidae > Anomaloglossus > Anomaloglossus baeobatrachus. The sequence goes on from NC_134354.1 coordinate 437,010,786, forward strand.
TATCAATATTGCCATATGAGGGCTTGTTTTTTGTGTGACGAGTTGTACTTTTGAACAAAACCATTAGTTTTATCAAATAGCTTACTTGAAAATGGTGAAAAAATTCCAAGTGTGGTGAAATTGCAAAAAAAATGTTCAATTGCACTATTGTTTGGGGGTCTTTATATTCACCCTGTTCATTATATGGTAAAACTAAGGTGTTAGTATGATGACTCAGGTCAGTATAAGTTCGTAGATACATGTATACTTTTATCTAAGGGGTTAAAAAAACATTTCAGAAGTTTGTCAATAAAAAAATAGCACTTTTGTCACCATTTTCCGATACTTGTAGTGTTCTCATTTTTTGGGATCTGGGGCTCAGTGATGACTTATTTTTTCTCGGGCTGAGGGTTTTAACCCCTTCAGCCCCCAGCCTGTTTTCACCTTAAAGACCCGGCCATTTTTTGCAATTTTGACCAGTGTCACTTTGACAGGTTATAACTCTGGAACACTTCAACGGATCCTGGCGATTCTGAGATTGTTTTTTCGTGACATATTGTACTTCATGTCAGTGGTAAATTTAGGCCGATATGTTTTGCGTTTATTTGTGAAAATTTCGGAAATTTGGCGAAAATTTTGAAAATTTTGCAATTTTCAAAATTTGAAATTTTATGCCCATAAATCTGAGAGATATGTCACACAAAAAAGTTACTAAATAACATTTCCCACATGTCTACTTTACACCAGCGCAATTTTTGAAAAAAAAAAAAATTCCGTTAGGAAGTTAGAAGGGTTCAAAGTTCATCACCAATTTCTCATTTTTCCAACAAAATTTACAAAAAAAAATTTTTTAGGTACCACATCACATTTGGAGTGATTTGAGAAACCTAGGCGACAGAAAATACCCAAAAGTGACCCAATTCTAAAATCTGCACCCCTCACTCTGCTCAAAACCACATCCAAGAAGTTTATTAACCCTTTAGGAGCTTCACAGCAACCAAAGCAATGTAGACAAAAAAATGAAAATTTTACTTTTTTAACACAAAAATGTTACTTTAGCCATAAAAATTAGTATTTTCACAAGGGTATCAGGAAAAATGCATCATAAAATGTATCGTGCATTTTCTCCTGAGTACGCAGATACCCCATATGTGGTGGAAATCAAATGTTTGGGCACACAGCAGGACTCGGAAGGCAAGGAGCGCCATTTGAATTTTTGAGTGCAAAATTAGCTGCACTCATTAGCGGACGCCATGTCGGGTTTGAAGACTCCCCGAGGTGCCTAAACAATGGAGCTCCCCCATAAGTGACCCCATTTTGGAAACTAGAGCCCTCAAATATTTTTTCTAGATGTTTGATGTGCACTTTGAACCCCTGGTGGCTTCACAGAAATTTATAACGTTGAGCCGTGAAAAGAAAAAAATTTTTTTTTACCACAAAACTGTTGCTTCAACCAGGTAGCTTTTTTTATCACAAGGGTATCAGGAAAAAATGCACCATAAAATGTATTGTGCATTTTCTCCTGAGTACGCAGATACCCCATATGTGGTGGAAATCAAATGTTTGGGCACACGGCAGGACTCGGAAGGCAAGGAGCGCCATTTGAATTTTTGAGTGCAAAATTAGCTGCACTCATTAGCGGACGCCATGTCGGGTTTGAAGACTCCCCGAGGTGCCTAAACAATGGAGCTCCCCCATAAGTGACCCCATTTTGGAAACTAGAGCCCTCAAATATTTTTTCTAGATGTTTGATGTGCACTTTGAACCCCTGGTGGCTTCACAGAAATTTATAACGTTGAGCCGTGAAAAGAAAAAAATTTTTTTTTACCACAAAACTGTTGCTTCAACCAGGTAGCTTTTTTTATCACAAGGGTATCAGGAAAAAATGCACCATAAAATGTATTGTGCATTTTCTCCTGAGTACGCAGATACCCCATATGTGGTGGAAATCAAATGTTTGGGCACACGGCAGGACTCGGAAGGCAAGGAGCGCCATTTGAATTTTTGAGTGCAAAATTAGCTGCACTCATTAGCGGACGCCATGTCGGGTTTGAAGACTCCCCGAGGTGCCTAAACAATGGAGCTCCCCCATAAGTTACCCCATTTTGGAAACTAGAGCCCTCAAATATTTTTTCTAGATGTTTTATGTGCACTTTAAACCCCTGGGGGCTTCACAGAAGTTTATAACGTTGAGCCGTGAAAAGAAAAAATTTTTTTTTTACCACAAAACTGTTGCTTCAACCAGGTAGCTTTTTTTATCACAAGGGTATCAGGAAAAAATGCACCATAAAATGTATTGTGCAATTTCTCCTGAGTACGACGATACCTCATATGTGGTGGAAATCAATTGTTTGGGCGTACGTCGGGGCTCAGAAGAGAAGGAGCGCCATTTCACAGTAAAATTGATTGGAATTATTAGCAGACGCCATGTTTCATTTGGAGACCCCCTGAGGTGCCTAAACAATGGAGCTCCCCCACATGTGATCCCATTTTGGAAACTAGACCCCCCCCATACAAAAAAAATTAGTTTGGCGAAATAAAAAATACAGACATCAGTAGAAAAAAAAAAAAAAAATGAGCGCCTGCCAAGACCAGTGCCAAACGTGAGAGCAATGCACGAGTCTCGCATCGCATCTTCCACTGCAGTCTGGAAGCGAGCAACTGCGCTGGATAATGCGATGCGAGAGGGCGGGGCGGCAGATGAGAAAGGGCGCAGCGGATGGAGGAGCGGCAGAGGATGGGAAAGGGCGCAGCGGATGGATGATGGGAAATGGCGCAGCGGATGGATGGGAAATGGCGCAGCGGATGGAGGAGCGGCAGAGGATGGGGGGGGGGGTGAGATGGGGATACCTACCTTACAGGATGGATCTAGGCAGCAGGATCACAGCAGACAGAAGAGGCAGCAGACAGAAGAGGCAGCAGATGAAGGAGGCAACAGATCGAGGAGGGTGAGAGGGGGCAGTAGATGGAAAATGGGAGAGAGCAGGCAGCAGATCGGGGAGGGGGGCAGAGTCTGATGGGAGAGAGAGATGGCACATGTAGGGGAAGGGAGGGGGGCTTGCAGCACATGTAGGGGGAGGGAGGGGGGCTTGCAGCACATGTAGGGGGAGGGAGGGGGGCTTGCAGCACATGTAGGGGGAGGGAGGGGGGCTTGCAGCACATGTAGGGGGAGGGTGGCTGGCTTGCAGCACATGTAGGGGGAGGGTGGCTTGCAGCACATGTGCTGCAAGCCAGCCACCCTCCCCCCACATGTGCTGCAAGCCCCCCTCCCTCCCCCTACATGTGCTGCAAGCCCCCCTCCCTCCCCCTACATGTGCTGCAAGCCCCCCTCCCTCCCCCTACATGTGCTGCAAGCCCCCCTCCCTCCCCCTACATGTGCTGCAAGCCCCCCTCCCTCCCCCCACATGTGCTGCAAGCCCCCCTCCCTCCCCCCACATGTGCTGCAAGCCAGCCACCCTCCCCCCACATGTGCTGCAAGCCAGCCACCCTCCCCCCCACGTGGGGGGAGGGTGGCTTGCAGCACATGGAGGGATAGGTGGTGTGGCGATGGAGAAGGGGCAGCCGATGAAGGAGGCGGCGGCCGCCGCCGATCGGGGGCAGCAGCGGCTGAAAAAGGTGGGTGCGACGGCGGCGGGGACAGTGGCGAGCATGGCGGCGGGGACGGCGGTGGATCGGGAGCGGCGGCGGGGACGGCGGTGGATCGGGAGCGGCGGCGGGGACGGCGGTGGATCGGGAGCGGCGGCGGGGACGGCGGTGGATCGGGAGCATGGCGGCGGGGACGGCGGTGGATCGGGAGCGGCGGCGGAGACAGCGGTGCAGCGGGAGCATGGCGGCGGGGACGTCGGTGGATCGGGAGCGGCGGCGGAGACAGCGGTGCAGCGGGAGCATGGCGGCGGGGACGTCGGTGGATCGGGAGCGGCGGCGGAGACAGCGGTGCAGCGGGAGCATGGCGGCGGGGACGGCGGTGGATCGGGAGCGGCGGCGGAGACAGCGGTGCAGCGGGAGCATGGCGGCGGGGACGGCGGTGCAGCGGGAGCATGGCGGCGGGGACGGCGGTGCAGCGGGAGCATGGCGGCGGGGACGGCGGTGCAGCGGGAGCATGGCGGCGGGGACGGCGGTGCAGCGGGAGCATGGCGGCGGGGATGGCGGTGGATCGGGAGCGGCGGCGGAGACAGCGGTGCAGCGGGAGCATGGCGGCGGGGACGGCGGTGGATCGGGAGCGGCGGCGGAGACAGCGGTGCAGCGGGAGCATGGCGGCGGGGACGGCGGTGGAACGGGAGCATGGCGGCGGGGACGGCGGTGCAGCGGGAGCATGGCGGCGGGGACGGCGGTGGAGCGGGAGCATGGCGGCGGAGACAGCGGTGCATCGGGAGCATGGCGGCGGGGACAGCGGTGAAGCGGCAGCAGCGGCGGGGCGATCGGAGACAGCGGCGGGGACAGCGGTGAAGCGGGAGCAGCGGCGGGGCGATCGGAGACAGCGGCGGTGAAGCGGGAGCAGCGGCGGGGCGATCGGAGACAGCGGCGGTGAAGCGGGAGCAGCGGCGGGGCGATCGGAGACAGCGGCGGTGAAGCGGGAGCAGCGGCGGGGACAGGGGCGGGCGGCGGGGCGATCGGGGACAGGGGCGGGCGGTGGGGACAACAACTTACCGCTCTCCTCGGCTTCCAGGGACGGTCACAGGCCGCAGATCCACATTGATTGGAGAGAGCGGTCACAAGACCGGTCTCTCCAATCAGAGCTGGGGGCGGGTGAAGCATCGATCACCCAGCTCCAGCCAATGGCCAGTGCTACAGCAGCACTGATCAGGGCTGGATTTCAATGTTCCAGCCATTTTCAATGGCTGGAACATTACAGTGGCTGTAATTGGCTGAGCGGCGTTCGTCAGCCAATCACAGCCTCTGTAGGTTCGGGGAGGAGGCACCACCCCTCCTGACGTCAGGCAGAGGTCCCCTCCTTCCCGAATCCACCGTTTAAGTAAATAAATTTCACTCCCCGGGGCTCCGGGACCGCGATTTCGCCAGGACGTACTGAGTACGTCATGGGTCCTTTAGCACCATGTCACCATGACGTACTCAGTACGTCCAAGGTCGTTAAGGGGTTAATTACACCATTTTTGTGCAGATGCTATGTTTTGATCTCCTGTTATTACATTTTAAAACATTTTTGCAGCGACCGAAATGTCATTTTGACTTTTTTTTTTCTTTACCACACCATGTACCGATCAGATTAATTGATTTTGTATTTTGATAGATCGGGCATTTCTGAATGCGGCAATACCAAATATGGGTATATTTTTACATTTTTTTATTAGATTTTCAATGGGGCAAAAGAGGGTGGTTTGAAATTTTAGTTGTTTTTTTCTTTTCATATTTTTTAAAACTTTTTTTTCATTTATTTTACTTGCCCCTATAGGGGACATAATCACTCTCTGATCACCTGTGCAGTTCTGCTGATCAGAACAGCATTGCTCTGATCAGCAAAAATGTAGCTTTCCTGTGAGAGTCGGTGCTCTGTCGAGTCTCACAGGAAATACGTCAGGCTAGCGTCAGGGGTCATCAGCTGACCCCACGCTACCATGGCAACCCATTGGCACCTTGTGATAGTGTGACGGGGCTGCCGATGGCGAAGGGGAACAGTGCGATCCCCGTCGCAGCCATTTAAATTGCATTGTCAATATTTGACAGCGCGATCTAAGTGGCAAGCAGGCGCAAGTGCATCTCTGATAGATGCACATGTTTGCTGTTCGGATATCTGATTGACTTGTTAACAGCAGGGTCCGTCTCCCTGATGTGTGGCTCGAGTTCATGTTTAGTGGATGGCCTAGCTTAAACTTTATTTCGATGTATATAAGTCAAAGTACTTTATCTGTCCACATGTCCTGCATGTTATACTATAGGCATGTCTGTACACATCTGTACTTTGAAAGAAACACTCCCTAAGACCCCCTTCACATGTCAGTTATTCTGGTACATATGTTACTGTTTTTATACGTACCAGAATCACGGACATAAACAGACCCATTAAAATCAATGGGTCTGCGCACACATCAGTGATTTCTCACTGACCGTGTTTCCATGCGGCGCACATGTATGTCCGTGTGTTCCGCACGGAGACAAGTTCATTTTTCTCTAGCATCACTGGTGTCACACGGACCATGCAATGGTGTGATCAGTGTGACACGTACCGGAGAAATCACGTATCTGTGAAATAAAATTATTTTTATACTCACCTGTCTCCAGCGCTGCTGTTTTCGGTGCTGCTGTCTCCTGCTTCCAGGCCGGCTAATTATGCTCATGCACATTCACTGCACCATGACCCAGAAACAGCAGAGGGAAGACAGCAGCGGCCAGAGACAGCAGTGTGGGAGATATCAGCACCACGGACAGCAGCGGCATGGTCAGGTAAGTATAGAAGTCCCTGATCTCCGTGTGCTATCACGGATAGCACACGGAGAAGACACGTAGGCTAAAATCACGGCACACGGATGAACATATAAGTCTTTAAAACATCAGTGAAAAACGTGTGTGTTTATCACTGATGTGTGAAGGGGGCCTTAATGAAATTTCCATTGTATGCCCTAGAAAAAAGGTAGGGAAAAGGCACAGCCTGGATAGGACACATCTTTTTAAGGCTTGGTACACACTAGTCCAGTGCTCTACGGCGAGCTTCACAATGTAGTTTGTTAGAATCGCTGAAAAACTGTATATTGACAAGAACCCAGACAAAGGCAT